>NW_027206179.1:17027397-17627397 GCF_024711535.1 Dipodomys merriami | reverse complement strand
TTTCTCTTTTTTTCCTCTCAGTCCTCTTTCACACTCTCTTTTTCCTTCATCTATCTATCTTTCTGCAGAACCACTTGGGCGGCTTTGTGCATGAGCTCCAGACACATCTCACAATGGAAAGTTTTGTACTGATCTGTTCCCACCCAGGGTCCCACATCACTGCCTGTTTCTAAGTGGCCTAAAAATAAAATGTGCTTAAAATAGCATTATGGTAGATATTTATAACATTCTTGCACTCTGGGTTTGAGATGAATATATAAACAATAATGGAAGATAAATTTATAAATTTATAAACATTAAATTAGAATACATATGAACAATGTGCATTTAGGTATGGACTTTTGAAATACTATTTGTTCATTGTGCTTTGGACTAACCATATCTCAAATTCTCTTTTCACATTTCTTCCTATTATGCCATCTCAACATAGTTTTCTTTATGACCTTTATATACAATATATAATATGGATTATATATTATATATTATATTATAACATATTATATATAACATATAATATACATAATATATGGCATATTATATAATGTATATTATATATAATACTATATATAATTATACATGATTATATATTATTGTGTATAATTATATATTATACATAATTATATATATTTAAATATATTTAATGTTTATTTATGTATATAATTATGTATATATGTATATATAATTATATATATTTAAATATATTTAATATATATTTATGTATATAATTATGTATAACATATAATTATATAATATATATAATATAATGTATAACATATATACTATATAATAATATTATATATTACATATAATTTATATCATATATTTATATATCATATATTTATACATATAAATATATTTAAATGTATATATCATATATTTATATCATATATATAATGTATATATGTATATATAATTATGTATATATGTATATATAATTATATATACCAAGTATATTTAATATATATTTATGTATATAATTATGTATAACATATAATTATATAATATATAATATAATGTATAACACATATAATATATAATAATATTATATATTATTTATATCATATATTATATTACATATAATATATTTGTAGTCTATCTCAAATATTCTTTTTAGACAAAAACATAGATATATTATCTCTCATCTTAAAGTTGAAGTACATATTCTGTGTTTGTTTTTGATGAGACCAACAAATAATCACCAGGTGACCAGTAGATAGTTTTCTCTGCTTAAATACCTTGCTTAGTTTGGAAAATGGAAGATGATATGGAGCTGTGAGTACAGATTCCA
The DNA here is from genome assembly GCF_024711535.1 of Dipodomys merriami. Taxonomy (NCBI): domain Eukaryota; kingdom Metazoa; phylum Chordata; class Mammalia; order Rodentia; family Heteromyidae; genus Dipodomys; species Dipodomys merriami. The sequence continues at coordinate 17,626,109 of NW_027206179.1, read as the reverse complement.
AAGTCAGTGTTTAAAATTGTTCTTCTTTGCTAAATCAAAGGAATACCAGGTGGGGCTCAGGATGTAATAATTGTTCCAAATGGGTGGTCTCTCAACCCATCCTCCTTGTCTCTCGGGGAACCCTATTTATTTATTCATTCATTTTTATTTTTGCCAGTCCCAAAGCTTGAACTCAGGGCATGGACACTGTCCTTGGGCCTGCCTGTGCTCAAGGCTAGCACTCTACTACTGGAGCCACAACACCACTTCTGTATTTTTCTGTGTATGTGGTACTGAGGAATCGAACCCAAGGCTTCATGCATGCTAAGCAAGCACTATACTGCTAAGCCACATTCCAGCCCCAAATCCTATTTATTTTTCCTATATCAATTCATTTGTCCTCCTCCCAGGACCTCAATCATGGTTCCCCCTCCCTGCCCCCAGGGCACATGTCAGCAAGCCTACAACCTGGATTCCAATTCAACTCCTTCTTGAAACTAGAAAAGGCATATTTGTATTTTTGTCATGAAAGTAGTGAACATTCTTTGCTAAGTAGGACATCTCTGTCTTCAGCCTTATTTTATTCATCTTATTATTTTTTGAGGTGCTTCCATACTCATCTCCAATGGCTCTATTGATTCATATTGGCATTAGCAGTGCATAGAGTTTCTCTTTTCCCCACACCCAGCTAATCTTTGTCATCTTTTATATTCCTTTTCTTTCTTTTTAAATCTTAGCTATAATAGCTAGCTTATAGTTTGTTCAATTCACCATACTTCTAATTTCCCTGGTAATTAGTGTTGTTGAACACTCTCTCAGTGTCGGCTAGCATTTCATATATGTTCTTTTGATAAATGTCTATGGTCCTTTGCATTGTTTGGTCAGTTTATGTTGTGTGTACAGATATTCTCTCTCTCTCTCTCTCTCTCTCTCTCTCTCTCTCTCTCTCTCTCTCTCTCTCTCTCTCTCTCTCTCTGTGTGTGTGTGTGTGTGTGTGTGTGTGTGTGTGTGTGTGTGTGTGTGTGTGTGTGTGTGTAGCTTGGCTTTCTTACATATATTGGATATTAACCCCTTAGTGAATGTATGGCTTTTACTTATTTTCTCCAATTCTACAGGTTGTCTTTTCAGTTTTTTTGGGGGGGGGTTCCGGTGGTGGGGCCTGAACTCTGGGCCTGGGTGCTGTCCCTCAGCTCTTCAGCTCAAGGCTAGCGCTCTATCACTTGAGCCACAGCGCCACTTCCGGCTTTTTTCTTTTTGCTTATGTGGTGCTAAGGAATTGAACCCAGGGCCTCAGGCATGCAAGGCAAGCACTCTACCACTGAGCCACCTTCCCAGCCCTGTCTTTTCAGTCTTGTAATGGCATAGATGAATCTAGAGAACACTGTGCTAAGTAAAATAACTGGGCATGTGAAGTATCTAATAGAGCTTAAAAATGTATGGTTTACAAGGATAGGTGTGGACTACAGGCCTGTAGTCGCAGCAGTATGGATTGAGGCAGGAGAATTTAAGCTAGAATTGAGCCTGTACAACATAGTAAGGCGCTGTTTCTAAACACACAAACACACATACACACACACACACAAACACGGTGGTTATCAGCTGCTGAGGAAGGGATTAGAAAAGGTTTGTGGGAAAAGAAGATACTTCCTCTGCTATAAAGAATTTTTTTATTAAAACACACAAGCAAATGTGTATGATTTATATATAGCACAACAACTTCCCATTTCCTGCCTATGGATTATTATTTTACTGGACTTGAGATACAATGAAGTATGTTGGTGATAAACATTAAGAGACTGATTATTCCGTATACATGTTAAATTTCATAATTTAATCCTTAGATGAAGTGTCTTTTTAAAACACTATTTAAATTCCTGTCATTTAGTCAAATGACACAGTGATAGATACATCTTGCCGATGTCAAGAGTTTAAGTAGGGACATTAGAGGTAAATAGCCAATTGAATTTTTATAGCAATTTGTCTTTTACAGTCAAAAAAAAAAAAAGGAGACTTGTATTAAAGTGGATGAGCATACATGACAGGCTCTGCCATGGGAGGCAATGCTGGAATATTTCCTCACTGAGGGGAAACGGAGTGAGCAGGTACTTTCTTTAATCTCCCACTGTGCAGGAAGTGCTGGGGATTCCAATAACCTCCTTTTCGCTTGTCACTTACAAGATGAATTTGCTCTTGTATCACGACTGTCAGCACTCCTCTTCCGCAACTGTATCAGTAATTAGCTATGCCTTGTAGGTGCCCAAGGCACGTATGCCTGCCACGTTGATAATAAAAGGTCTCGCTTTGTGGTGGTGGTGTGGTGGCTGTTTTCATTTCAGCCGGCATGTTCTCTCAGCATCATAAAAACCAATCAAAAGCAATAATATTGATTAAACTCTCATTGGAGGCTTTTTACAATGTAGTGTTTGAGAAGCTGTGAGCTGCATCAATACCCTAAAGAATATTAAGAATTGAAAAAAAAGTCTTACCATGTAGAACCACTATTGCACAGTTTTTAAAATATCATATTTTTCTGACCTTCAAAAGGTTGTCTAAGAGGGTTACATGTTAACTTGTCTATCTAAATGTCTCATGCTTCTGATCAGAGGTTTTGTTTATTGTTTCTTTCTTTTGTTTAGACTAGTTCTGGGGCTTGAACTTGGGGCCTTAAACTTGGCTTTTCATGGCTAGTGCACTACCATTGAGCCACAACTGCACTTCCAGCTTTTTCTAGTTATTTGGAGATAATAGCCTTGCTATGGACTGACTGTGCTGGTTTCAGAGTGTGATTGTTAGATCTCAGCCCTCTGAGTATAGCTACGAAACACAGGCTTCAGCTACATGTATCCAACAGCAAAATAAAATATATTTCTTTTTTTTTCTTTTTTCTTTGCTGGTCGTGGGGCCTGAACTCTGGGCCTTGGTGCTGTCCTTCAGCTCTTCAGCCGAAGCTAGCACTCTACCCCTTGAGGGACAGCATCACTTCCAGTTTTATCTGCTTATGTGGTGCTGAGGAATCAAACCCAGGGCCTTATGCATGCAAGGCAAACACCCTACTACTGAGCCACCTTCCCAGCCACTAAAATACATTTCTTAAAGCCTACTAATAATTGAGGTTATTCATTAGGTACTTACAAAAATATTGTCCACTGCACGTGAGATGTGTTTAATTAACTTTGAAAAAAGCCAGGAAATATACAAATTTTATTGTAAGTTGCACTACAAAACAAAAAATGGTGTCATATTTACTACTGAATCCTTGCTCTCACAAATAATTACTAAGAGTAGTGGGCTAATGTTTGATATCTCAAATGCAACTCATTCAATTATTATTAAATATTTGAATTGCCTGACCCAGTTATCTCACTGCTAAGATCAATCCTATGGAGAACATAACATAAGTGGTTAAGAATATACAAGAATGTCCATTGCAACATTGCTCTCTTGGAAAGAAAAGTCATACTAGTATAAGTCAGTTAAAAGCAAACAACGGAAAGCTCATTAGGCTTTGGAAAGATACCTAATTGAGTAACAAAGCACATTTCCCATTCCTATGTGGTAAGGTTTTAGATTCCCTGAAAAGTTTGTGAAAAGTTGTTAGGAGTTTTACCAAATATATTGCCATGTTTTTAAAATTTAGGAGAAAATTAAAACCATACATACAAAAGCCATATAATGGAATTTGTATGAAAGATTGTCTCTAGGGATAAAACAATGAAAAAAAACAGAAATAGTTATTGTACATTTCTTAATTAAACAATGACAATAGTCATAGAATGTAAATATTAGACATCTGTACACAATTACTGATTTCTTCTAAATGGGTTTCTGCATGGAAGATGGGAAAGTGGACTCACAAGTAGTATGAGCTCCTGTATGTGAAATTATTTAACAAAGGATTTGCTGTAAGAAAATACAAGCAAAAACAAAATAAAAGCATCTCAAAGAAGGGAAAAACAAAAAAGCAAATTATTTGATCTGATCGGGTTGTAGCTGAATTCAGTTGGGCAGAGGCCTATTGATTTCCATACTACATTCTTGTCTTAATTTTAAGATTGTATCCTATTTGTAAATAAGTAGTCTTGCACAACCCTGAGTAATTTGTCTCTTCTAAAGTGGGAAACATACCTGATAGTGCTTGAGCTAATTTAAATTGAATAGTTGGTAGACATGGTTTGAGAAGCTAATTGTATTATATCAAACCATATGTGAGCAGAAGATTGGGTACTAATTTCTACTTTATTAAAAACAAAGTAGAAATTATCTCTTTTAGTTCAGCAGAAAAAAAATGCTTCTTGTGCCAAGATATCTTCTACTGAAAGCAAATTACACATTCAACCAGAATATACTTAGTGCCAATTGGGAAATGATCTTAATTTAGCATGGATTTTAAGACTAATTCTTTCCCATCTAAACGTAGCTGACTTTATTAATCAACTTGATTATTATTGAAATGTCTATAAAATGGAAACAACACAAGGAGATTATAGGGTTATCTCGCATTTGACTTATTTCTTCATAGAATGCATGTAGATATATGACATATAATGTCTCAAATGTAGGAACTTGTGTGACTTGGCTTCCATAATGACAAGGATGTAAGCCAGCAATAAAACTTCTCGAAACCACTAGGTAATTGTCTTCATTTGACTGGTGGCATTAAAATAACAAGACATTTCTTTTCTAGAGCATTTAGACAGCACTAATTTTTATTTTTGTTTCTAGTCTGAGGAGCCAAGGGGACAGCCTTACCCAAGTCATAATCAATTCCCAGTGACACGGTATCATCAACATTAGCCACACCATATGCCTGCCTGCAAAATGGAGCCATTAGTTCATGTCCCCTGAACAGCAGTGCATTGCTGTATTGCTGCTGTGTATTAGCACACATTAATATAGACTCTCATAAATCTGAAAATGGATATATCCAGTTTTCAATACACCCTAAGATAATGTTGGGAAATATAATAGACACATTAACAATAAAGCATTTGCTGCTGCTATGACTTTGCAATTTAAAATAATTTATGCAAATCACACTTGCTAATTAGCAAAACATTAAAATAAAATTTGGACTTCTAAAATTCCTACCTGTTTTAAAATAATTACATTCCTGCAAAAAAAGAAGCAAGCAAGCAAGCAACATAGTACCTTGTTTTGAGCAGGAATGTTCAATAAATCTCTCATTTGGAAAACATTTTCAGCGTATGGTGTGTTCTTTGGTGAAATCAAGTCTGTCATGAAAGTAAATACAAACTTCATTGTGGACTTGTTGTGTAACTTGCCTATTTAGAATGTCACATTGATTTACTCAGTAAGCATTTCTACCAATTTTTGTGTCAAGCATGTTAATATTAAGGTAGAGCTAAAGAAAATTAAATAAAACAAATGCCTTATTTACAATAGCTTAGCTATTTCTGGTAATAACAAAGAAACTTTACATATTAAAGGCGTGAAATTTGATACATTTTGCTACATGTGTATTTGCCCACAATTCTGTGAACCCATTACCAAAATTAAGAGAGTGAGCATGCTGAACACTGTCGGCATTTTTCTTCTGTGGTGTTCCTGCTCTTTCTCCTATGGTTATCCTGTAGCAACTATCACCACGTCACTGCTGAGCAGTCTTCCTTCTTTGTGAGATTAGTGCATATCTTCCAGAGCTTAGCAGAAATGAAACTGTGTACCAGATATTCTCTCATTTTCAGCCTCTGTCACTCAGACATAACCTCTGTGTGTAAGCTGCAGATAATTTACTCCAGGAAAAATAATCTCACTGCATGAAAGGATGAAATGGACACTATAAAAACTGATCTCGGAACCATAAAGGATTCAATTTCCACAATGCAAAACCTAGAGGAATCCATAGGTAAATGAATAAGTGAAATATAAAATTGAACTACAGAAGTCAAGGAACTAGAACAAAAAGTCAAAAGCATGGAAAAACAGAACAAAACAAAACAAAAAACTTTCAGAACCTACCAGCGAGAAATCCAGAAATTGGCAGACTCAGATAAGAAATCAAATCTACGCATAACTGGGATAGATGAGAGGGAAGAATTTAATAGTAAAGGCAGCAAAAATCTATTCAGTAAAATAATAGCTGAGAACTCCCTGACTCTTAAGAGAGAAAGTCTTACCTGCTTCACAGAAGCATATAGAACCCCCAGTAGACTAGATCTAAGAAGAAAACACTTCCAGACACATCATAATTAAAACATTAGATGAGAATAGCAAGGAACTGATTTTAAATGCCACAAAATTTAAAAAGGAGCTATATTACAATGGAAAGAAAATCAGAATCACTGCAAACCTCTCCACACAAACTCTCATTGTAAGGAGAGCCTTAAATGGTATAACCTAAGCATTCAAGATCAGCCACTGCCAACCCAGAATGATTTACCCAGCAACACTATGGTTTACATTAGATGGTGAAACCAAAACCTTTTAAAAAATAGAGGAATTCAAGATCACTAAACCATTTTTATAAAGAATTCTAAAGGGAGGAACACAATCTGAAGAAAAAAATCAAAATCAAAGAAACCCATCAGACAAAAATCACTAGAAAATCAACCTAGTAAACACAGGAAGAGGAAGAAAAAACACAAACAACAAGGAACTAAGAAAATGGCAGAAAAATGACACATCTCTCTGTAATAATGCTAAGCCTTAATAGACTCAATTCTCCAATCAAAAGAAATTACATAAAAGATCCATCCAATGTTTCATTCTGTTGTGGGTTGTTATTGAATTGATTAAAGTTTCCACTAAATATGCCATGTCTTTTAAATATACTACCTGTATGTCACATTGTTTTAATAAATAAAAGATATTGATCTGTGAGCTTAGAATTCAGCTACAGATCTTAGAATTCAGATTCAGACATTTACACAAAATAACTACCCTCAAATATAAAGAACTGTCAGGAATGTCAAAAAAGCTGTTAAACTAATTTATAATATGAAGCAGCTCTATTGAAAAAAAATTAGTCTATTCCATCTACCACGAAGCAAAGATACATGTAACCTTCAACCAGAATAGATATGTTTTCTTTTCTCCTATTTTTTTTAATTTGGAAAGAAAAAAATCCCTTCATAGAAAAATAACCTATATCCTTTTTCACACATTCCCAGAATGTGAAGATAAATTCCATAATTAATAAGAAGGTAGCAGCAAACCTGATAAGAAAAAAATAACAAATTTAAGATGACATTTTGAGACACTCAGGAGATCACTAAATATAAACTGATTTTTATTCATTGAAGAACAATAAAATCACAATATAATACCGTGTACCACTAAATGTCTTAAAAAGATGTAAAAATAAAAACTAACACAAAATTTGGAGATATTGATAGAAGTAATTGGTTAAGATGGATGAATGTATGTGCCAAAGATTTGCAATAGAATAATTATACAAGTGATGACTACAATGCTGACAAAAAAGTAACTGCCCTGATGCCACCATTGGTGAAGTGGTTCATTCATGCTGTCCTTTACAAGATAGTAATGACTATGAGTGGTCTACAATCACCTGCACCAACAAGCATGAAGCTAGATATAAAACAACCCATACTGATAATTAGATTTAAGGAACTAAACCAAGCAAAACAAGACGGTAGGGTCTGGGAAGGTGGCTCAGTGGTACAACACTTGCCTTGCATGCCTGCGGCCCTGGGTTCAATTCCTCAGCACCACATAAGCAAAAAGAAAAAAGCCAAAAGTGGTGCTGTGGCTCAAGTGGTAGACACTAGCCTTGAGCTGAAGAGCTGAGTGACAGCGCCCAGGCTCAGAGTTCAGGCCCCACGATCAGACCTAAAAAAAAAAAAAGATGGTAAATCTCAGAATATATGATGTAAGGAGAGGGCATATACAAAGCATCCACATGTTGGACAGCTGTATTTCTTGACTTTCCAGTTGTTGACTTTATGGGCATTCATTATGATGTGCAATTATAGCATGTTTTTTTACCCTTGTGTTTACAAAATTTTAAGACATAAACAACAAGAGATCAGTTGAAGATTCTGCTACTCTTTGGATTGTGTTAAAGTGTCACCTTTCTGAATCTGGCTTGTTTTTCTTAACATGACCATCTCCAATTGCATGATCTCCATAGCATGAGTTATCTCTAGTCTGTGGCTGAGCAAGAGTTCACTGTGTATAGCTACCACATATTCATTATCCACTTCTCCTTTAGGAGACACTTAGGCTTATTTTATATTCTATTGCAGATATTGCCACAATAAATATGAATGTGCAGCTATCTTGCTTGTACACTGATTTCCATCATTTTTCTTGATATATACCCCCAAGAGTAAACTGGGTCAAACAATGGAAGCTCACTTTTAGCTTAGGAACCTCGGTGCAGACTCACAACACGGCTGTCTTAATTTATAAGAACAGAACTCCTCTTACTCTCTCCTTCCTATACCCTTCAACCCCTGCCCATCACCCTATCCTTGCTAGCATTTGTTTTATGCAGTTTTCCCCCCTTCCTTTTTGTCTTCTTTTATTGTTATACCTTTCTGATTGGAGTAAGATAAAAATCTTAATATAGTTTTGATTTGCATTTCCCTGATGACTAAAGATGCTGAAAAATTTGAATCTCTTTAACATGTTCATTTTATAAAACTGAACTGTTAAAAAATAATAAAAGGATTGTGTTCCTAATCATAAGACTGAGATAATCATGGAGTCCCCTAGTGGCTCAAGCCACTTTGTCAAGTGTTCGGTGTGCACTTAATGATCACGCTGTGAGAACTTTCTGCATGAGCAAATACATACTGACTTTCTTTTCTCTTTTGATGCCTGGAAGCAGCTTGCTCAGGCAGCTCAGTGGCGTCCGGAAGTTACATCCATTTGTGTGTTTATAATAAATGATCTATTTACCCTAAACCCTTTCTGGAAGCTCGGATATCCTCAAATTGCAGTTTTTATGTCCTTGGCAAAACATCAGGCTCATTTGCATTTACAAAGAAATATGGATAATATTTAGAAATAGATTTCTAACCTCTTGACTTAATGGTGTCCAATGAAATATTAAGATAGAAGACATCAGATAAAACTCATGTGTGAAATTAAATTGCTTATCACCTTCATTATTTATCACATTGCAAGTAGGTCTCATTTGGGAGAGGTAAGGAAAGTACTGAGCTGTTTTGTGACCATAAGAACCTGCATAATTTATTGGAGATTTTCCAGATTCTAGTAAAGTGATTACATTTTAAAATGTGGGAAGTCTTTTGCCAATAAGATTACAAAGTAATTATGCTCATCTTTAGAGATTTCTGATATAGGGTTCATTGAGAATATATATATATATATATATATATATATACATATATATATATATTTACACACACATATATGTGGTGTTTGTAGAGTACACACACACACACACACACACACACACACACACACACACACACACACACACACACACACATATATATCCTAGAATGCCATGATAATGACACTATACATGTTCTATACACAGATGTGGTATGGTCTATATTTGTTTTAAGTAAACTTAGTGTCAGATGAGGCGTGCTTACACTGGGTTGAGTTCATGAAGACATTACAATTTTTTAAAATTCTTGCCCCCTCCCCTATCACATTCTCCACAATTTCTAAACCTCCTTTTCCAAGAAGAGTTAACTCTTGGGTAGGTGATATTCAAGTTATCCATGAGCTAAATAGCTTTCCTGAGATATTCTTAAAATCCTCTGAGAATGTCTGATGTTGCTTTCAGGGCTTTGGGGACTCCCTGGTATAAAAGTTCATGGGCTACACTTGTCCTTCCTATTAGCGTCTCAGTGTGGAACTGCGCATGAAGACAGAGCTGTGAGAGTCGGCCACTAGCCCACATCTAAGAAAAGATCTGAACTCTGAGGCCTTAGGGGACTCCTCTGCATCCTGCAAGGCTTCAGGGAATATGCAGCAAAAAGGAGAAACTGTTCATAAATGGCCTCACCCCGTAAGAGACCCAGAATTTGTATCTTGTTATTTTCAGCTTAGATATGTAAGGGTAACCTTATCTGCTGTTTTATAGTATACAGTTATAAATAAATTAAGCTTTCCTCAATTTGGCCATTTTAAAATATTTTCAAACTGTTCCTTCTTGTTCAGTCTATCTAGTTTCTTTTTCTTACTTTATTTTTTATTTTTAATAAGTTGTTTATTGTGAAAATACTGTACAAAAGGGTTACAGTTACATGAGCAAGGTAATGAGTATATTTCTTATCAAGCATTGTTGCCTCCTCCTTTGTTTTTCCCCTAAAATCCCTTCCCTTCCACCTCCACAACTACACTCCCTTCCCCCACTAAATTATAAAGGTCATCTTTCAACATAGTGTCTTCTACATCTCATTGTTGCAATGGGTCAACCTGTAGCCCTATTTAAACATTTTGTTTTTTCCCTTCCCCTCCCCAAATTATACCAACATTAAATACAGTGAAAACAGGGCTTATACCGTCGGGGAGGGACATACAAACCAACAAAATATCACCTGGTATCTTATAAATACATTAGACACAATAGCAAGAAAGAAAATTTATGTAGAGCTGCTCATCGATTTTAAATATTTTTCTTCTGATAACATTAAAATTCCCTTTGTATTTTTTATTAATAAGTTTTTCTATTGTGAAAATACTGTACAGAGGAGTTACAATTACATGAGCAAAATGAGTACATTTCTCATCAAGCATTGTTGCCTCCTACTTTGTTTCCCCTTACCATCCCTGTCCGCCCCTCCCCCCCTCATTATCCTTATTTAAACAATTTGTTTGTTCCCTTCCCCTCCACAAATTATACCAACATCAAATACAGTGAAAACAGGGGTTATACTGTGGGGGAGGGACATACAAAGCAACAAAACACCTTTTAATTTGTTGGAAACAATAGCAAGAAAGAAAAAAAAAAGCATTTGAGTCCTTATCTTGGGGTTTATTTCACCTAACATCAACTTATCTGACCATTTCTGCTTATCTCAGACATATACTAGTTATTGCAAATAAAGGAAACCATGGGACCTACGTTTCTTTGGGCCTGTCTTACTTCACTTACTATAATTTTTTTCCAAGTCTTTCCATTTCCTAACAAATGGGGCAATGTCATTTTTTCTGATGGAGGCATAGAATTCCATTGTGTATATATACCACATTTTCTTGATCCATGCCTCTACTGAAGGGCATCGGGGCTGGTTCCATATCTTAGCTATGGTAAATAGTGCTACAATAAACATAGTTGTGCTGGTAGCTTTAGCAAAGACCTCAGAGTCAAAGCAGGTACCCTGAAAACATTATAGGATGGAATAGGAGAAACCTTAGGTCTCCTTTGCACAGGCTGAAATTTTCTTATTAGAGACCTAGAAACACAACAAATCAAAGAAAGGTTGGACAAATGGGATTGTATGAAATTGCAGAACTTCTGCATGGCAAAGGACATAGCTAGCAAGATCAATAGAAAGTCCACAGATTGGGAGAAGATCTTCAATAGCCATATGACATATCTAAAATACACCTTGAACTAAAAAATTAAATCCCCCAACAACAAATTCTCAAAGGAACAACTGCCCAATAAATAAGTGAGCTAAAGACTTACAGAGAAACTTCTCTAAAGAGGAAAGAAAGATGGCCAATAAACACATGAAGAAATGCTCAACCTCTCTAACCATAAAAGAAATGCAAATCAAAACAACACTGAGATACCACCTCACCCCAGTTAGAATGGCTATAATCCAGAACTCTAATAACAACAGATGCTGGAGGGGATGTGGACAGAAGGGAACTCTACTGCATTGTTGGTGGGAGTGTAAACTTGTCCAAACACTTTGGAAAGTAGTATGGGGGTTCCTCAGAAGGCTTCACATAGAGCTCCCCTATGACCCAGCAATCCCACTTTTGGGTATTTACCTGAATTATCACAAACAAGACCATACTAAAGCTTCCCTTTGTATTTTCAAAGAATCAATCTTGGTTTAGGCATTAATGCTCAAATCACTTTAAATTCCCAAAATATAATTAATTGAATTTTAAAAATCTCTAAGTAAAGCAAAACACTTCTGTTGTTCTTTTTAAATAAGCAAGAGCCTTTTGTTGTTTTTGGTGGTAGTGGAGGTGGTGGTCATGGATCTTGAACTATCCCTGAGCTTTTTCTTTCAAGGTTAGAGTTCTACCACTTCAGATTTTCTGGTAGTTAAAAAGACATGAGTCTCATGGACTATCCTGCACAGGCTGGCTTTGAACTGCAATCCACAGATGTCAGCTTCCCATGTGTCAGCCTCCAGTGCCTGGCAAATGGATGATTTTTTTCTGGTCCTAAGGCTCGAACGAACTCTTGGGCACTGATCCTGAGCTCAAGACTAATGCTCTACCACTTTAAGCCACAACACCACTTCCATAGAGCCAGTTTTTGATGTTGAAGCTACATTGCACATTTCACTAAAGATATTAGAGGAAGGTGCCATTTTTATTATAAATTGGAAAGAGAACATGCGTGAAGCACACACACAATTTTATGGTGCACTGTTGCTACTTTATTAACTCTAATATTACAAAAAGTAGATTTACTAATGTAATTGATTTGGGGCTTATCCATTTAATGGGTTTCATGATAAAGAGCTTTCACTGAATACCATAACCTCATATTCATATTTCTGTGATATTGTTCTTTGCAACCACTTTATATATTATATGAATTGGACCTCTTACTGGCTCATTGCTTTCTTCAGGGTACATTCAAGTGGGATGAATTCTTTGCAGTTCTGTAGCATAAAAGTTATAGCCTGAGGTTTCTGTCCATGAGAATTAATCGAGAGGTACACCTTTGGCCGAAAACAAAAAAAAAATACAACTGAGTGCCGGCTAAATAAATAATCTCCCTTAATATCCAGTCACCTTGCATTCTACTTCAAGCCATAGAAGACATTTTTCATATATAATATGTATGTATGTATGTATCTATCTATCTATTTAAACAATTGTTAACCAAAACATCTTTTGCAATAATTTTAAATAGAATGTCAAATGAACATTTTTATGATTAATTTGGCAGATGACTAAATTATAACCTCAAAATAATATTCTCACATCAATTCAAAGCATTCATGACATATGAGAAAGTGTAAGGCATATAACAATGTTGACTCTATTTGGTCCAGTTTTACAAATGGGAAAAACAATCTATGATTTTTTTAAAAAGACTTTCGGTAAACAAGAATCTAGAGGAAGTGCTACTAAGGAAAGATAAAATTCAGATATAAAGAATTATCTTCAGAACAAATGACTTTCATGCTTATTTGCTCAATCTATTTCTTGATGACTTGGGTCCAGAAAGTGCATTCAATATTCTATGCAATGTTGACTTCCAAATGTATCTTTATCTATTATATCTTCATTTGGAATCCACAAAAAAACATGTATACCCACAGAGAGACATATATCTATATCCATAACTATATAATGAAAATAGTAAATATATAACTACTGGTATCATTGGAAGTGTGTTCTAACATACAAGAAGATGGATATATGTTTAATAACAGAACTCCTTGTTCTAGAACTCTCATGTTGACAGCCTAACAAACCCATTATGAAGCAATTATTCTCAAATGGATAACACTTATAGCCACTCTCTTATTGGGATGCAAAGCTTTATATCCTCCTGGAAAATTCACCTTAACATTTTGGCCCTAAGAAAACCAAAGTAATCCTAAAAATCGATGGTAGTCTTTAAAGTAAAACACAAACAGACAATTAATCAATAGTATTTTCAAGTCCTTTGTATATTCTAAGATCAAAATCAATAATGATGACATGTTTGCCCTCCGCTGTTCACACATTGTTTGTTTTCAAGTTTTTACAACAAACAAGGTTGAGATTTACATATAATCTATGGTACTTCCAATGGAGGAGAGAGAGAGTAGTTCTGGAAAAAATCACTGTAATAAAGAAAATATTGAAAACTATTTTGCCTTATCACAAGCAAGTACTTTTGGTACTTTTAATGTATTATATCTATAGTAATATAAGCACAACAATAAATAGGTTGTTTTTGAAACTATATCTGGCACATATTAGGTAATCCTTAATGTTTATTTATTGAATGGATACATGAATTGATGAAAAATTGGAGTAGTTTTTTATGAAATGGACTTTAATCTCTGAAAATGCCTTTGTTTGACATTTTTGAAATTTAAAGGCTCGTAACTTCCTACCTACAAAACTTAATATAAAAATGGAATATAATATAATATGTAATATATAGTAATTCTTAGTGCTTCTCAAATAAGGAAGACAGTTCAAGAATTTTAGTGAAAATTGAAAATAAATATTAAATTAAGTTTAATGCATTACCATTAACTTACTGATCCATTTACCGTGTATTTTCTGAAACATTATATTTCCAAATATCCAATATCTAATAACAAAGTGATCAAGGGGTGAAAAATACCGCACATATTCATAGGTGAACAGAAAATAGTGAGGAAGTTGAAAGCTGAAGTTTCACTGAGAAACAGAGTCCCATTGACATTGCCTTAAAAACCATGTAAATCATTTTAATAACAACCAAAACTAAAAAAAAGTCTGAGAGACTTTTTAGTACTTTTAGTATTTCTGGACTGTTGCTCAATAAGTAGAATGTTCAAAATCTCCCCCAGGGGGTTCTAACATGTGATGCAGAGGCTGCTTGGATTAAATAATCATCCATTTCTTCTCAGAATCATTAACCAATACATCCTGCATCCATACTAAGTAGCAGAGAGGCAGAGGAAACAAGTCTACTCATCTAAGGTACATTATAAGCAGGATAGTTATTAATTATATAGTTATAGAGATTTCTGCTAATGGACCCACATCAGCTGTTCTTGTCTTGAAAAAGGAAACCATGCAAAATGCTATATGTTTTGTTTATTTTGAATTGGAAAAATTAGCTATGAATATATATACATGTATATGTATTCATATACATATATGTATTCATATAGATGTAAATACACATGTATTTACATAATTTACGTATATATGTATACAGATATATATGTATGTGAACTAATGTTTAAATAAATATTAGTTTTGCCTATTTTTATGTCATGCAGGTCAATGAATTGTTCATTTTAAGAGGTAGAATTTTACCTAGTTTTCAAGAAAAAAAAACAAAAAATAGAAGAAATTGAACTGCTTAAATGAGGTTATATATTCAGAAGGATGAAGCTGATTTTAACATAGTCTTTGGTTTCATCATCTATCACAGCCCAGTTGGGCCACAGTGCAAATTTCAATAGTAATCACAAGTCCACAATTAGTGCTTTGGTGTTCTGAATCAGCTCTCACTCTTTTTAATGATTTCATTTCCTTACACCCACTTGTTGGATGCATTCTTACACTGCATAACCCATTCTAGGCTTTGAGAGATGCAACAATAATGAAATTGATACACGTTCATTGAAATGTTCTATGATAAAGAAGAAGCAGTCGTATTATGGAAGAGACACAATCATTCCTTTACTTACTTATAAGTGAACAAGGCATTTTCTAGGAAATCAACATATTTTTACTTTTTTATTGTAAAGGTGATGTAAAGAGGGGTACAGTTACATATGTCAAGCATTGAGTATGTTTCCTTCTGAATTGTGTCACCTCTTCCCTCATTTTCTCCCAGTTTTTCCCTCTCAATCTTCCCTACCTCATAAGTTGTATAGTTTATTTCTAGTGAGTGTCACTGCTGAATTAACTAATACTTTGTCCCATTTCTGTGCTCTCTCTTACCTTCCCCAAACAGATAAACTTAAATACAAGACAAAAGGTACAGAAATGAAAGACAACAACAAAGGAGAATAAAACAAATTAAAAAGTAAAATAACTAAAAAACTTCATTTCTATTTCTTAAAAGTATTTTATTACCTGTAAGTAATTGTACAAGAAGTTTTCAGTTCAATGCATCAATTTATGAGTACAATGCATCTTGAACAATGTCAGCCCTTCCATCATCTCCCATCTCTACTTTGTTACAGTCCCAGAAAAGAGGCTCATGGAATGAGAAATAGAGATACAAAATTAGCATATGGTCAGAGACCAGATATGATAAATACGCCTGACAACAGGCATGTGGTTAGAGAAAAGTGTGAATTGAGGTGAAGGCGGGATAAGAAGGTCATTATACATAACTTTCCAGTGTTAAGTAGATTTAATGCTAGTAGTATTAGCTATAAAAGACAAGGCTGATATGTGCAAGCAGAAAAATGGCATAATTCAATTATTAGAATTATATAAATATAATTAAACTTATATGAATAATGAGTCAGATATGAAAAGTATAATATCTTTCAATGCCAAGACACATTAAAAGAGTACTTGAAATAAATTCCATTTCTTTAATTTTTATTATTAATTTTTAAAGAGATCACTCATTCATTATATGAATAAAATAATCTCTTTATTACAAATGATGTCTTTAATCATTGTCAGAAGCGAATCATTATTACTCAAAACTTATAGCACTAAAATATGGAAATAAAAAGAATAGATATATTAGTAATTTATAAATACCAAATGGTAAAATATAAACTAGCAACTGAAACTATGTTTAACTTAATTTTACTTTTTCTTCATTTAAACATTTTTGAGGATCAGAATTCTTCATTTTGCAAAACTTTTTGCTCATTTTTCAATGGCATTCTGGGTAAAAGGCATAATCTTTCATTTATATTAATATTTGGTCATTTCTGTTTTGGATTTTTTAATGTTTATTTTTATTGTTAATATGATGTACAGAAGGGTTACAGTTACATAAATCTGGTAATGAGTACATTTGTTTTTGAACAATGTTACCTCTTCCTTCATTTCCTCCCAGTTTTTCCCTTCCCCTCCCCCTTTTCTCACAAATTTTGTAGTTCATTTTCAGCATAGTGTCTAGTGAGTGTCTCTGCTCAATTAGTTCACCTTTTGTCACATAATTTCTGTGCTTTCCATTTCCCTCCACAAATTTTGAGAGGGAAGGATAGTAGGACAAAAAAGGAGGGGGTAACAATTTTCAACAAGAAATGTCTTCATTACCTTACTCTTGTAACTGTAACCCCTCTGGCTTTGTACAGCATCTTTACAATAAAATAAAAATTAAAAAAGACAAAAGGTACAGAAATAAAAAAATAAACAGTGACAAAAGGGAAATGCCAGAAAAAAAGACACACAGAAATTTTAAAAAATCACCTCTTGCTTCCATTTCTTTTTAAAATAAGCTTCATTTTATACCATCATATGCACATAGCTACTGAGCCTTGGGGATCCTCTCCTAAGCACACCTTCAGATCCTTCTTTGTTCTCACTGCATGAATGTTTAGAGCCTTTTTAATATATCACACCCAAGTGTATTTTTTTTTCTTTTACTATCCATTGGGTTTATGTGTAGATTTATAGGCATATTCTAATTACTAGGAAAAAATGAGCGAAACCATGAAATCTATGTTTCTTTGGGTCTGGCTTACTCCACTTAATATAATTTTTTCCATCTTTCCATGTCTTACAAATGTGGCAATGTCATTCTTTCTGTTGGAAGAATAGAATTCCATTGTGTATATATACCATGTTTCCTTAACCCATTCATCCACTGAGGAACATCTGGGTCCATTCCATATCTTAACTATGGTAAACAATGCTGCAATGAACGTGGTTGTGTTGGTGGCTTTAGTGTGGCCTGGTGGTTGGTCAATTGGATAAATATATTTGGTATTTTTGCAATTCCTTTCCTCTCTCCTACTTCTTAAACAGCCAAAGGCATTCAAAGTCATGTGATTTTTTGTATTAGTTCTGTGAAATGAATGCATTGATGAAAATATGTAACTATTGGATGTAGTAGCTACATTTAAAAATTCTTGATAGGTTTCTGACTATTTTGTGCATACTTCACCTAAGGCTGTGTAATTGTTTTAGTCTATTCATTTTCAAGTACAATGTGCACAAATAAATGTGATTTGACTATATTATTTATAGGAAAGAATTTGATATTAAAAATCTAGCTATAAATCCATATGATAAATACATATCAATACCTAGGGCAATGTTACTTCTCAGTAACATTACATAAAACACATTTGAATGATTATTAAAATGAACTCTTTCTAAATGAAAAACAAAAGTTCTCCCTCTTCTTTTCAGCTACTTTTCATAGCCAGAAAACTTTCTGCTCTTCTCAATGTCTTTCCTCTATGAATGATAAATGATGGGGAAAAAATGATGGCATTAAATTTTACTTTTGAATACTTCAAATATCTTTTTTGAGGTTTTGATAGTTCTTCAGGCTTATGAATTCTCCCTTCATGTTCTCATTTAAAAGTATATTGAGTACTATGCCAGGGTTTAGAAACGCAAACACAAGAACAAGAGTTCACAGGCTGTTTATGAGGGAGAACAGGAAAATGGCCTGTGGGTCATTAAAATACTGCATGTTCAGGGCTGATACAGCCCTGATGGAGAATGCACAATAGACATTTAGCCTGATCGTTTAACTGATAGCAAATTCCCAGCATATTGCTTTCACACACCTCAAACAATTGCCCATTAACCTTAGCTCACATTTCTGGCACTGCACAATTCAGTCTGAATAATCCACACAAAAGGAGGACATAGCTGGAAACTTATCCACCATATACAAAATCTTCCTTCATTCTGTAACATAATTACCACGATATGCCAAGGTCTCTATGAGTGAACTACTTCATGGGAGTGTAATTTTAGCAGCCCACTAATTGTATACTTATCCCACATCTGTAGCTCCAAGATCTCTGGTCTCACAGTTCCTCTCTTTGCCTACATGATCCTACTTATTAATCCACACTTTCCTCCACTTCCCTTCCTCCCACTCAGATAGAAGGACTTACACACTGTTTGTAATTGACTTCATTCTGTTAGTCTTTCTCTCAGAGGTACATGCAGCAACTTACTCCCCCTGTTCTCTCTCACTGGTCAGATCTCAATTATGTCTACTTTTAAGATATGCTTCTGATTAGACACACATGACTTTCGGTATTCCTTTATCTCCACTTTTGAAAATACCTCCCAGTTAATTAGTATAATTCTCAATTTTCATAAAGATTTAATATTTATGTTAGTATCCATAAATGACATTGCTTCTAGCACTATTCAAGAATAACCAGTATGATGTCTGAATGTAAAGGTTAAGCAATTTAATCAGCTGTCAAATCAAAAATAATATTTCAGTATTTTATTTTGTTCAGATACTTGTTTGAAAAATGAAACAAATTCCTAATTATACATAAGTAGCCTGGATTTCCTGAATATTATATCTTTTCCCAGCTGTAGCAAACATACTAATATTCCTAAATTACTTGCTATTATTTCTTTCTGTGGATATTTATAATGAATTCTTTATTTCTAAGTATTTATATTTTACTTCCAATACTTCACAATTTAAAGTGCTACATTCAATATTTTTCAGTTACATTTTTGAGTTTCCATTCATCATTTTATGGAATCAAGAAACTCAATTCTGTACTTATGATAGAATGAAACCCTGAACATGTTATGCAGTGATTATTTAGCATGAACATGATACAAAGTTTGGATAGCCATTTCTTTGAACATGCTTGTAAGAAATAATGGCATATAACTTTGTGATCTTTTAAGATTAGTGACTAAATTCCTCTTGTATTTCAGTATAGTTGATGGAGCCTTCCTTTGATTCCTAAATAGTACTCATAATAATTGTAGAGCGTTACATAATCTTACCACTTTCGAATAAAAATACTACACTTGAAGAAGGTTGCTTTTTTCTTATTTTTTTGCTATTTATATTTCTTATTTATTTGCATTTTCCCAGACACATACATAAATTCATACTACTAAAACCACTATATGTCTACATACAAATTTGTATTTTTCTTCGTAAAATCTGGAAAAACTTCTATTTCAAACTGTTTACTCTTATCATCTTAAATATCTAAGCTGATATCACTGATATTTTCCATAAATAAAAAGCACATGTAGCTGGGCGTCAGTGGCTCATGCCTGTAATTCTAGCTACTCAGGAGGCTGTGATCTAAGGGTCACGGTTCAAAGCCAGCCTGGGCAGGAAAGAAAGTGAGACTCTTGTCTCCAATAAACCTCTAGAAAACTAGAAGTGGCGCTGTGGTTCAAGTGGTAGAGTGCTTGCCTTGAGCTGAAGAGCACCGGGGCAGCGCCCAAGCCTAGAGTTTAAACTCCATGACTGACCAAAAAAAAAAAAAAAGCACATGTAAATTTTGGCATTCAGAGACATCATACTTCAGTTCATGGGTATTATGTAGAGTTCAGAAAACAATTTATAATACCATAATAAACCATATTACTTATTTTCTCTCCATAAGAAATATGTCAGTAATGAATCCACAAAATGCAAAGATTCAAAAGTGTTTAATTTTAATTAGAAATATGTTGCATTTTATCTTTGGCACATTTCTTTGGCTTTTGTCAGAAATAAGATGAGTAATAATATAAATAATACATTTCAAAAATTATTAATTATATTATAATTCATTTGAAGTACAATTGAAATATTATAATCATTGCCTGCTAGGTATATTATTATGAAATCCTAGAAGGAGAATTAAGTGCTATGGCTTATATTCCAAGATAATATAGGAAAACATTAATTCCTTATTGCTTTAAAGAAACTAGCTAAATGGTAAGATAACTTAAACATGGATTAAGAATACAATAATGGATTAAGATATTAAATATTTTAACATATTTTTAAATGAAAGATTTATTTAATGAACTTATGTTTCTGATCATGATATTCATCTATTTGTGTATGGTTATATTAAAGATTGTTTCAAGTTTGAGTTATTGAAGGTAGTGAAGAATAAATAGTGCTTATAAATTCACTTGAAAAAGTTACCTAAAACTGAGGCTTAGCAGTTTTCCTGGGAATTCAGAAATTGGATTCCCCAATTGCATTATGTAAATCGACATAGAATTGTGATAAGGCAACAGGGACGTTTACTCAATTTCAGAGACTGTGTCTGGATTTTTACTCTATGCTCTCCAGCAACCAAATTAGATTTTTACTTCTTTTGACCACATAAGGAAGATCCATCTTTATACAGAAATAAGATTCAGCCACCACTATATGTACAAAAGTCTGAAAAAACATAGTTATTTTTTCTTTCATGCTATGGTAATAATGATACTCACTGTTAGAATTCAAGTTCAAGACAACACAAACATACAATTGTCGCTGTGGGACTAGATTTTTTTCTCTCCTTTTTCTAGGATCAGAGTATGAAATGGTTTAAAATGTCAAGAAATAGAATAGAGGAAATGAGGTGGTTAGTTATTTTCACCAGATGGAAAACTGTCTAATTGACTGTGCCATTGATTTTAAAAAGCCTGCAAGCAGGCCTAACCAACAGTCTGTTGAAGTCATGTGCAAGGAGCTAAGCACAACTTCTACAGAACTATTTCCATGGGAACTCAAAGCATGACTCCTAGTAATGCTGTGTTTACCCACCTCACGCTAAGGGTTCATGTACATAGTCTGAAAACTGTACACAACTTGCGGGGTTCATAGTTTTCCTGGTGTCTTAGAATTGTGGGAAAGACTCACAATTACTGTTTAGGAATGGTAATATTGGAGTGGGATAAGAATATCTTTTTGTTTTTCTACCTCTAGGCCAGATCTATTAGTCTCATTTTTAGTCTCTTAAATTACATGACAATGATTTGCAATCTTGGATAATTATTCAGACCTTCATAAATATCTCTTTTGTCAACTCCTCTAATTCATAACACATAAATCTTTCTACAACCAAAGAAAGTAATTTATGAAGTAATTTAATATTTATATTTTGGAGGTTCAAGTTGACTAAAATATTAGACAGATATAAGGGTGCTAATAAACCAATGCAAACAATTAAGAAAATAAATATTCCTAAAAAGTATTGGAAATGTAATGGTTTTGTTAGTTTTTTTTTAATTGAAAAGAAAGCCAAACTGTTAAAAATTGTAAAAATCTAAATTAAATTTGTCTAAACTATATACCATTTCTCATCATCAAAAGCAATAATAATTATAATAGTTTTTATAGGGAAATTTATATGCATTCATAGATATGCCAAGATTATAAAATAATTTGAACATAAAATAGAAAGAAGCTCAATTTTCTTGTCTTGTATTAATTGTCTCTTATTATAGCAGCATGCCTTTGGATTCAAAGAACAATGTTATGTAAATATTAAAGAGTAAAACAAAGCTGGGCGCTCCTGGCTCATGCCTGTAATCCTAGCTAATCAGGAGGCTGAGTTCTGAGGATGGCAGTTCAAAGCCAGCCCAGGCAAAAAAGGCTGTGAAACTCATCTCCAATAAACCACCAGAAAACCAGAAGTGGTGCTGTAGCTCAAGTGGTAAAGCATTCACCTTGAGCTGAAGAGCGCAGGGACAGTGCTCAGGCCCAGAGTTCAGGCCCCAAGACTGACAAAAAGAAATAAAAAAGAGTAAAACCAAAGGTAAATAATAGAATCCTCAGACCAGGGAAAACCCCAACTTGTATGTTTGTGTTTATTTGAAAGGAACCTATGGAAATTATATCTCTCTTTTCAAAACTTAATGAATTCTGAGTTTGTGCTTCATTTAGTGGAATAACAGTTACAGATTTTAAAGCTTGCTGAGGAGCAAGTATCAGACACAGGTATTATTACAAAGGGATCACAGTGCCCTGTGTACTTTGTGTAGGGAGATAGGAGCAAACACTAACAGGGACTTCAAGGTTCACATGGCTCCTGTGAGCTGATCAGCATCATGTGGCTTGTTGGAACAGGCCAGACAGCACTGATGGGATTGTGCTGGAGTCTTACAGGACTATATATTGATCACTACAAGAAATACTTAAACTGAAGGTGAGAATGTAAAGTAAAAGGATTTTGCAAATATGCTACCACAGGACAAGCATTTATACAGAAAATGTAAATTTTGGAAGGTATGACTCAAACATGACAAAGATTCATGTAGAAAAATATCAGTGTGCAGATTTTAGAGATGTTCTTCATTTTAGCAAACTAAAACACAGTCCCTGAACACACATATATCATATGTTCATGTATATATGCATGTGTGATGTATGTTGGCATGTGTGTATACTTATGCTTGTATACACTTTTTAAGGCTTACTAAGATTTTTCTGACTAAGAAGTTCTGGAGTCTTCTGACAGTAAGGAAAACTAATGCTGACGGGTGTGAGAGGAGGCAGAATAGACTGGATTGTAAGATCATTACTTTTCTTTTAAAAAAAGGCCTTTACTTTGTTGTATTTATCAGGATGACACCCACCTTCGACTAACAAAATCTCCATTCTTTTGTTTTCCTTTTATCTACTTATCAAAACCAATTTGTAAGTGCAACGGAAGAAACTCTGTTTATAACCTGACACAGAATACTTCAGTTTCTCACTTGTAGTTGTACAAAATGCATTAGAAAAATGTGCACTGCTCCAGATAGAATACCAATATTCTTATTCTTTTAAATGGGTAATTATGTTCTCTCATTAGATTAATAAAACATGTTAAATGTTGAGATATCCCTCAAAAACTTAAAGAAATAGAAAACTCAAATATTATCAATCAAATACAAATATCAAATACAAAGTAGTTCAAATACTATTCTTCATGACCTGTTTTCTTCTTTTTCTTTCCCCTTCTTTCCCTTTCTTTCCCTTTCTTTCTTCCTTCCTTCCTCCCTCTTTTCCTCCATCCTCCTTCATTTTTGTCTTCCTTCTGTTCCTCTTTTCTAAAACATATTTATTTTAGCTGATATTGATTGTAAAATTATTGAAATTAAAATTAAACACTTGTGTCCTTTATCTTATCCTATAATAAGAGATGTAAAGTAGAATATAAAATTATGTAAGATAATATGTGTTGTGCTTTTCCTCATGGCGATAAAGAAACAAATGCCTTGACTTTATTGTTTACCAAAGTCTTTTCTCTATGTCTTACTTAATATTAATTATAATGGCCTTATTTAGAAACATGTAGAGACTGTTTTTATTTCTCATACAACTGTTCAGACTCTGTATGTTTTTATCAAGTGTCTACAATGTCCAGTTACCTTCCAGCAAGTGAAGAAAGCATGTAGTATTTTACTAAGGACATTGATCTTTCTCTAAATGGATAGTGATTTTTGACATTCAGCATAACCAAAAAGAGGTAAAATCCAAGTATTCAACAATAAGTACATGAATAACATTGAAAAGTTCTGCAACTACAAGACAAAACAAATTAGAATACAGTCAGAATTTCAAAGTTACTTTCACTTTTAAAGTATTATTTACCTAGAATCCAATATTTTGTGATTCCTAGATTATATTTTGCCACATTAACCAAAAAATGGGAAAGCTATGTATTACATTATTGATGCATTTTTATTTCATTAATAGTGTTCACCTTCATGCTTGTCCAAATTCCAGAGTGAATGTTGCATATCAACCTCCAAATAAGTTTTTAGTTTTCCAGAATCCCTTCAGACAGAAAATTGTGAATTGGTATCTCACCAGGAATGTGTAAAGAGAAATGTGGTGGAGAAACTGTAAGTGACATGATACAATATTTAGCTATTTTTCTGTGTGATATGAGTTCTCTATGTGAATTTTTTTAGGCCTTATGAGTTTGACCTTATAAACTGCCAACCTGTACAGATCATTCTGTATGGTTCTGGGTTTATTTTATTTTATTTTCAATACATTTTATATATACATGTACAGATACATATACAGAATTAGATAACTTGTCATGTAGCCAACACAAAGATGAGTAAGATTATGAGGTTGCTAAGTAATCTCAAAATAATTTTTAAGATTGTTTTTTCTAGGCTTAATATTCTTGATTGCTTTTCAGTCCTATAAAAAGTTAATTCATTCCATTGTGTATATATACCACATTTTCTTGATCCATTCATCTACAGAAAGAATGACATTGCCCCATTTGTTAGGAAATGGAAAAACTTGGAAAAAATTATATTAAGTGAAGTAAGCCAGGCCCAAAGAAACATAGGTCCCATGGTTTCCCTTATTTGTAATATCTAGTATATGTATGAGTCAAGCGGAAAAGGTCAGATAATGTGATGTCAGGAAAATGAACCCTTAGATGTGTATTTTAATGTTTTTTTCTTTCATGCATGTGTTTCTAACGCATTTATAAGATTATCTCTTTGTTGCTTTGTATGTCCCTCCCCCACAGTATAACCCCTGCTTTCACTATATTTGATGTCAGTATAACTTGTGGAGGAGATGGGGAAAAACCAGTTGTTTAAGGATACAGGTGGACCTGTTGCAACAATGAGAAGTACAAGTTGTCATGTCCAAAACGAGCTTTACAACGTAGGTGCGGGGTGGGGGGGAGGGAAGGGGGGAGAAGGAGAAGGATTGGGATTGGGGGGAGAGGGGGGAGGCTGGGAAGGGATGTGAAGGGTAAACAAAGAAGGAGGCTGCAATGCTTGGTAAGAAATGTATGCATTATCCTGCCCATGTAATTGTAACTCCTCTGTACAGTATGTTCACAAATAAAATTAAATTAAATTAAAAAAAAGAACAAAAAAAAGTTAATTCATTGATTGCTGGCTATTATATCTTTTATTGAAAGCTAACTATCAATTTTGCATTTTTCTATTTAAAGGGATTTTCTATTATTTTCATTATGTTAATGTTTTAATTTTTGAAATGTTCATTTAACTTCCATTTATATTTTCTATGTCTAACCACCTATTTGACCAGAATTATTAATTTCAAGTGTTACGTTTTTCTCACAGTATTCATATATTTCCCTTTGAACATCTCAATTAGTTTGTGAAATTCTGCTTTCAGCTACTCCTTCCATTCTTCCAGACAAAGAGAGAATCATTACAAAACCTTATTCGACTAGCTTCAAGCTTTTCTTCACTTGTAGGTATATTTCCATTTTGTATTCTCTGTCTCTCTCTCTGTCTCTCTCTCTGTTTCTCTGTCTGTCTCTGTCTCTGTCTCTGTCTCTGTCTCTGTCTCTGTCTCTGTCTCTGTCTCTGTCTCTGTCTCTGTCTCTCTCTCTCTCTCTCTCTCTCTGTCTCTCCTCTTCCATTATTTGGTACAACAAGGAATTTTTATTGAATTTCAGACACTGACATTGTATTGTAAAGTTGTACAGCCCAGTGATAACAATATCATCTTCTTAACCAGCAGCTGGTGAGCTACAGCTCATGGGAACCACCACTTATAATGTTTTGCTTTGCAAATAAAGCTTTTATTGTAATACAGGTATATATGTTTATATATATATTAACTGTATTATCTTTAATAACATAAAAGCAAAAGAATATTTTCTGAAAAAGACTGCATGGCTACTTAGCAAAACTGTTTACCGTTGTCATTAACAATCCTTCATTACTAAAATAATTTCTGGTCAGTTTATTCTAATTAGAGATTTGATAAACCATAATTGTGTTGTAGTGCTAGTAACACCCTTTTAGTTTTTTGTTTTAGTTTTTGTCGGTCATGGGGCTTGAACTCTGGGCCTGGGTGCTATCCCTAAGCTCTTCAGTTCAAGGCTAGCGCTCTACCACTTCAGCCATAGCGCCGCTTCTGGTTTTCTGGTGGTTTATTGAAATTAAGCCTCCTAGATTTTCCATTCCAGACTGGCTTTGAACCACTATCCTCAGATCTCAGCCTCCGGAGTAGCTAGGATTACAGGCATGAGCCACCAGCAGCAGCCTGGCTAGTAACACCCATTTTTATCAATAATTCTTTCTCATCCTTCAGGGGTTGAAAGAGCTCATTGTGTGCTTTGTGACCCTTCTCACTAAAGGAAGCTTGCTTTTTCTGCATTAAACTGAAAAAATAAATTTCCTTCTCTGGATTTGGAGGTTGTCAGCTTAGGTGTTTAGCCTCATCTCCCTAGAATGCCAGCATTCTGCAAAACCTTTAGCAAGAAAGTAGGTATGTTTGCCATCTATCATATATTTTAAACACTTTTGTGCAAGTTTATTTTATTGTAAGCATTCTTTAGTCTAGGGCGTACAATCTGTAAGATCATCTTCTTATCTTCCTATAGTCCCCTTAGCAAATCTCTTACTGTAAACTTGTAGACAACAGTCAGCTCACCTCTATGAGGTTCTCTTCTCTTGATATTCAGACACCTCTTGTCTGCTTTGCCTTAACAGATCTCATCATTTTATTATAGCTTTTTCCCCACTCTAGGCTGATTTTTTTTTGTCAGATCTGGGGCTTGAATTCTGAGCCTGGATGCTGTCCCTCAATTCTTCAGCTCTACAACTTGAGCCACAGCACCACTTCTGGCTTTTTGCTGCTTATGTAGTGCTGAGGAATCGAACGTATGGCCTTACGTATGCGAGGCAAGCACTCTACCACTGAGCCACCTTCCCTGTCTTATGCTGCTTTTTTCAATGGTGAGGACAGAGAACTGGTATACCACCTGCCACACCATATTAATACAATGAATGTTGCACAGTAAACTTTTACAGCATGTTTCTATATGTAAAATCATGTGAGATTTGTATGCAATATTGCTTTCATGTTTTTATTTTCACCTTGGACTCAGTTTTCACTCTCAGAATTATCATCTGATTACTCATGAATTTCCTGTAAGCCACCTCAAATCATTATTAGGCATTGGAAAACATTAAGTTCATTTAATGATCAGTAAAAGTCTTCAACCACATCTGTTCTTTGCATTTAGATGGACTTTGATAGTGTATTAAAGAGAAAACAAAGTGTTTTCCAATAATTGTAAACTTATACTGGTTCTTTCATAGCTTCTTTTAAAGGCAGTCTGACAATAAAATATAAGCATGTGATTCCTTATAAAATATAGCCCTTCAGGAATTGTCTTTTGATCTAAAGCAAAGAAATTACCTTACCATTCATTGGGCTTACTTGTGAGTCTTGCTCAAAAGGTTATCCTTAGACAGGTAATTTTCATAATCAACATATCTAAATGCTGATATTGTTACAACACTGCCTTCATCATGCTTGATTGCTAGCTTTAAATAAAGTTCACTGTGAATACTTAATTGTCCTGTCCATCTTGGGAAATGACACTTGGTATTTTCTCAACAAAGGTTAGACTTCTCAGGGTTTTTTCCCCCCTAACTGCCCCTACTTCTGATATTGTTTTTCCCAACTGTTATTTCATGCATTTTCCAGCTTTCTATTAAAATACAAAATTTTGATTAAATGAGACAGCATGAAAGATTAAACTATGAGCATTCAGTATATGGATTTTTACATGTGCCATTTTCCCTTTGATTTTCCATGTTGTTACTTAGCCATCTTTGTTCACTTTGAAATTTACAGAAAGTGCTCTATAACATGTGAATAATAATATTCCTTTCTCAAGCTGTCTTAGGGAATCTATATATCATGATTGATCAGTGGGTCTTTAGCCCATGTCTGTTATTTATTGCTACTAAAAAGCTGTCTAAAATCCAGTATCGTGAGACATAAATATACTGTGTTAAGTCATGCCTAAGTGGGTTTATTGAGGTCTAGTATATAGTTGTCCCTTGCGATTTCTTAGGAAGGTACAGTGAAATGACACTTGGGCTGGAGGGCAGCATGCTAGAGCCAACTTTTACTGGCTCAAAAGACAGTTCTGCACACCAGTTTGCCTCATTGGGATTTCACATTGTCAATGGACAGCAGTCATGGTGGTATTTACAATGGAAGAATTAACATTGCTATAAAATAAGTCTCCACCCTCTGCATACTGTT
Source organism: Dipodomys merriami (assembly GCF_024711535.1). Lineage (NCBI taxonomy): Eukaryota > Metazoa > Chordata > Mammalia > Rodentia > Heteromyidae > Dipodomys > Dipodomys merriami. The sequence continues at coordinate 17,597,389 of NW_027206179.1, read as the reverse complement.
CTATGAGCACCTCTTACATTAGAAGCAGTTACACACTGCTAAATTCTTTTCCTCTATTTTTTTCTTGTGTGTAACCATCAATAATTTATACAAATGTCTATCTCTCTGCAACATTATACCGTTTCCACTTCAATTTCCTCACAACATGGCAAGTAAAAAAAATCTCATCATATTCATATTTTCCAATTTCACTTCTGACAATTATTGACTGAAATTCTTTTTTTCTGTAGAATTATTAGTTAAGATAACAAGGGGTTTTATAATATATTATTATTACAGTGCAAGAAGACTTTTGGCACACATTCCTCAAGTAAAAATGCTGTTTTGTCACTTATCTCGGGGGTAGGTGTTCAATTTTCACCAGGGTGAAATAGTAACTGTTACTTGTCATACATGATCTTTATCTGGCTCAGTTACCTCTGTTTTCATACTTTAGGAACCATTACCATCATCATCAACATCCTCAGTGTTAGTTATCATCACCATTGTCATTGTTGTGGTGTATGTTGTAGTCTTTCAAATTCTGTTTGTACATAAATTAATATAAATGTGTGGTTTTCTTTAGTTTGTTGATAATGGTTTTCATTTTTTGATGAGCAGGCAGTAAACTTTTTTCTGAAATTAGGTTTGATATTTTCCAAATGATGTTTTTTTCTTTGCTGTCATAGTCATTTGTCAGTTTTGTGTTTCAAAGTGAAAAGGATAGTGTAGTGAAGATGGACTTTTCATTGTACTCTATGACATGAACTATTCCATCTGAGGATTGGAGGGATCACCAACTCTGAGAGATACATTAGAAATTTGATTTGATGTGAGAGTTAATGGCCCTACCATTTTCATCTATATTTCACAGTAGAAAATTTTTATGTCTATATTAAGTCTAAAACTGTTGAGAATTTTCTAGTTAAAAGGGAAGAGTACCTAAGCAATAGTATAGTACATAAATCAAATTCAAAATTTGATTTTAACTATGGTTTGATTGGAGTCCAAGCCAAAATATTTTTTAAATTTTATTGTCAATGTAATGTACAGAGGGGTTATAGTTACATAAGTAGGGTAGTGAGTACATTTCTTGCTACTGCCTCCCTCATTTTTTCCCACTTTCCCTCCTCCCATATGTTCTCCCCCAAGTGGTACATTTCCAACATATTGCCTTGTGAGTATTGCTATTGCATTGGTTCACCCTTTGTCCTTTCTCCACATTTTGTTGTTCCCTCGAGGGAATTCTGGGAGTTTACTCTACAAACTCATTTTGCTCCATTGCTGTTGATCTCTTTTCTTTCCATTTTTATATTCTACTTCTATATCCACTTCTATTTTGCATGTACTTCCTAAAACCCATGTCTTTAGAATGAGTTGTTTTCCCAGAATTCATTCATTCCTCCTTGGTAATTAATTTCCATGAATCTGATCCACTTGGTTTCAAATTGTGACTGGCTAAACTGGCAGAGAAATAAGTAGTGACATTTCCAGACTTAGGCCAGATGAGACAGTAATACGAGAAGAAATCTGGCTTGCCTCAAGGTCTCAACACTGTCTGGGTTACTGGGAAGGGAGGGGCTTTTATTTTCAGTTGTCTGCATAGTTAGTTGATCAGCCAGACACAAACACAATGGTAAGCGTTGACTGTGGGTGACACAATAATGTAAGAAGGATCAGGAGAACCATTATTTCTAAAGCATCTTCCTCATAATGAAGTAAGTACACCACGAAATTAAGTGTTCCCCACTTTAAAAATACAATGAATGGACCAAGAAAATGTGGTATATATGCACAATGGAATTCTATGCCTCCATCAGAAAGAGTGACATTGTCCCATGGAGGGGCAGGAATAGGAAGAGGAGACAAAGGAAGAGGCCACAATGCTTGATAAGAAATGTATTCTTTACCTTGCTCATGCAATTGTAACCCCTCTGTATGGTATTTTCACAATAAAAAAACTTATTAATAAAACAACAACAACAACTACGTACATACCAACTTTCCAGTAATTCAAACAACTGTTGTTTTATCAACTTCTTTGAAATTATATGGAATTGTGGTAAAAATGTTTAAATTGCCTCATGACCCACCAATCTTTCATTCTGAAATCAGAATGTCCAAGAGATTCATTCTGGCACTTCATGTTCTGAGCAGTACTGCTTCCTATGGCCAAGTTGTGAAATCAGCCTGTGTGGATGAATCGAGTAGGTCACAGGGACCATGCAGTACACAAACACAATGGGCTCACCTTCTGCTCTGAAAAAGAAACCCTCTCTGCAGTTTGCAAAGACATAAATGAAATGGGCAATCATTTGGAAATAAGCCTGGCCCACAAAACAAACAGCATTTGTTCTCCAGTATATAGGGAAATTATGATAAGCTGTGGTAAAAGAAATAGAAGGTACAGGGGTGCTGGCCAGGGGCACAAAAGTTTAATTAGATAAGAGCAGCACCTTATTTTCTTTTCTTATGTAGAACACGTTGTGGTGAGTATAGTAAACAATAAAGAATTTTATATTTTAAAATGATCAAGACAATAAATTTCAAGCATTCTCATTGTAAAAAGGAAGAAAACTATCTAGGATGATGGATATAGAAATTAGCTGATTGATAGCCATGCATCACAGTATCACTTTGTACTCCATAAACATATACAACTATAATGAATCCTTTTGCAATTTAAAATGCAATAAAGACCACAGTTGTAAATGGCATATAGCAAGTATTTAATTAATTGGACCTTATTTTGCTCTACTCATATGGAACTGACACATTCATTTTACCTAATTCTTGTATAGAAATTGATGAAAAATGATTTATAGTTAAAGTATGATGTTTGCTTATCTAAATATTCAAGTCAAATATGTTATAATAATTTCTATTAAAATAGAAGAAAGCAGTCCTATCATAGGTGAATACTTACATTTTGATAAATCATAAAGATTTATAATATTAACCTTTGATTAATGACTTTTGTTTTTGTTATGTACTTCCTTTTTATTTTTTGTGATCCTAGAGTTAATATAGAATCTTGACCTAGTGCAGTACAACTATTTGTCATCCTTAATCTCTTTTGCTTTTGTTTTTTTCCCCTAGTATAAATCTCAGTATTCAAACTGATTTATGTGGGATTTAGAAAAGAATATATGAAATCCCCAAACAAATTAAGTTCATATCGTAATCAGATTCTTAACAGAATCGATCCTTTAACAGAATTTGTTTTCTTTAAGAGAGTTAATGAATTCTTCCCAGGAAAAGCTTTTCTATTTTAATTAGGAGAGGAAAAACTCTCTTATTAACAAAAACGCCTCAAACTTCAATTTACAAGAATCACTCTTAGACAACTCCAGCCATAATTCAGAGAAAGGAAGATCTGATGAAAAACTCTTTGGAGGTACACATAGTGTAATGTGTGTTTGCTTTTTTAATATCATAGAACATTTAGTATTATAATTATAGTAAAGGAAAGGGAGGGTAATAGACCAGAGAACAGTAAAGTGATCTTTTCTTAACCTTAAGTTAATCTTTTGTCAGTTAATACTCTTCTATACTATTTTCTACAGAATTATAATTAATTAAATAGTCAAAGTATGCTGAGATTTATTTCAATTTATACTCAAAGTAACCTTCCTTTTAATATTGGAGTGTAGTTTGAATTCAGGTCCTTATGTTCTCACTTGGCTTTTTTCCCATTTGTTTATTGTTGTTGTAAGAGTAGTATATACAGGGGTTATGGTTATATAAGTCAGATAAAGAATATATTTCTTCTTTATTGTAAAAATACTGTATAGAGTGCTTACAGTTACATGAAAAAGGTAATCAGATTCTTAACAGAATCGATCCTTTAACAGAATTTGTTTTCTTTAAGAGAAAATATTTCTTTAAGACAAAGCATTGTTGCCTCCTCCTTTGATTTTCCCCAACCATCCCTTCCCTCCCACCTCCTCAGTTATCCCCTCCCCACCTAAACTGTAATGTTCATTTTTCGACATAGCATCTTGTACATCTCATTGTTGCAGTGGGTCAGTCTGTATCCCTATGTAAACAATTTGTTTTTTTCCTTCCCATCCCTAAATTATACCGTCATCAAATACAGTGAAAACAGGGTTATACCAGGGGGGAGGGACATACATATAAAGCAATAAAAAACATCACTTGGTACTTTATAAATATGTTATGAATGTCATACCTTCCTTCACTCTCTCCATTTTCCCTCCTGACCACACCCACAAATTTTATAGTTCATTATCAACATCATGTCTAATGAGTATCATTGCTGCATTTATTCACTCTTTGTCCCACGAGTTCTTTATAGCCTCTTGCCCTCACAACGTCAGATAAACACACAAACAAGACAAAGGAAATGAAAACAAAAACAGCAGCAAAGGAAATAAAACCTCTTGTTTTCACTTCCTGGAGTTCATTTCAATAAATACTAATTTGTATGGTCAGATGTACATAGTTATTGTGCCTATTTGATCCTCTTCTAAGAATATCCTATTTTGGTCTCACTCTGTGTGAATGCCTAGAGACTTGTATAATTTATCATTCTCCAATATATTTTTGTTTGTTTTCTTTTACTATTCAGTGTATTCATTTGTATATTTATATTCGTATTCTAGGTACCACAAATGAGGGAAACCATGGGACCTATGTGTCTTCAGCTCTGGCTTACTTTCCTTAATATAATTTTTCCAAGTCTTTCCACTTCCTTATGAATGGCAGAATATCATTTTTTCTGATAGATGATTAGAATTCTATTGTGTATATATCACACATATTCTTGATCCATTCATCCATTGAGGGGCATTTGGGTTGATTCCATACCTTGGCTATGGTAAACAATGCTGTAATGAACATGGTTGTGCCAGTAACTTTAGTTTGGCCTTATTTGAGGTCTATTGAATAAATTCACAGGAGTAGAATTGCTGGGGAACTCTCTGTTTAGCCACTTGGCTTTTTTATGTGCTAGTAGTGCATTACCACAGAAGCCATACCTCCAGCCCATTAATATTTCTTCATTATTTTCTCCAAGATATAGGCATCAATCTCAATCATAAGTCATGTCCTGATAAAAGTATGTACGAAGACTCAGTTTTCTTACACTTTAATTATAGAAACAAGTTTTAACTCAAGGCCTGAGTGCTATCTCTTAGCTTGTTTGCTCAAAGCTGGAGCTTTACCACTTAAGCTATGTCTGTGTCTCTATTTTTTATTTTTTGGTGGTTAATTGGAGCTAAGACTTTCTGCTGGGGATGGCTTCAAACCTCAATCCTTAGACCTCAGCCTTCTGACTGGCTATGATTACATAAATGAGATAGAAGTACAGCTGTGAGCCACAGGAACCCAGCTTACAAACAACTTTTATTATATATAAAATATCATATTTAATTATAAATTTCAAACAGCACACATTTATACCTAGGAGTTTTAAATTTTCTTTGTGGATAACATTATGTGATAATGAAATCATTGACCATCTACAGCTGTATCATAAAAATATGCATGATATTCAGATGCATGCATTTTCAGAATGAAAATACAATAGTTTATAGGACTTGATTCAAAACTTACTTTTGCTTTGTTTTGTCCAGTTTCAAGGAAATTAACATTTCCTTCTTTTCTGACAATTATAAGTTTGAATTTAGTCATATATCCAAATACAGATATAAAATTTGTTCATTTAATGCAATTTGGAAAACTATTACATTTATTAAACATAACTTGTTTTCAATATATCTTTACATATGTTTGTCATTGAATTATTAATAAACATTACAAGAACATGTAAATTCAAAGTTTATTTGTTGGTAAAAATTAGGGGGAAAAAGTATTTTGGTAATGCACTCCAAATGTTTATTATTATTTCTAGAATGCATCAAAGGTAGTAATATTGATATAATTTAATGTCTATTTTAAAACCATGTTTTCATTTGCAAAATCATAGAGAATGCTTGCCAAGGAATTTATGTGCTCTATAACTCTCTTTGTGGCATGATATTTTGAACTCTTACAAATATTACTTACCACACAGTGTAGAATTAAGAAAAAATTAATTTCTATGTTACTTTATTAAAAATGTCTGAAATTATTTAATATATAATTAATATTCTCTAAATATGAACATTCAAAATGTTCTGTTGTTACCAACATATTCTTATAAAAGCATTTTCACATCGTTAAACTTCCTAAATTTAATATCACACTTGAATAGTGATGTATAATTGGGTTAATTCAAAACTAATTCAACCTAAAAGCAACTTATCATAACAAAAGGGGATTTCCCTTTGGTGATTCTACTAAGGTAATTAATTTTTTCTGCCATGTAGATTTTAATATTGTATTTAGGCAAACTAGAAATTTAATGACGCAAACATTTTAATATGCGTAAGTAGACCGACTACCTTTCTCTACTGAGATTTTTTTTAACAATGTCCAAATGTCTACATCTATGTTAAACAACAGTCAAATATATTTGTTTCACCTCTGAGATATATATCAGTTTTCGGTAGCTGATAAAATGGGATCTGGGAACTGTATTTGGTCCCTGTCTCTGTCCAAGTTCCACTGGTGGCTGACCTTTCACTCAGCACTGGGCACTGAGTTCCTGCTGGGTCTCTGGATTGGAGCACCGCCCTTCGATTTCTGACCTTATCAGTTCCTGGGTTCAAGGGGAGAAAGCTCGAAGAATAAAGAGAAAGAAGAGAGAAGGGAGCATGCAGTTGAACATTCAATGCATATCTTATAAAATTAACAAAACAGACAAGGGTTGGGGAGGGGAGAGTCAGGGGAGAATGTTGAAAGGAGGACATTGATCGCGACATATCTTATTTATAAACTGCTTTGTTCAATGGCAACTTCTTTGTAGGACTACTTAAAGATAAGTTCACAGACACAAATAAACCTGTAAAACCTTAAAACATGAGATCTGGGTTTAAATCAGGTCCAATAATGAATATGGTATTAAAAAATTTCAACTATTTATCACTACAGACTAAGGAAAATTACTTATTTAATAACTGAAAATACAGAAATATCTATTGTTTTTAGAGTATATCCTACAGAATAACATAGCATCACAAAGGCAATTAAAAGTCTGTCTCTCTAACCATCTGTATATGTGTTATGTATTTAGCTACACATCATCTATCTGTTAATACTTCACCTTAAAGTCAGTAGAATTGTACTTAGTGGTTCATTAATAAATTCAATGTTTATTTTTGTGATAGTTAATGATTTCCTATAAGAGATTTGTAAATGTTATCACCAGAATGCTCTTTATGAATGATGAGGGGTATCAAAATCCATCCTAATACTTGGAAAATGACTGTGTGAAGCTGCAATATGCTAAGCCTGGGTCATGGATAATATCACAGAGGAAAGTCTAAGATGAGTAATAACAAAGTCAATATTATGATCTACCCTTGTGTACCAGTAGTGTTATGAGGTAGTAGGCTTGTCCCTGAGTCTTAATTCTGATCTGAATTATAGTATATTCTTCACTCTCTCTCAAACCTGGATATTACCATCAGTGATCCCTCATGATGAGAAAAGTTCTTTTATCTGTCTGAAAAATGCATACTCTCTCTCTCTCTCTCTCTCTCTCTCTCTCTCTCTCTCTCTCTCTCTCACACACACACACACACACACACACACACAGCTGATTTGTGCATATAGCCATTCACATATTTTACCCTGTCATTTGTTTTTCACTTGTCAATTCTTTCGCTAAAATTATCATGGTATTTTCACCTGCCATTCTCAGCCATGAATTTGCTTTTCCTTTGCTAGTCTACTTGTATCATGTCCGTCTGTGAGTAATGATTTTCCCTAGTAGCTCTCACCACCTTTCGAGTTGCATGACTGTTTGCTTCAGAATGCACTGATGTCACCTATGACAAAAAGAAAGGAAACTGAACATGTGGACAAATTCTCAAATTTCCCATCAGTAAAGTGATGTCTGTCAATGCTGAAGAGTGGTGATGTGGCAAGATGTCAGTGCCTGAAGGAAGGATCTGTCAGGAGACAAGGTGGTCATGGGAAGGCAGTGGTTTCCATAAGCCCTCATCATTTCTCTAACACGCATTGTTGCAACATAAATTTGCAGGACGACCTGAAATCAGTGAAGGGAGATACTATCAGACTTTCCACTCAGCATCAGAGATGAGATGTCATGCTATGCATTTCTAAGGAAGTCTTGCTTCTCCAAAGATTGCTTCCTGTTTGCAACAGATCACAGAAGTCAGGGCACAGAATGGCTATTTCAAAACATGTGCTCATTTGGTCAATTAAAAAAAAATGAGTAAACAAATATGCCACCTGCACAGAAGGAAAACAGGGAGAGCCACAAACAGCAAAGGTTAGGAGAACAGGTTTTATTAGGAACAATATACCCATAAAATTAATCTGCAAGCCAATTCAAAGTTAAGAATGTCAGTTCACAAATTAGTAATCAGTCATGCAGCTTGCAAAACATATTGGCTAAAAGTTAAGTGTTATTAAGAATGTAATTCTTCAAGACACTGAATCTCAAGTAAATTATGAGTAAGAATTGAAATAAAGGCTGAAAATGAGCATGTGGATGTGAAAACTAATTATTCCAGTATGAATACAAGAAAGAGTTATCTTTCTCTCCAACCCAAATTCAAAATTAAAAAAAAAAACAAAACAAAGCAGTAAGTCAAGTTGATAAGACTTAGTACAAAATCAGTGAATTAGACTCAACCTGAGCAAAGTATTTTTAGAAAGCTCTGAGTATGCAGTTTAGCAATTTAGTATATAGATATGTCAAATTTAATGCCAGAATCTCACTCCTAGCGTGCTTTAAGATGATAAATTATCACAAAATATAAATTCAACTCTGATCACATATTCTCATGTTAACTTTGAAGTACATAAATGTTATTTAATGGGTAGATTTGTAACCCAAATCATTTACTGCTTAACTGGTGTTACTAGTGGGTTAGAGAAATTGGAAAAGAAATGTAAGACTATTCACTTGAAGTTGTGGTGCTCAGACACTCGAATGGGGTGAAGGTTTTATCTTATTCCTGATACATCCTGCTCATTTTTCAAGTTCACATATTTCCAAAACTTCACAGAACATTTTGTGATTTATATTGCATGCTGTGTTCTTTAGCTTTAGGCATGGATATAATCATTTTCTTTATTATTTTGTCTTTTAATGGGCATCACAAAATAAGTCAGATTAATTAGTGTTTTTTATTGCCCCATTTATCAGCTCTACTACTTTGAGAACTCATGAAACAACCAATATGACTACCAAGACAACCATTTCCAAATTCGTCTTATAGTTGGGTTGATATGAACTCAACTTAAACAAAAAGCTTTGTGATTTTAGCACAAGTGCATAGGCAGCTCTGGAAACAATTAGCCAAAACCAGCAAAAGTAACAAAATCATTTCAAAACAAAGTCCAGGAAATGATACTACCAACTACCATGTTTCAAGAGTCAGAATCCTCAAGAATTGTAGTAGAGGAACTTTATTATTAGAAGAGAAATCTCAAATATCCTATGGATGGGAGAATTGGACATTTTTAGAATAATTTTCCAGGCCATTTATAGAATCAAAGACTTGGTAATAGCTATCTACAACTATATAAATAGACATGGTTAAATGTTGTCCTCTCTATATAGGTTCATTACTGTTTATGGAAACAGCCTTCTTGAGCAAAATCAATTACATTACACAATACCCTAGAAAATACTGAACATATAGGAGAGCCACACCCATTCTTCTCCATAGACCATTTTTTTCTCTTGTAATATTGAAATCTATTTTGGTCTATGACTGTCATAGGATACATTCTCAATGGACTGTTTATGTTTCTTTAATTCATTTATTAAGAATTCTCTAAAAGTACAGAACCTTTTCAAATAAGAGTTTTGTTGGTTTTTTTTTTTTTTTTGGTCCATTGTGGGGCTTGAACTCTGGGCCTGGGTACTGTCCGTCAGCTCTTCAGCTCAAGGCTAGTGCTCTACCACATGAACTACAGTGCCACTTCTGGTTTTCTGGTGGTTTATTAGAGATAGGAGTTTCATGGACTTTCCTGCCCGGGCTGGCTTTGAACCGTGATCCTCCGATCTCAGCCTCCTGAGTAGCTAGGAATAGGCGTGATCCACCAGCACCTGGCCTCAAATATGAGTTTTTGAAGTTTTTTGATGCTTTACAGAGTTTAGGATTGCCACTTAGTAAATCATTATAGCACAGTTGCGCCTACAGATTGACACATTTAATTTATTGTATCTGTTATTCACAGAAACATTTTTCTTACCCCATGCTCTCTGTCAATGGATGTTATCACTAGAGGTTATATTTTAAAATTGTACTTAATTTAATGTGTCCCTATGTGATTATTAGTTTCATCAAGCAGTTTATTTTGCTGTCATTTTGATTGATAGAAATTGAGGATTTATGTTGCATTTGTAATAAAAGAAGAAATTTTGCTCACTCAGAAACATAAATGGTCATACTAGGGTTATTAGTTATTTGCTTGCCAAATGCATGTGAGTTCTTAAAATTTTTAACATGTTTTCTGTTATTTTTATCAATATAATCTGTATTAATTTTTCCTCCTGATTTAATGCTTGCTGAAAATTTTACACTGTTCTTTCTGATTGACATAGTCCTATCATAATTTCATTTTGACGATATAGTTTCTTATTTGGAATGAATCAGATAGCATTTTGAGGTCAATTTGACAAATGAGAGCCAAAAAAGAGTTGTTAAAGTCACAGAAAAATTATGTGCACATGTGTCTTTAACACAATAATTACATGTATTTAATTCTTTGTTTGATTCTGAGCACCGAAAAAGAATTTGACCATCTTCTGTTTGTTCTCAGAAATGATGTGTTCAGCAGTCTACTCTTGGGTTGCATTAATTATTTTATACTTCTTAGATGATTAATTTCTATCTTTTCCAATGTGAGATTTCTTCAGTCTCCTTCCTCCTGAAGAAGAGGAAGAGGTACTGCAAGGATGGATGAATATAATCATGGTGACCTTGAAATCCATGAAAGTTAAGACACTAGTATTTCTTGCTTTTGTTCCACTGTGCTTTTGCTTTCTTTTTTTATTAGCTTTATTTGTGACAAGAACATTTTTTTCTTGACTCTAGAATTGAAAATCTTTAGCTTCCCAGAAGACCTGAGACCCACCTTTTTTTTTCTCAGTCTATATGGTACTTGTGGGGAACTTCCTTACTGTGTTCTATAAATGATTTTATTTGAAGTTCTGGCAGTTATGATGATGAGCAGTGCTCTCATTTTGTTTTCTACAATCTTTTGTTTAACATTGCAATATTTCAGTTCTTTAATTCTTCCCTACTTCCAACTTAGCTTTCGACCCCTTGGAGCACATAAACTATCTGTGTCATAAAAGATTTCATAAAAGGTGCAGCTTTAAGGCCACCATATTGTACACTCTCTATTTCCCCTAAGCTCTGAACCTCTTTGAGCTTCTCCTTTTACTGGGTCTTATCATGAAGATGTAACAAAGCAGAATTAAGGTACACCTTGAAGGCAGCTAATATAAGTATGTAAGCAATATCTGCTATAGTTAAGCTGTTCAAGGGACACTTGGGCCTATAATGGTATTGGGCCTGCTATGGGATAGATTTATAACTTCATGTCTATACATATATGTACATATTGATCTTTATCTATCAATCTATCTTTCTATCATCTTCCTATTTATCTATCTACCTGAACCAGGCTTTTTTTCCTCCTTAAAACTCTTAAAAATACTAGCTGACAAACTGTCTACTTTGCATTTTACATAATTGCAGTACACTTGCTTCCTTGGATTCATCTCTCATGTACAAATTCTCTAAACCATGCATAAAACTCTGTTTCCTACTGATTGACTTACAGTAGTCTCACTTACCATATGATTCTCTCCATTGTGGGAATCCTTTCTAAGCAATATCACTGGCCCCCAAAACAAGAAGAGTTCAAGTCTTCATGATGCTGTGCATACTGGCTTGTAGGAAACTGTTCAAACCACAGTGAAAAGATTTCCTAGAAAATAATGAATAATTATACGATAACTTAGGAGAATCAAGTGTTTATTTCTATCAGGCTCATATGCAACCATTTCAGTGCTATAGGAGTTTAGCAGACATAGAACACTGAAAGTTGCTCTGCTCCATCATTCTTGGACAGCATGTGGTTGGAGATTGGCCATGATAGTGCAGTTAAGTAGGAGGTTTTGATTGCTGGGCAAATCCTGACCTTTGTATTTAAACCTCTATACATATATAAAAACACAGAGGTTGGAATCCTAACTTCTCATTTGGCACCATAATGGCAAAATGTCTACTTGCATGCTGTTGGAAACATATTTTCCTAATGCCTTCTTATATGAATTGCCAGTTATTTTAATGATGGCATTAAACTCTCATAAAGTGATTGCATATTTTTAACCATCTCTTTCCTTTGTGCATGCATAAAGCACATCCCATAGGACCACTGAACATGGGTTCATTGTGAAATGAAGCTTTCAGTCAGGCAGTTAAAAAAAATTATTACCCACCTAGCAGATGGAACATCAGTAATTTCGTGCTAATCGGCCCAACTGGTTTTACAGAATTTCTGCCTTTAATGTTTGGTGCCTTCATTGTATATGATTTACGTGAGGCAGAGAAGAACTTCAAAGGCTCACAGCTATCAATAACTGGCTGATACTATCTCTCTGTCATTAGTCCTTCCATTGCCAAGTGATCCTTGGATCAGGTGACTGAGCCTAGCTACAGGAATGGGTACACCTGTAAACTGAGTGTTTCTTATATGAGCCAGACGAAGTCTTGTTGGAATAAATGCTTCTCTGTATGTTTCAGACCACCAAGTGGCCACACCATTATTCTATCTGCCATCAAGGGTAATTGAGACAGATAAAGATAAAAACATGCAGATAGAGTCACCTTCATCCACGAAGAAAATACTACAAGTTTAAAGACCATCCCCGCCCTGCTCTAATTCTCTTTGTTTATACATCTGTAAGTTATCTATAATTTCAAAGTGGTAAAAATTTGGCTGGATTTACAAAAAGTTTTTTTGAAAGATTACTATCCAACAGAAGTCATTCAAAAGCAGTAAAACTTGTACTGGGTAGTAGACTTTAGGAAAGTTGCTATTTTATTTTCTTGGAGTTTCATTTCAAGATGTTGTATTCCCCAATGTGATCACATTGAGCAGATGTTCAATAGTTTATTCAGTTTCTTTTAAATGCCTGAATTGAAACATTTTATCCACTCTAAACTTCTCTAATTTCCTTTCAACTCCAAAAGTGGCGTTTGCATTAAGTAGGATCCCAAAGGAATTCTGATTCTGTGATTGAATGTCATATGCTTGTGTTTAATTCAGCTACCGTTTGAACAAAAGTGTGCATAGAGCATCTCTCCTATTGATTCATAAGTATAGCAAAGCACAGCAATGCATTTTTTCAGCTTTACTTTAGTTGAGTACTTCTCTAAAGGGAAAAGGGGTTAAGTTACTTCTCTACACAAATACCAATTGCCATGACTTAGAAATCTGATATCAATCTGATAACCAGCTAAGTCCTTCATTTGATGATGGATAGAAGAGAATTAATTTTAGAGCTAAAATCATGTTGAATGTGCCAATTATCTCAAGAACTCATTGTGTTTGTATAATAATGGAGATAAACACATACTTTGTTAAAAACTGTTTATAATTCTTATTTTTGTGTCAGTTTTTACTGCTGTGCTTGTTACTCAGAGTTAAGTGCACATAAAACATGCAAGTTCTGCTCTTTAAGGTAGGAAATGAACTGTGCTGAATGGCATGCCAACATGCAGAATGAAAAGCTGCAAAGAACCAGCTACCTGAGAGCTGGCAGGGAGCTGGGGCATGGGGGTGGGGGTAACAGGTTCTTTTGTTTCATCTTGATGGAGTGGAAGAAAGGAGTCTGTGAAGCCTAAAGTTTTGGGTTTTTTTTGTGATGAGTATGGTGAAATATTGTTAATATTTTCACCCTACCTATCAATATGCTACTGATGTTTGGGAAGGTCTTTCATAGATCCATGGAAATCAAACACACCAAGTTCAGTTTTAATAGATTCCATGCAAATATTGGCACAATATGTTTGATCACTGAATGGGTATGTTCATTTTCTTTTAAAATAGGAGATCCTCAAGTATATGCAAAAATACAATTTACAGATCATGAAGCAGAGACCCTCATCACTCTGTCCAAACATCCAAACTCTTGCTCCATCTCATTAAACTGCAGCTGCAGACCCATCTACCCTTAAAACAAATTCCAGAATTACCTTATTCTATTTGCAGGGATTTTATTATCAAGCTCTCAACAAATACAAATGTGACACAAAACACAGTAAATAGGTGTTATTAGGTAAAAGAGTTCTTTGCAGTCAACAAATAAACACTGTTCAGAATTTTCTACATCCCTTCCCACCAAAAAATGATTTTTTCTGTTTCTTTAAATGCTGCTTTGCAAGTCTGTGCACTACAGTACTGGTGCTCACTGGAGTCTGGGAATCTCTCAGTCCCTCCTTCATATTGCCTCTTCCTTCCAGTGCATTTGTTTTTGGCCCTAAGGAGTTTTGCCATAAAGTTTGACATGGGCTAAAGCTTCCTGACTTAATTTTATTGATGTTCATTCCTTTTTTTGGTGTTGTTGTTGTTCTTGATTCTCTGTATTTCTAAGTATTGACGAAGGTAAATCACAAAAAGAACTGTTTTTGGTTTTTTGGAGTATGGAGAATTGCTTCCTCAGTGAACTTGTATCAGCAGGTATATAAAATTTATTTGGTGTCCGTGACTGGTCATATACCCATGAGCCCTAATTTCACTGCCAACATGGGTAAAAGAAAATGCTTTTCATCTTGCAACAGAAAGATATAGCTATAAAATAATTATGTAATTAATCCACTAAGCAGTTGACCGAATACTATTTTTTATAACAGATAGAGGGTTCAGACCAGGAGGAAAGGTTCATGGCTGTAATCTCAGCACTCAAAAATAGAGACAGGAAGATCTTGAACTTGAGAACAATCTGCGCTGAGAGACCCTGTCTTTAAAAAAAAATCCAGACATGAAACAAGGGACAAAGGGTGAACCAATGCAATAGCGATACTCACAAGACAATATGTTGGAAATGGACTTTACAATGTGGGACACAGGGCAGCAGGGAGGAAGGAAAGTAGGAGAAAAACCAGGGAAGGTGTAACAATGTTCAACAGGAAATGTACTCATTACTTTAGGAATGAGAGGGACTGCTGGAAGCCTCTTGTTTCAGTTCACCCAAGGAGACTGAGATGCAAAGAAAGAGAAGACAGATGGGTGCTGCCATTAGGGTCTACCCTATTTTCAAAAGGTTTCCCTGCTGCTGTGTTTATGCGAATAAAAAACAAGAAATACAAGCAGTATGCATTCTCCAAAGGTTTTAGGGATATTGGCAAAATACCTTCAAATTTTAGAAGGAGGTGACTATGTAAAGATAAAACAGTAGCATATATTATAACATGCCTGTTTTATACTGCATTAATTCGATGTGTCATTCTTGTCTTTAAATGCCTGACATGTTAGGAAATCTAAATCAGAATCAAATATCAGCTTGTCAAGCATTTTACTTTAATTTATTTAAAAATAACGCTCTCAAATCAGAACAAAATCTTTGATTCATTAATAGGAAGTGTATTAAGACACGTGTATAAAAACAGGCGTGCCATATTTTAAGCCCGGTTTCTAATATACTTTATTATTAATGCTATAATAGCTAGATCCTAAATATCAATTTGGAGTTGATGTTATTGAAAATTAGAATGTCGACTGCCTCTTTTTCACGTGCACATCCCACAAAAATTCTACAATAGCCATAAAGTTTAAGAAGTTACTTGAACTGTAAGTCATCATATCAAGTGAAATAAATCATTCCGACAAAGGTAAGTATCTTATGTCTTCCCTCACTTATCGAAGCTAAGGGAAACAAAATAAAACAAATGCCAGTTCATAAAAGTAAAAGGAGAACATGACATAGGTGAAAGGGGAAGGAAAGGGCAAGGCGGAGGCGCTGTAAGAAAATAATAGAGGGAATGAATAGAATCAAAATACGTTGTATGAAGCTTAATGATGATATGTGCAATTTCATACATATCAGTAAAATAGTCTAGAGGATAAGCATTTGGATATGCATTGCTATCTGCTCTGCTCTACTATATTTTTGAAAAGTTTTGTAATAAGTAAAAACCAAGTATAGTGGTTCATGCCTATGATCTCAGCACTTGGGAGAGTAAAGCAGGGAGATCTCCTGGTCAGCTCAAAGCACATACCTAGTTTGAGGACCATGTTGTGCAATGAAGTGTCTGAGAAACAGGGCTGGGTTGGGGACTATGGCTGAGTTCTTACCTAGCATGTACAAGGCCGGGGCTTCTACACTCACGATCCTAAAAACAACAACAAAAAATTATTTGGTTAGCTTATTCTCAGTCTATGCTTGCACATAGATAATGATAGTCTAGTAACAATTTTTGATCACTTAAAAGTGAGTCGAGGCTATCTAGTTTAGGGTAGAGTAGACAATTGTATTTTTGTAAATGCAAAGAAGTAAGGACACAGAGAAGGACACAGGATTTACCGCTGGATTTCCATTGGATAAGGAGGGGAGGCTAGTTACTGGGTAAACAAAGACAGTAAAGTTCTTAGAATCATTACGGGGGCTCTCATGGGCTGGAGAGTTGTCGATGGAGCTGATAACACTGACAGCAGAAGAGAAGGTAGATGTGAATCCTAAAGGTTCCTGGACGCTGTACATTGCTGGTCAAGCGAGGTCTAGACACAGCCATGGGGATAAACCTGCTGTGGATGGGAGAAAGGGAAGTCACTTGGTGACAGGGCCTAAGCCCAGAATGTTTCTTACTTTCATTTTTTTCTCATTCTTAGCTAGTCCTGTCAACTGCCTGATACCTTCCACTTGCTGCAGTGACTCCCGAGGAAAAGCATTAGGTTATGCACTAAGGAGGTACCACTTTCCATTTGTTCTGAGAAATGCTGGAGCGCTTAAATCCTCACTACCATCTGCTGTCACCAGTGGGGCCCAATCTGAGCTCAACCCATCACCCTTCGAAGGAGTTCTCTGGCACAGCCCACAGCAAGCAAGGTGCTGTCGAGTTTTCCTTATTCCCTCAACATGTAGAGATGTCCTCTTTCCTGCATTCTCACATTGAACACACACGCATATTACTCTCAGAGTTATTTATTTCTATCTGTATGCTGAGTAAATGACTCTAAGATTTTCTACTGCAGTACTATTTGCATAAGGAACACTTCACATTTCCCATAATTCACTGTGAAATGTGTGCTGGTTAATGAGTGGCCCAGATAGTCATAATTGTTTACATTCTTCCAACATTAGTTTCCCTTATGATTTCCAAATGACCATTACAGGAAAAATAAAGAGAGAGAAAAGTGCATTACCATGAATGCTCCCGTAATGACACACTAAAATAAATCTTTGCAATGATTATGCAAGTAAAAGCAGCTGTTTTTGTTTGTTTGTTTGTTTCTACATTCTGAATTGGGACTTGGAGACAAGCCCAATTATAAACTCCAATCCTACAGTTTCTAAATTTTTTTGTATAACTTAATCTTGTTTTAAAATGAGAAATTTTTTGAGTTTCAAAGTAATGAAAAATTATCCCTACCTTCATAAATTTGATTTTGTCAAATATTTTATAAAATAGTTAATTTGACGAAATTAACAATTATACAATTTGGGCAGAAGTAATTACATTTTATAAAAATTATCAATCATACTTTCTAAAAGTTTGAAAATATTTTTTCTTTAAAAATACTTCAAATAACATTTTGCAAATGTTTTCCTACTGAAAATACATCACATGAGATTTTTTAATCTTCTTTTAGTTTGCGTACATCCTACTCCATACTTAGGAGTTCATACAAAGATAGATTTATACAATATCAAGGCATTCATAATTTGTTATTGAATTGCATAAAATTTAGATGAAATTTGAGGTGCAACCTCACACCTAAGCCCTTTGTTATCAGGATCTAAAGAAAATTGCAATCAAAATGTGAAGAATAAAGGGAAGGAATTAAGAAGACAGGTTGACAGACAAGACTTTAACACGGATATTAAAGAAGGCTAGAAATTAGAGATTTCTAGTCCTGGCATGCAGAGGATGTGGACATGGAAGGACAGGTGCATTTCATGATTTTAAACTTATAAAAGCATTGATCTAACAATATTTATGAAGGTTTCAGCGAAACAAATGGAGTCACAGTGTGAAGCGAGATTTCAGTCAGGAAGCAAGAGCAACACTCAATAACAAACAAAGGAGCAAAAAGGTATGTAAGAAACAAGAAATATGCATAGAAGATGCTTTTATTCAGTTAGCAAAAATTCAGAAAAGCCAAGAGGGTGATTTATAAGAATGCCAGGGTTAATTACAGGTGGCAATTTGATAGGATTAAAGGAAGGAAAAGCAGCTGGCTGAGCCTAACTGCTAGGCAAGTCTGTGAGGGCATTACAGAGGCAATGGGCCCTTGAATCAATGATCTAGGAAATACGCTGTGGATGTGCACACTTCAATCCCTGAAGTGCCCAGGTAGATCAAAGAACCCTTAAGAAGGGTGATGCCTCTCTTCCTTTTGAAGTTGGGATCTCTTTTCTCCTACTTGTCTTGGACTTCAGAACTCTGGTTCTCTGGTCTGTGAACTCATGCTTGTGCGTTTCCTCACACACTTATTCCCAGATGAATGAATGATGCTTTGTCTTTTAGCTTCATTGTTTCATGATCTGGGAATAGTGTGAAGCTCCTTTTAAAATCAAGGGCTTGAAGTTCAGTCCTACAAATTTAATTTTTGATCTAAACATCCATTATGTCAGCTGTATCACACTGTTTTTCTGAAGTCAGCTCTTCTAGTATTCCCGAATAACCTTCTTGGTTTTTGAGCATTTATTTTCTATCTCAGCCTGCTGTTTATTACCTGCTTATTTCTCATTCTTTGTTTTCTACACATCTTTAAAATTCAAGCTATAAGAATTATGGAAAACATGATCCACGAGCACTGCCTTTGCCTTATCATAGCTAATTTTTCTTTAACATTTGAATATCCTTAGATCAAAATTGTATAATCAAGGATGAAATAGATGTCCCACCTAGAAAAACAAGTGTCTTTCCTGAAATGTTGATTATCTTTTGTCCATTCATCTGTCAAGTGATTAGAAGAAAAGTCATTATGAAATGGATCAAATGGCAATCTGAAAAAAATCTATTGTCCATTAAAAATGATCATGCTTATAATATACAAAGATCAGGACTCCTTTTACAGACGGAAGATGAACATGGAATATTATATAAAGTTACTACAGACCAAGATCACACTCAGGATGATGGTGATGAACAGAAAGACTGTTATGCTCACTTGGAAAGAAATCTCTGTGGAGAAAATTGTGTAGAATTATTTTAATAATGTCCTTTAATGCATTCAGTGAAACATAAAACTCAAGACCAGTGAAATGTAAACAAACAAATGAGAATTGATATTTTAATAATGTTCAGGCTATTTACATGAAGTTGCTCCCCATAAGGTCTTATCAGTGGGAAAAGAAAGCCCACACAAGGCAGCAATGAAAACCTAGCACTGCAGCCGGAGAAAGCTGCTTAATTTGAGGCTAAATATGACATGACATCAGACAAGCCTAAACCTAAGCCTAGTGATACTGTACAGTAGCTAAGTCATCCAGATTGCCAGGAGTGAGTAACACTGCCAAAAAATTTCCAGAGCAAAAGACCTAATTGAGATGAAATGCAATGATTTGGGTCTTAATTGCTTCCCCAAAGCGATGATGGGCCTTTGGTGAACTGTGAATACGGTCTGACCCTCAGATGGCAGTAGTGTGTGATTAGTTACTTGTAGACTTTGTCAGTTGTGCTGTAGTGATCTGTTAGGTTGTTTTGGTAGGAATTAACATTAAATGTTTTCTGGATTCTGAGCTTTGTGAAGATAATCTCATACAATTTAGGGACAACTCAAGTTTTTCATTTTATAGTTGATATTTGTTTTATTTTAATATAAATTTGGCTATTTAATCTCAATCATGTTTTTGTTAGCTAATGTTTCTTTCTTTTGCCATTTGAAAACAAATTTAAGCTGAGCTAATACCTGCAATTGCAGTTATATTGGAAGCACAGAAGGAGGAGCATGGTTCAAAGCCAGGATTAAATAAAAGTGAATGAAACCCTATCTCATAGTAGGCATGGTGATGTACATCTGGAGCCCCAGCAACACATAAGATATAAGCAGGAGGATTTGGGCTTGAAACTGGTCGAGGCAAAATCTGTGAGACTGTATCTGAAAAACAATAACTGATTTAGGATAAGTTAATATGTCAATAATGAAAAGATTTCTAAATATATCAATACCTTCTTAATCCTCACCAAAAAATAAGTATTTACTTAAATGGGAAGGAATTTTACATAGAAAAGACAGTGTGTGTGAATAAAAATATTCAAACACAGAAAAATAAATCACCTTATCCAAACCAGTCAAAATGTGGTTCATATGGTTGACATAATAAAATGCTTGAAATGTTACCTAGCGCATTAAACTCAAAATAATAGAACTGACCAAAAAACGAAAACATATTGTAACAAAATTTTAAGACAAATCACCCAATCTTATTTTAATGGAAACATGGAAAGGGGATGGTGTCTTCTTTTGGATTATCTGTAACACACTTAAGCAAAAGGGAGTAAACATTCATTCCAAAGAAATTTAGTTTTTATTTCCTCTGAAAAAGTCATGTGTACTTGGTCCTTCAATCTACTCAGCCTCAAGGCATCCCTTAGGGTTGTGGGAGGTGATACACAGCACACGTGCATGTTAAGTATATTCAATTATAAAAACAACTTATATAAGGTCACAATTTGCATAGGAGACCATAGAAAGGTCGCTTCAATACTTTGAATTCAGTTGCAAATGAATTATATAAGTTCGATCCCTTTTGATATTCATATCTGAAGATGAGAGAATGCATTAGATGGAAGACATGGTTTTTTAGTATGAAATAGGTTTGCTGAAAAGAAGTGACGATTTGCGGGGAGAATAGGGAATGGTACAGGGTGCATCCCACACCCGGAGCTGCCCATGAGCAAAGACGCAGGGCAGACATAGTGCCAGGCCTGCACAGCATGGGGAGTGCTCTACTGTGAATTTTGTGGTCAATTAAAATATGACAGCGAATTGACACTTGGGTGATAGCAAATAGCATGGCAGAATTAACACTCTGCATCCGTGCACAAATGAGTGTCCTTCTGGGTGCTTCCCCAGAGTCATGGAAGGGACACACGGCGATTTTGAGTGTCAGGAGCACAATCGGATGAGAAATTAGCACAGTGTAAGGAGAGTGCAGACGCACTCATCATGCTTCATTTAAATCATGCAGCTGGCTAGCATTGCCCTTATAGAAGATGCAGAATGACCGATCCTCCTCCACGACAATGTGTTTACCAATGTACTCGTGCGTGGAACTCACTGGCTTATAGACAGACACAACATCTGTACAACAAAGAACTGCAGACATGAGAATTCGCTCCATGAACCATCCCTGGGACATCTTCTCTGTCTTCCCCTCAGTCTGCAAAGAAATCCATATGATACTGAATTCCTTGTGTAGCACGGGGAAAATGGGTATGGAACATGAAGTTGTTAATTGTTCTCCCAACATAACCATTCAACCTGGATGTTGGCTAGGGCAAGGCACTTGTCCAGAGGGTGATCCAAGAGAAATACAGACCCAGTGCGCTCTCTCGGCCTCTCTTCTGTTCTGCTGGCCTTCTGCTCCTGGTGCTTCTATAGCATGGGGCACTGGATGAATTCAAGGGACTGTGACAGACAGCATAATACTTTACACAAATGGGAATTATGGATGGTATTTCTCCCATTTTTAAAATTAAGAACAAAACTAAACAAAAATACACAATAATCGATTTAATATGGATTTTTTTGGGCTCATATCTCAGATTAGCTTAACTTTGGTTGCAGTTGCTTCTCTCTGAGAACAAGTAGTGTGCATGTGTGTGTGTGTGCGCATGTATGTGCATGCATGCTTGCATATGTGTGTGTATTTCCTGCTAGACAAAATTCTAGCTAGCTATGAAGATCCTATTTCATTTCCATCTTTGCTTTTGTTGGGTCTCACGATCCTTTTCAGTTGTTGCTTTTCACCTTCTAAATAAAGTTGATCTGTCTATCCCTCAAGGTTGCCTCTCCTATCAGATCAACAGACAACGTTTCAGAATTATAAGTCACTGTGTGACTTCCATGGTTATAAAACTGAAAAAGTGCCTCGAGTTACCCATCTATTCTGAGATTGTTCACTACAAAGGTATTGGGGTCCACAGGCCAGAATCATTGATGTGAAAATAAACAACACTTGTAATCTCTTATTGTGTTCACTCTATCATTTCAAGCTTAAAACAAAATAGTTTTTTCTTACTTTTCTTCCTCTTTAATAAAAATCTTGCAAGCTCATGTAATCTGTTATAAAAGGTTGGAGAAAGATTAAAAATACCTATTTTCACTCAGTCTCTCCTAATCATCTACAATGTAAAATCACAGTTTTCTTACAGTTTTTACCACTCCCTATTTTTATAAAAATTTTGCAAACTTCTTTAAATTCACAACCTCACAAAATATTCTGATGTGTTGTAGAGACATTTCTGAACATAGTTTAGCAACACACACATACACATATACATATATAGCTATATGTGTGTAAATATACATATGTATGTATCTGTATCTATCAGCATACATATATAACTACACCTGTATACATATCTACACACATATTCTGAAAATTTAATCCTTTTTTGAGATCAGAAGGAACTATCTTGACTATTACTAACAGAGAAATGATAAGTGAGTATATAAATACATGGATGAACCAGATTTGATTATTGTGCAATGCATACTTCTATTAAATTAGCAAGTTAGAATTCTAAGGAATTCTTGTGTTTTCAGACCACAGCCTGTAGCATGGGAGCAAACAGTGGTTTTGTGTGTGTGTGTGTGTGTGTGTGTGTGTGTGTGTGTGTGTTACATCTTACACATGGAAGAATTTGATCCAGACTTTCCCCAAATGTGATAAAGCTCTTATGACTGAGATTAAAAAACAAAAGGCAAATTTTATTTAATGGTGCCAAAGAAGAGCTGAATTATCTTTTCCTGTCTCTGCATAAAATATTACAAGTATTTTATGGTAGGAAATGTGATCAAATGTATGAATATGAAAGTTATGGGCAACTTATAGGGTAATATGAAGAAACTAAGAAAATATCAAGTTTTTTCTAGATTTTATAACTTCTGATAGTCTTCACTTATTATTTGTTGTTTTCTTCATTTTGGAATACTTATATTATTGCTTAGGAGTTTGTATCACTCTGAGTACTACATGTATCAAAGACAATATCACATAACCTTGACTTTCACTGGTATATATGGCTTAGCACCGTTTTTCTGCTCAGGTTTTTTGAAGGGTGTAGTTATTGTGATGATAAGATTTACTTCCTGATTCACAAATCCATCCACCACAACCATAATTTCTCCATAAGCTTTCTAATTGATTCTTCTTAAAATTAACATATAAAATTTAGCAAACATTATTATTATTCACAATATTTAACAATATCATTTTATTTAGTTTCCAGTTAAGTTTAATTTTCCATGTACTCACTTACTTTACTTAAAATTATAAAAATTCTAAAGACCAGCTATTTTATTAAAGAAAAAAATGTAATATTTGCAGTGAAAAAACTTACTAAAAGACTGCATATCCTCTTTTATCTGTCAGAAACTATGCATTAAGAAATTTACAATACATTTATAATTGCTAAACCACTGCAGATTTTGAAATATATTATAAGGCAAATGACAAGCTTTACATTTATTATCATTTCAAGAGTTTCTGTATATATGCTGACATAATATGTCTTAATTTTGCTCACTCTTTTTTATATATCATTGGCGATTTGGACAGCTTGGTCTTCCAAAGAATGAACCTTGTTATAATAAGATTAATTAGAAACATTAATTCAGAGGAGTTAAAGCAAGATCTTGAAAGCATAGGGAGAATTTCAGTCAAAGGAACATTTTACATCCAGATATGTGTTCCAGACTTAAAAGCCCATAGCTTAATTCTCCTTGGAAAGTGACAGGGTGAGGTGAAAGAACTGCAACAATTTCCCATCCAGTTTGTGCATCAAGCTAGATACAGAAAATGGTCATTTCTTTCATTCGGAGAAAGTGCTGTTGGGATTGGACATGCACATTTAAAATAAAACTTGTGGAGTCGTCCTCTTCAGTTGAAGCAGTCTCAACTGTCAGTTTCGCTAACCTTTGTTTGCCTGTCACTGAGTTCCCGTGATTAAATGTGAAGATTATAATCATTACCCATGCCAGGGGTTCACTGTGGGTGGAATTTGATGTGCTGATGACATTCTGTGTATAGGAGGAAGTCAAAATCAGACTTCATCTTTTCTAGCTCAGCACCCAGAGGTCTGGAGGTTACTGCCAAGGGCCAGTAGCACTTGTGTTTCCTGATGGTGTATCAAATATTGCATTCTCCTTGACTGGAGAATGTCTCTTCCATCCTGTGGTCCCTGATTTTCCGGATATGAGACCCATCTCTAATTGACATCCAGGAGCAGCTTCATTAACTAGTTTCCAGCTATTTAATATTATTTTCCCATTATTTTTACCCATTAATGATTTCAGTGAATATGATTTTTTAAATTCATTTTTCATTTTGTTTATTGCTATAAATGGTAGTAACCAAAGAAATGTTAGGTATTGTCTTCCTGAAATTACTCAGTTACAAAAAATAATAATGCAGATATAGTTTTAATAGACTAGAAACCTGAGTTTTTTCTCTACAAATATACCGATCTTTAATAGCTTTCTATAACTATAAACAATATTGAATATAGTTCACTGTGGTTGAAATTTCATGTAGCCATTAAAATGCTAGGCAATTTGAATTAAATACAATTTTTTGGTTAACAGGTTCTGTGGAGAGTGCCAAAATCAGCCTGCATTTTTGGCTCAGAGAAGGAATAAGTCATAGAAATAAATATGCTTTGATGATATTTTCTTTTCCTTTGTATAACTATGACTGTTGGGAGCAGAGAACTTATAATACTAACTCCTTACACTAATGTTATACTGTGTGAATCTTTCATTCAGACTCCTTTACAAGGTTGGATTTTGTTGTTTTTGTTTTTCGAAGGAGACAGATGGTAAAACCTAACTGACCTAAGCTTGTGACACGTAAGGAAGAGAATCATGAAAGTCACCATGTTTCCTGGAGAAAAAGAAAGTTCTTCTCAATAAGCTACACTGCACTGAAAATCATTTTCCTAGATTCTTTTATGTATGTGAAATAAATACATTTAAAAAAATCAAAAGCTATCAAGGGCAAATCATTAATGAGTAAGTTATCTGTCAACTGCTTATCAAGACAGAGAAGTATCATTTACCACCAAATCATAGTATGTCAGCCTCAAATGATACCCCAAACACACTCATAAATAATGGCTTTCATGTGGAAAAGAAGCAAAGATTGGAAATACATGATTCCAAAGAGGGTTTAGGAGACTTTTAAAAGACATGTATAATCCATTTTGTAAAATATTTTGTGATCATGTATATTGACTTAACGGATAAAACACAAAGCTGCTGTCTTGAAACACAAGATAATTATTGTGAGTTCAGAGAATCATCATCAAGACAACAGGGCTTAAAGAAATAATGATAGTATTTGAGAGACAGAGAGTAAATTATGGCTGCCACCCGCTAATTAAAACTAGCAGATTAACTCTGCAACGAGACACTGTGAACATGCATTTCAGGTTGCTGATGTTTTCAGAGGCTCTCCTGTGGATAAATCTTCTCTGACCTTCTTTCTTGTCTGAGCGGCTGCTGGAAGTGATTTTTTTCCAGTGCGACTCTGCACTGAGGCTGCTTCTCCTTAGCCGGGACATCTCCACTCTGGGGAAGGGAGTCAGGCAGGAGAGCGGCTGTCACAAAGGCTCCGCAGGAGCTCCGCATGCTGGCCTTTTGGCCAAGGAAGACATAGTGTAAATTTCCCTTAACCAAGCCAGGTGCTCGCATGCACCATGCAACTCTGCCCACAGGACTTCATCTCTAGGGGCTGTGGCTGGTCCCGCACACTTCCCACAGACAGAGGTAACGCGTTCTCCTCACCTCGCCACCTGAATGGACTTGATTGGACTTGATTGGTCATAAAAGGGATGCGTAGTCCACTGGGGGGATGTATAAATACGGGACAAGGTCATGTAGAAGGACTTCAAGAAACACTTGTGAGCCTAGGGGTTAAATGGTTACACATCGTTTGACAGGCCACCATGGAATAATAGTCTTCATGACAATAAAAATAGCAATGTGCAAAAATGTACTATTTTACGGGTGTGTCTATCATGAGTCCAGTGTATATCACAGATTTAATTTCCAAACAACTCTACCTTGTTTTATTTTTGCCCCTGTGTTATCAATGATGGAACTGAAATACAGAGAAGTTTAGTACTGCTTAAACTCACACAGGAATATAAAGAACAATCAGAATAGGAAGGCCCTGAGTTATGTGTGGAGTCAGCCTTGGTACTCTCCCAGCTTTTCTCTGTTACATCTGAACACGTGACCAAATACTATTTTCACTGTTTATTTGGTGAAGAATAAATTACTTGGTTCCAAAAATGTAGTATATTTTAAAACTAGCTTTATTTTTTCATTCTAAAGCATCTTGGAATACCAAGAAGCCTTATTAATATCAGAGGTTGTACAGTCATATGGCTGAGTGTAAGCAAAGCCAGAGAGAAAATATAGAACATTTAAATCTGAGTCAGTAACAACAGAACATGCATGATGTTTCCCAAACTGTGAAACATTATGGGGAAAGGGGTCTCTCAAAATCAACAGTGGCTTTTTCAGAATGAGACACCTCTGCTGGAGTCTTTCTGGAGACAACTTTGCATTTGTTTTGTGCCTTTTAAAAAAAATTTAAATTTTTTATTTTTATTTTTTTAATTTTATGATGTTTTTATTGTGAAAATACTGTACAGAGGGGTTACAATTACATGAGCAAGGTAATGAGTACAATTCTTATCAAGCATTGTTGCCTCCTCTTTTGTTTCCCCTTCCAATCCCTTCCCTGCCCTCCACTTTTCAACATAACATCTTGTACATCTCATTGTTGCAATGGGTCCACCTGTATCCCTATTTAAACAATTTGTTTGTTCCCTTCCCCTCCACAAA
Organism: Dipodomys merriami; assembly: GCF_024711535.1. Classification (NCBI taxonomy): domain Eukaryota; kingdom Metazoa; phylum Chordata; class Mammalia; order Rodentia; family Heteromyidae; genus Dipodomys; species Dipodomys merriami. The sequence goes on along the minus strand of NW_027206179.1, from coordinate 17,570,044 downwards.
TTATACCAACACCAAATACAGTGAAAACAGGAGTTATACTGTATGGGAGGGATATACAAAACAACAAAGAAATCATCTTATAAATGTGTTAGAACCAATAGCAAGAAAGAAAAACCATTTGAGTCCTTATCTTGGGGTTCATTTCACCAAACATCAACTTATCTGACCATTTCTGCTTGTCTCAGACATATACTAGTTATTTCAAATAAGGGAAACCTATGCTTTGGGCTTTTTCACAACTGCTTTTAGTTCTTGATAGCTCAAATATCTTCTTACAGAGGGCTTGTCTCAAAACTGGTGGTCTGGGTCCTGAAAGATGGAGCCAATGAAGGCCTGGACCTTTATTTATAGTATTATATAGTTTATATTACATATATATATTTATTTATGTAGTAAATATTGAACTCAGGGTCTCATGCTAAAGCACTGGAGTTTCACTTTAGTTGTTTTTTTTTTTTCAGAAACCATCTGCTGTAGTGATGAGGACAGTGTTAGTGTTCCTCAAACTCTCACAAGCATAGCTGGGGTTACAGGAATATCCCCCAAATTCCAGGTTTACCAATACTTTAAGCGAGACTCGTATTGAGGTAATAACTCTAAACCTGCACACTGACGTTTTAAGTATTCTTTGTTATGGCTTGGAGCACATCTGAGGTTATAACTGATATTCCTAATTCTGATTATCTTCTAATTGACAAGTGGTCCTTTTTGTCCCCAACACGCTCACTGTAGAGATCCTTCTAAACCATCAGGGTCATCATTATATCATCTTCCTTTGGCAAAGGATGGAAACAATAAGCTCAACTGCTGTTATTCAGCCAGGTGGAGAGACACAGGCTCTATTCTTGCAACATCCCAATTCCCATCTCACATCCAGGATCCGGTCCTGTGAGGACTTTTGCCAGAGTTCTTTGTGGGCTGCATCCCTTTGTTTCCCAGTATGCATGTCCTGGAAGTGGCTTTTTCTGTCAATCAGCTTTTTCACAGAGTGATTGTTGGTTGTGATTCTTCTCTAGCCTCTTATCCTCTTTGAAGGATTTGATTTCAAGCCTTGTATACTCTTTTTAAGTTCAATAAATTCCTTGTATATCAAAACGATAGCCAGCAACACTCAGTTTTATATATGCATTTTCTCCGCTTTCTGAACAAAACCTCAAGCATGTTAACTCTCATATCTAAGTTAATATCCAACGTATTGGCACTTAATAAATATTATATGAATAGATGGAAGTTTTAAAGCCCAAAGCTGTTCATTATCAGGAAAAAAAAACTGTGACATAAAATCACATTGGCCAATTAATCCGATGACCCTAATAAATTAAGTAAAAAAATCAATAGATCTTTTTCAGACCTGTTATAGAATGCCAGATACTAAACCATTCTTTCTAGAGCTATTCAAATTTGTAGGTGATGACTACTTTCAAAATTTAAGCTTCGTGTTTTCATTCACATTCAGATGCATTGTAAGAAAAGGCCATATTACCTAGAAAATCATGTCTACTATTTTCTTTAACATAACCAACTTAATCATGATATGTTTGAATTCAGGGTTATACTGGAAAAATGTTTTAATCACATTTTCTTTGGGCATATTTGCTGAAGAATGGATCTGATTCTAGGTAATAGGGGTAGTAAGAGATTTAATTTGGTTTCAGAATACTATGCTTTCCTATGTCAGTGTGTGGAGTGTGAATGGAGAGAAGGACAGATAACAGGTAAAGTTATTTTCTGTTCACAACTTGATATGGTATTCTGCTTCTTCAATTGCCCACCCTGTAACCAGGCCTCAGACATTTCCTCTTAGACACTGGGTAAGCTCAGAAGTTTGGTCCTGTTTCATCCATCTCAGTGAGGGGCTCTGCACTTGTGCCTGGGCTATGTCTTTGAACTACAACTTGCTCTGGCTAACTTCCTCTCTGAGAATGGGTAAGAATAACCCGAAGACTTGTCTTCCAAAGAGATTCTGATTCATTAGGTCCTAGGGTATGACAGGTTCCAGTTTAAACAAGCTCTCCACGGAAGACAGTCCTGGTCAACAGAGCCCAATATGTGCAGCAAGAATATGTAGAAGATATTCTTAACAGTGGATCTCAAGAACCCAAGTGCTTACTGCAAAGGACTGTATATAATGAAGCATATTAACATGAACTCCAACTTACGGAAACAAGCGGTTTTCATTAGACCCTGTATATACTTTGTTTGTTTTTCCCTTTTGTTTTTTTCTTTCATTTCTATTAGCTTTGTGTACCTTGTGTTTTACATAATAGCCAATGCAATATGTGGAAGTGAAAGAGAATCACAGAAACAGCAGCACAATGGATGAACCACAGCCACATTGATACTCACTTGATACTATGTGAGATATGAACCTTACAACCTGGGGGAGGGGTAGGGAGGAGTAAGTGGGGATAAAAAAGGATGGGGTAACAATGATTAAAAACAAATGTACTTATTGTCTTACCTATATAACTGTAACCCCCAGCTCATCACCTTTACAAATAAAAAATCCTTTACAAACCTAAAAAAAAAGAATTTAGATGACAAACCATAGAATCTAGTATTGAGTCGTTTTTGTTTGAACTATGGACTCGGGTTTCACTAGATACCAGCAAGGAACCTTGCAAAAACCTATAAAAATGCTTTCAGTTTCAAGGAAGTTTGCCTATAAAACAGGCTTTCAAAAGTTCATCGGGTTCATGAGGAGGCGAAGGGACTTATGTAATTAAAAGTCCACACCTGTCAAATAGGAAGTGCACACTAATATAAACTAATATAAATGTCCTTCTTTGGCACTCCCTGTCCCCTGAAGCTTACTATCTTACTCAAATATTGCAAGAGTTTGTCACTCACTTCTTACCACTTGCCCTTTCTGGCTTTTATTTCATCACAGCTATCCCTTCAATTGATGGATCTTTTATTAATAACCTCGCTCACCTACATCCCTTGCTCATGTACAGGCCCTTGTAAGAACATCAGGACCAATAACACTGGAACCTTAGTAACCCTGAGATGAGACGCATTTCCCAGAGGTATAGTGAGCATTCCTTCTGTAAATTTGGTGAAGTTCATGGAAATCAAGGAGTCAATGGATGTTTCTATTAGGTTTTTTTAAATCACAATAGGCATAAGTAAAATCAATTGCTTTTCCCATTGTTAATATCTCTCCTAGGGAGTTTACCTGGATTTGAACCTGGGATATTACCATCTCACATTTGTCTATTACAAATAGTACATTAACACATTCTTATTTGTCACTATTGGCTTTGCCCATTGCTTTTGGAAACACTGGAATAGCTTTAATCACCCCTTTAGATGTTGTTGGAGGTTCACTTAAGTATCTTCAGGAAGGTTTTGTTTTTATCTGCATGACTGATCAGGTACTTACAGAGACATGTGTGTACAATACAAACTGATATGCAAGGTAAAAATCTGTTTACTTTTGAAAAGCGAAAAGTTCTTTCACTGTGAAGACAACAGAAAGAAATAGCATTTTTGAAATATCACCTCGGACACATAATTCCATGTAGTAATCAAAATCTACTCTCTATTACCTCTAAAAATGCCTTAAACATTTAGGCTTTTGTATTGACTTGGCAAACATATACATATATATATATATATATATATATATATATATATATATATATGCAGGCCTTCTCTCATTTTCTTTTTATATAGAAAATGATAGTGTGCATACATATGTATTTCCCTGCCTTGAATTTCAATGAAAGATTTAATTTCAATTATGTAGTGCTTTATTATTTGTGTGATTTATAACAGTCAGTTTAGGTATTATTTTTAGTTTTAAACAGTTGTTTGAGTGTCAATTAAGGGAACTGTAAAACACAAATAGAATCCGTCATTGTGTCATTTGGAGTACAAACAACAATCAGATGCATTTAATCTCTAAATTAAAAGGGAGGAAAATATTAAGTCAGATATACTGATGACCAAAATAACATGACAGTTACGATTTATGCATGAACGCTATGCAAAGTGACATATTTTCAATTGTCTATCACTCATGTTATATTAAATAACAAAGTGTTATTTGTGATGTCTTAAATGTATTATGCATTTGCTCCCAACTTTGTTTTGACACTCACTCCTTAGGCTATTTTCTTCTCCTCAAAATTACGAGATAGACACCTATATTGAATAACTACTGTTAGGATAAATGTCTGTAAACTTCAAAACTTCTTCTCTTTTCTGAATTTCTAGACTTCAAGAGAAAACATTATGTGAGAAATTTTATTAGGTTCTTTTAAAGTTGCTATTCTGACAAAATATCGGAAGTAGTTTGTGTTCAATCTTAGCCCAGTAAGCAGTGAATAATTGAAATTTAGACTTGAGAGTAGTGTTACTCCTCTTTAACAATTTGTTCCTCTGGCTTAACCAGAAAGTGGATTTACAAACTGAGATTCACTGTTTTTCTGTGAACAGGCAACTCATAATCTGTTTGCCTTGCATAAAAATACACATGTCATGCACACACATGCACCTTAATTTGTGAATCCTTTGTGTCTATCAGACATCTGTTCAATTGGAAGAGACACTCTTGCCAAGTTTTATATTTCAAAGCCCAGTGTTGTATGCCAGCTATTCTTCAATCATTTAAGTAATGTGCTAAAAATTAAATATATAAATATATATACATACACAAAAAATAAATCAAGAATGTTTTTCTTTCTCTTAAAGGAGACATTTACAATTTTATTTTTGTGATTTCCTGAACTTTTGTGACTGTGACAGTTTACTCTTTATTTACATATTTGTAGTCCTTCAACTGCTACGGCATAACACTGATGTCCCTGGATGAAGGTTTTACTGTATTTTTTTTTCCTTTTTGGTACTGGGCATCGAACCCAGGATGTTACACTTGGTAGGCAAGCACTTTGCCAATGAGCAACATCCCAGCCCTCAGAAGAAGCTTTTAAATGAAGAAACATAAGACACACTAGCACTTGAATTAGATGTACTCAGATGAATTAGTCAGGGTTCTGCTGAAACACAGAACCAACAAGATAGCTGAGTGATAGAATGACAGAGACAGACAGACAGACAAACAGACAGGCAGGCACACAGACAGATAGATAGATAGATAGATGCATACATATAAATACAGGAGATTTATGAGAAGGACAAATTCATGTGCAAGTCCCCCAGCAATCTTTCTGGGAAATTGAGAGTCCCTGAACCCTAGACAGTTTCATATTTCAAATCCAAAAAGATGGAGTCAGGAATATTAGCAATTTTTGATGTATTTTTCAGACTCAGATATGAAAACCTGGGATCCTCAGAGGACTACTGTCCCTAGTCAGGGGAGTTGAAGCCTAGAGGAGGACAGGCAGGAGAGAAAGACCGGTCCAGCTCAAAGAGCAAAAAATGTAAAAGTTCCCTCCTTCTCTTTCTTCCCCTACGCCCAATCAATGGGTAGTAGGCAATGCTAAATTTTCCTTATTCTAAGGACTCACATATCAATCAATCTGTCAATAAATCTCTCCCAAAACACCATCACAAATGTACCCAGAAATGACATTGTTCTGCTATCTGGGTACTCCTTAATCCAGTCAATTAAAGCCTAAAATTTTCCATCACACTAGGTTTGCATTCTAGTTCCCAAGTTCAGTTTTGAGAACATTTTATAGGCATAAGTGTTTTCCTAAGGACAGCAACTGCTTGTAGTGGTTACCCACTTAAGATGATGGGAAAATTGAATAAGATGACACTTGAAATCATTAATACTTTTCATGGAACACAATCACTGATTAATACAGTGAAGCTAATATTGCAATGAATATAGCACATATTCATTGTATTTGAAACAACCTCATTTTCCTAATTCTTTGAAGATTTGTGAACTCTAAAGATCATCCTGAATTTCTTCTTTGTAAAGGAAGGACTCAGAGCTTTGGGCATTAATACGTACCTGCATTATTCCCTGTCAGTCAGATGATAAAGAAGAAATACATTTGTTATGTGTTCTTTATCTCTGTCTTGACACTAGTGGAAAAATAGAAGCAGAGGTGGTGGCAGGACTAGATAAATATCACTCTTGAAAGAATGAGGTTGATTATGTGATACATCTATATTCATTGTCCATCACTCACATTTAGTGATAACTGCTTGGAGTTACAAGAGCAATATAAAAATTCTATTGTACTGAAATTGCCAAATTTCCAATGTAATGCAAGCTTTTCAGTGAAGAATAATTAAGGAAAATTCACAATTGTATGGACTCCAAGATATCTTATAGACACATTTTATCCAGTGTCCCAATAAGAGGAGTCTAACTAAAATATTCTAAATATACTAGCACATAATCTTATTTCATCTAGGTACTTTGATTTAAAATTTATTAGAGAGATGCCATAAATACAACTACTTTCATTTCTTACTTTTGTATTTCATAGAACTAGGCATAGACAAGTATAGCATTTCAATTTATATTATTTTATACAATTTTATCAAAGAAATGTAACAAAAGTAAAATAATGCTGTAATTAATATATATCTGACATTCCAATTATAAATACCCTCTAATCCTAACAAATATATTTCATACTTAAACAGGTACATACATTTGTCTTTAATATACATTTCAATGCCATTAGTTTTATATCTACCAAAATATAATTTATAAAGGACTCAAGTAGATTAACTGTTGGTTGCAGTGTAGTTGTTGATAAGGCCTGCTTGTTTAGTTAATGAGTACAATGAGAAAAATTAAACTATTCTGTCATCTCTAACTGGTGTGACACAAAGGCTTTTTGTGACAAATCCATATGTAATAAATGAAAATCGATGTAATTAATGGTTGAAATGTTGAAAGCACCACATGTATGATCAGAAACAAGACAGGACACTAACCTTTACTATTTCTGTTCCTCCTAGACTGGAATAGCCCCTGTCAGATTAAACAGAAAAGAGTAAGACATTAAAATAATTTATAGTAGGAAAAGACTTCAATTCTCTCTGTGCACACATGACATCATCATGTTTATACATATTATATAATATATGACAGTCTACATTATATGTACTATAGTATGATAGGGTGAAATGTAATAAAATATTATATAAGTATAATAATAATAACAGAATAATATTGTAATAGTAAATATTTTGAATATATTATATATGACCCTAAATACCTGCTCAAACAATAAGTTACTGTTTCAAGGCATCCAGTAGACACAGCAATTCAATAGTCTTTTCTTTAGGTGGTTTTGGGGATAGGTTTCACAGTTTTGTTCCAACGTGGCCTTAGATTGTGATTCTCTTTCCCTGAGTAGCCTGGATTACAGGTGCATACCACCATGTCTGGCTTATACATTGAGATGGAATCTCACTTTTAGTCATGACTGGTTTGAAATTTATCAAACATCTTTTCAACCTCTACTTCCTGAGTACTTGGGATTCAAACCATACATGGCCCCAGCTAGACCATTTTTATCATAGAGATTATTTTGCATTATGTCAAACACTAACCATTTTATGATAAAGATAATATTGAATTCTGTAAAAATATTATATTCTAATATTTCCTTTTTATCATTAAGTCTGTACCTTTGAATATTTTTTATTTATAGTCTACAATAATTATTTTCATTAACATTACTAAAACTAGGTATCACTTTCAGTATCTATAAAATTTATTTTAACACCTTTAACAGGTGTGCTGGCTCTTCCTGTTCTTGTATCTCTGGGTCTATATGTTACTGTCAGATTTTCTCATGTTCCACATTTCCAATCTAGTCACATAGTGTTACATGAATAGCCACTAAGTGTTAATCTTCTGCGCTACAATAGAATGAAAATATGGAGAGCGATTATCACTATGAGCTCTTTTGCTCAAGAAGCAATTATGTGAGGCTTGATAGATCAGGAAGGACAAAATTATTTTTTAAAAAATCAACATATAAAATTCTTGGAGTAGTTGATTCTTATATATACCTCCCATATTTAAATGTCAAATATTTTGCAAGCAAACTTAGATAAAACCAAACAGAAAATGTTTTATATATGGCAGAGTATTTTGCAAGACTGGCATTATTGTTAATTTCAGTTGGCTCCCCATTTTCAAGATCTAAGTATTCCATGGACAAGGTTTCATAGCCTGAATAATTCACAAAGATATTCTTTATTTGGAACTTTAATCTCCTGGATTTTCATTTTAATGACAACATGTTAGGGAGATATGCTAGATTTTGTTCACAAATTGAATGAAAATGACTTTAGGCATATTCTTCTGCATTTAATTTAAAATGACAATTCTATATCATCTCAGAGTTTAATCAAAATGGGGTTCACAGTAGAAGATGAACTTCCTAATCCATCGTTGTCACCGGTTGCGTGTGTTATTCTGAGGTGTGTGTGTGTGTGTGTGTGTGTGTGTGTGTGTGTGTGTGTGTGTGTGTGTGTGTGTGTGGCAACTTTTAAACATTATCAAGGAAGCAGCAGTGAGGGTCCTTCTACCTTTCAGGGTAGAAGGCTTGAGGGCACTGGCTCAGGTTAGATGTCAGGCAGGTTGGATGTCACTGAGGTTGGATGCTGGACCCAGCTTCTCCAAAAGGGGCAGTTTCTATTACTAATGTATCAACAAAAGTCACAGAATCACAGTATGAACAGATGATGAAGCCTTGCTTCTCTGATTCCTGTCGCAAAAACTGCGGGCTCCAAGTCTTTCCATTTCCTAACAAATGGGAAAATGTCATTCTTTCTGATGGAGGCGTAGAATTCCATTGTGTATATATACCACATTTTCTTGATCCATTCATCTACTGAGGGGCATCTAGGTTGGTTCCATATCTTAGCTATGGTAAATAATGCTGCAATAAACATAGTTGTGCTGGTAGCTTTAGTGTGGTCTTGTTTGTACACATTTGGGTAAATGCCCAAAAGTGGGATTGCTGGGTCATAGGGAAGCTCTATATGAAGTCTTTTGAGGAAGTAAGCCAGGCCCAAAGAAACATAGGTCCCATGGTTTCCCTTATTTGCAATATCTAGTAAATGTATGAGTCAAGCAGAAAAGTCAGATAATGTGATGTTAGGAAAATGAACCCTTAGATATGTATTTTAATGTTTTTTTTCTTTCATGCATTTGTTTCTAACGCATTTATAAGATTATTTCCTTGTTGCTTTGTATGTCCCTCCCCCACAGTATAACCCCTGCTTTCACTATATTTGATGTCGATATAATTTGAGGAGGAGATGGGGAAAAACAAGTCATTTAAGGATACAGGTGGACTTGTTGCAACAATGAGAAGTACAAGTTGTCATGTCGAAAACCAGCTTTACAACGTTGGTGGGGGGGAGAGTGGGGGAGGATTGGATGGGGGGATGAGGGGGAGGCTGGGAATGGATGTGAAGGGTAAACAAAGGAGGAGGCTGCAATGCTTGATAAGAAATGTAAGCATTATCCTGCCCATGTTAATTGTAACCCCTCTGTACAGTATGTTCACAAAAAATTAAAATTAAAATTAAAAAAATTAAAAAAAGAAAAAAACTGCGGGCTCCTGAGTGTCTATTGCCTACCCTTAAGCTATCAGGCAGGAAGACAGAGTTTATTTCTCATGGAGGCAAGCCACATGTGTAAGAAGGAAATCTCCATACATTCCATACGTGACTGTCATTTATGTGTTTAATATGGTGAGTGTAGCTTTTGAGATTAAGATATTCTATTATATTTACACATCGTAGGGACCATAGGCTTAGTTCAATTCACAGTTGTCACATCTAAGGGTCTCTTATTATTCACCATTAAACACAAATCATATTCAAACCTTTACCACATTTTGGGATAATGATACAATTCCCAATCTTCAAACAACAGCAACAAACAGTTTAGATTTTAAGCATTATTAAAAGGAAACGAAGGGAGGAAGAGAGGAGAAAGCAGTCAAGAATTTATTGCATATACCACAAAATTTAGAAACATGAAGGAAGGAGTGTATTCAAGGGAGGTGGGGTTCTTGAAGGGGATGGCAGAGATCAAGATGCATTGAGCTTATACACTGCTTTGTGAAATGACACCTCCCTTGGACAACTACTTAAAAATAATAAAAATTGTTAAAGACAAATAATAATTTTATTTATTTGTCTTTAACTTGCTATGTTCATTTAGGCATTGTCACATTACTCAGACATCTGAATACTACCATCAGAACACCTTTGCCACCAATCCTAGGAGGATGGGAACAGAATTTGGGGTCAGGGCACAGCCCAGATTCTCATCTGCTGATCCATGCTCCACTCCTGGTCCTGGACCTGTTATACCGATCCTGACACTTATCATGAAGACTGGCCTACAGAATACTGTGCTTTCCCTAGTTGTTCTAGATATTGCCACTCAGGTGGCATCTATTCCCAAGGTACTGGAATTCAATCCAGGGCTTTAAATTTTTATTTTTGCCTGGCACCGATGGCTCACACCTGTAATCCTAGCAACTCAGGAGGCTGAGATCTGAGGACTGCAAGTCAAAGCCAGCCTGGGCAAGAAAGGATGTGAGACTCTTATCTCCAATAAACCACCAGAAAACAGGCACTGTGGCTCAAGTGGTAGAGCACTAGCCTTGAACTGAAGAGCTGAGGGACAGTGGCCAGGCCCAAAGTTCAGGCCCCACAGCCATATATATATACATATATATATATATATATACATATATGTATGTATATATATATATATATATGTAATCTTTAATTAGTTGTACAAAGGCATTGCCATTCAACAAAATAGCTTATGAATGCAGGGCCTCTTCATCAATATCACCCCTTTCAACACTCTCACCCATCTGTCCCCCCCCACTCCTTCTCTCTCTTTGGCAGTATATGTATACATTGCATTTTTATCTGTGTCATCCCTTCAACATTTTGTTCCCACACTCTTTGGCCCACCTCTTGCCTGTGTCTCTCAGTTTCGTGGCATATATAATGAGTTCTTGACTGCCTTCTCCTGCCTTTCCTCCTTTATTTGTCTAGCCCTTGTCCCCTTGCCCTTCCTCTGCAATTCAAGTCCCCATTTCCTGGTACTTACTTTGTTGGGCATTGACTTAGTCTTCCTAAAACATTATACTATTTGAGCTCCTGTGGTATAATGCTCACTACACCACAGGAGCCACAGCTCCTTTCTGTACTGCTATTTACAGACTCATCCTGGCCTGGCCTGTGATACTTTCTACATCCTCCTCACTCTGCAGCTGGAGATAACAAAGCTCTACCAGTGCATCCAGCTGTCCTGCTTCTCCTGCTGCTGGAATAACAGGTGAGCGCTCCTGTGCCCAACCATTGCTGGAGGTTTGAGATAGTTTATTTATTTATTACCTTTATTTTGTTGGTTGTAGGGCTTGAAATCAGGGCCTGGGCACTGTCCCTGAGCTTTTTTTTGCTCAAGGCTAGGGCTTTACCACTTTGAGCCACTGCTCCACTTGTGGTTTTTCTGGTGGTTAATTGGGAGTAAGAGTCTCAAGGACATTCCTGCTCTGGATGACTTCAAACCATGAACCTTGGATCTCAGCCTCTTAAGTAGATAGGATTATAGGCATGAAAACTGGCACTCTGAGAGTTTTACCCATGGACATACCCTAGTCTCTGCCTTCCAAAGAGCTAGGACCAAGGATGATAGGGTTGAGAAAAATCTACTTGACAAAACCCACTTTTCCAAAATTTCAATTTCAATGTATTGAACTGTGATAGGGGAGACACTATATTTACTCCTTCTTGGCTTAAACACATTATTGTTTTTTATCTCCTAATATTACTTTGCTCTTGGTGTTCACTGTTATTTCAAACAAATAACTGTTTGATTATATATTGATGAGTACTGAGAAAGTCTTGAGAGTAGCTTTTCCATGTTTTCTCTAACCGAAAGAGGAAAGTGTAATATATTTATATAAATGAATTGTGTTTAAAAGTGAGCATCTTGGAAGGGAAGGTATGGTTAGATATCTCAGATTTATCTTTGTATGTCAATAAACACACATCAACACATAGCATACTTATATACATACATGTCTATGTGCATATGTGAATGTGTGTGCCAGAGACAACAACATAAGAGATGTAACAACCGTGTTATGTGAACCCCAATGCCTGTCAGATAATGAACTGACACACAAGGTAAAATGGCCTTTTACATGGCCTGATGTTAGACAGTCATCTTAGTAATACAGATACGGACAGTGTTATCGAAATGAAAATCAGAACAGTCCATGAACGTTGCTTTGTTAACATGTCATTTTACAAGAAGCATCATTATTAAGTGGGTCTTAAGGTGCAAGACAAGCAAATAGTAAGATACTTTCAATACTTAGGTTTGCAGAAATACTTCATGGTTGCAAAAATATTTGGGCTCAAATTAAAATTGGGAAAGATGGCAAAGGCAGAGTCCTGGATCAGAAACAATAGAGTCATCAACCAACTTTATGCCCCAGCCTAATTCAGTGTGTCAGCCCCTAATCAGGTCTGTTTCACAGCGCTTTGCTCCATAAAAGCAGATTTGTTTAACCACAACCTCTCTTTCAGCATGACTGGATAAGGAAGAATAGCAGACCCAACCAGGCATATCTCACGCGTTGTATTATGGGTCGCGAGTGAATCCATCATGTGTTAGAGAAGCAGAGGAAAAGTGACAGGCTCATTCATGCCTTCGAGACATTTTTAGGTCTATTGAAAATTTTAATCTGCACTCTGGATGAACTTCCACAGTCCTTAATTTAGCCCATGTAGCCATGCGGAGAGTCTGCCTGCTTCAGATAGGGCTGGCTGGCTCCTGGAAAAGGCAACTCCTCCGAGCGGTTGTGTGTGTGTGTGTGTGTGTGTGTGTGTGTGTGTGTGTGTGTGTGTGTGTGTGTGTGTGTGTGTGTGTGTGTGTGTGTGTGCCCTCCAAATTCATCCTGCCTTTGAGCTTTACTCACAAATATAAGCTCCATTTACAGGAGGATTTCAGAGTTAATTAAACGCTGAATTTGTTTCTTTAGAAATCGCATAGGCCTCCCAGTTATGGAAGAGCATTTCAACAGCTACTTCAATGTAGGATTAGGCATACTGGTTATTCCAGATGAAATTTTAATTTTCCAAAGACACATCTACAGAGATGGCAAAATTTCTCCCCTCTCTTACCATAAAAGCTTGTGAAGATAGGTTTTAAGAAAAGAGACCACAGGGTCAGTAAGATAAGCTGCAAGTCAGCAAATTCAAAAGCATCCTTTGACATCAAAAGGCATTGGAAGCTAACAAAAAGACTGGAACGTGGATCAAATGCTTGCTTTGCTGCTAAGGCTGGCTGCTCAATGCTGGTTTCTGGACTGCTAGTTCTGAGTCCTATGCATGCCCTGGCCATAATCCCAGAGGTAGAGGTTGGCAAATATTTGGGTGAAAGATGACAGGTCTGCTTTTTATGATCAAACTGTAGAGACTACGTCAACCTAGATATCTTATTTTCACCATGGGCACGAGACCTAAATGGGAATTATTTTATTCTTCATTTCCCTAAAGGAAAGTCCTCCACAGGGGACAAAAGGTGAGTAAATGTAGGAAGGGACAACTAAGGAGCCTACTTGCACTCACAGTGGAATTCCCCTGAAGCACAATGCTGTGCAGACTTCATCACTTGCTGCCTGGTCTTTCTTTCTCGCTGTATCTCTGAGTGTCCTTATGGCAGTCTTATACGTATGTGCAGAAATTTGTAAAACATACAAAAATATCCCTTCACTGCAAATCTCATAAAACACAGCAAAAGAAAGGAAAAGTGCATTCGAAGGTGGTGAAGACTACAAACGTTTTTTCCCATGTACACGGTTACTGTAAATAATTAAAGAGACTTAGAGGTTCATTTCAGCAAGGAATGTTTCGTTTCTTTCCTGTGCTTTTTCACTGGCTGTAAAGTTTGGAATAAATCAGTGAAGTTTGAAATACAAAATAATTATTACAGTGTTCGGGGTAGAGATACAATTAGGCGGTATTTGCCATTTTCTGTAGGTCAGATGAGAGTAGGCTTCTTGGAGGTAAAAAGTTCAGTGCATGAGGAAGAGCAGACACAACCAAAGGCTAGAATCACTGGAGTAAAATAAACCAGCCCTGAAGCCCAGCAGACTAAGCCTAGTCCATAAATCTTATTAATCAGGGACACTTCAAAATAAAATGAACAAGGGAGAAAAAAAATAAAACTATGCCCTCTTTCAGACTTGCCCAGTTCCATTATTACTTAAAAGGATAGAAAACTTAAAAAAAAAGAATTCACTCAAACCATGCACAAATTGATAACTAAATCAAGGAACAAGACAACTTTTGTAAGTTGGTGTGTCATGTTTTCAACAGGCATGAATATCTTATATTAAATGTGTGAGTTTTTATATTTTTGCATATGTACAGACTGCAGACTTTCTTTTGTGAAGGTATCGATATCCCATATATTTTCATTGTTTGAGATATTAAGATTTAACAAAATGCAGGTCTTCTAAATATGTATCCCCGGTCCAAATGCATTGTATTGGGTTTGTCCTGGATCATTTATTATTTCAGTCATTCAATATAAGAACAATATTTTTTCCTGGTTTCTAAAAGCATACATTAGAAAAAGAAAAAATTGTGAACTAAGATACTATATCAATGCATCAGAAAGTACTATAAATTTGAAACTGTATCTTAAGGTCTCAGAAGAATAAAACCAACATGCATACGATGCTACAAATATTTGAGAGAAAAAATTAAGCCACTACTAGATAAGATTAATTTTTAATGATTGTTATTTGGTAATTATACTTGTATGTTCTTTTATAGAATTTTGTATCTGTCTCATATTTAGGTAGATAGATACTTAGAGATACTAATGACAATATGGGTAGATTCTTTGTTTCAGTTTTTTTTCAGTGACGACAGACAGATGAAAACTTAGTTACATACAAATGGATAAAAAGTAAAGTAAGGTATTTGTATGACAGTATAAAAGCAGATTTAGGTAAATAAACAAGGGATATATGACTTCTATATTAATCAGCCTCTCATAACAATGTCTACTATTACTGAATATTTAATGTATAAACTAGAATTCTTTAGACCTAGGAGTTTTACTGGCTTTATAACTCCTAATTGGATAGACATATCACAATCTAGATTTTTAATTTGACATTATTTACTCTATCCTCAGACTGAAAAAGACTCTTGTATGTATTTATCTAAAAAGTCTTAAAAATCAGATCCAAGGTAATTTTTTATTAACTTATTAAGTTCTCATTTTATGGTACTTACACACATTCTTTACGTAAGTTTATGATCAAAAATATTTTTCCATTGTCTTAAATTGCCTTTTTGAATTCTTGTAAGGGTAATAATTATAAATATATTATTTTTTGATTATTTAACCTTATGTAATAATCTAAGTGTATGTTTGTTTTCTGGACAATATTACTTTCAAATTTTTTCTTTTTTAGGGACTTGCTATTTAGTTTTTGCATGTATATCATCTCAAGTATATCAATTGAAATACAGAATTGTATTCTGTCATTTGCATAAGTGTTTACAATGTTCCTTTTCAACATTGGCAGTATCTAGTTATATTTATTTTATTATCCTAGTTATATTTATTTTATTACATTATTTCAAATATAAGCTGCTATGATGAATAATGTGTTTAGAAATATGATTGGCATAAGAACAAAGTTGATCTTATTATTTTTTAAAGTTACTCTAGATCTAATACAACTTTTAGGTTTTTATAATTCTATTCCTACATTTACAAAAAATCACACTGAAGTCTACATCTGCATATATTAGTATTCTATAATATTGCTTTACTTTTCAGGACAAGACACTAAAATACTTATATCATGTTTCACTGTATTTTAATCTCACTGTTGTAGTTTTCAAAACATCTTGAAAAATACCTTCCCATTACTCTTCCAAAATGTTTATCATAGATTTGTCTATTTCTCCTTTAGGATGTTCTGTTCGTTTGTATTTCACCTAGAAATGAAAACAAAAACATTTTGTGTCCACTTATATTATTTCCTAAAGTCTTTCTTCCTTCTGTCTTTCTCCATATCAATCCATAATGTTAAATTTTAGATGATATACATATACTGTGTCACTGAATTCTGTGATTGTATGCTTCTTATATTATTATTAGATTTGGGGAAGTTTGGAATCTGTTCCTGTTTGCCTTAATGTATATTTTCTTGATTCATCTATTGAGTAAATAATATCTACAAAGATAACATTCCAGCTCCAACATTTCTAATAAAATTTGTAATATTTTCCCATGTGCTATGATTCTAGTTAAAAAATAAGTTACAGCAATAAACACAGAATGCCTTCCATCTCGACTCCTTCTCAGAGACAGAGACTGCTCTGATGTGCTATATCTGCACTGTGAAGGCTACAGTGTACTTCCATTGCTTTCCATACTTCGGACTCCTTGTCTTTTCAATAATAATTCCCTATTGTTTTCAGAGGATGGGTTTTAACATTTAAACATTCATACTTTCTACTTTTTCTGTTACTTGTATCAGAAGCGTATTTTCTTTTCATCATTAACTTACTCTCTTAAGATGTTAAGACTATTTTTATCCTGACTTTATGAGGTGAATGCCTTGTTTATTTTAACTGATCTTGCTTGCTTTCTTGCTGTGGTTAGATTAAATTCATGATGACGTGGGTCCACAAGTTTTCAAGGATCTCACTTGGAATCTTTATCATTTTTATCCAATCTCGACCTATATAGTAAAATTGTGGAGATTTTAGAATGTGGATAGATTTATAGATACAGATAAAGAATAGATCCATCAGAGCTCCAAAGCAAAATGAATGTATATTCCTACAGAGGACCAAGCAAGGGAAACAGCAGCTTTCCAATGCTCTGAGTGCTTTCCTTGGGAACCCTAGTGACCTCTCTCCTTGCTGCCTCGTCTTATTTATCATGGAGCTTTCTGGGTGGGGGGCAAGTTAGGAAAATAAGAAGATTCTGAGGTGTCAAGCGAGGAGCCCACAGGCCTGCGCATACCCAGGTCTCTCAGTGTCAGCCGAGCTGGGATCTGTCACACAGCAGAAATGCAGGTACCTCTTGGGTCCCGGAATCCCAATGAAGGAGAGCGACTTGGACAGGCAGTGCAGAGGAGATACAGGTGCAGCCAAGCACGAAATGGGCTCTGTGGACAAACTTGAACTCAGACAAATGAACGCAGCTCCGTCCAAACCAAGCTGGAAATGGGTGCGAGTGAAGGTTTCCAAGTTTGAAGGAGAGGAGAAGAAATGCTATGGGGAAATCAACCAACCAATCAACAGAACCCAGGGGGTCGGCAGCGGATCTGTGCAAGCAAACGCTCTGTTCATGCATGACTTGTTTGACAAAACACAAGTAGAATAGCTAAAGGCTGGAGCCGAGCATGAAGCTGCCCAGCCCGGGTGTTTTCAGGAGAGACAGGAACACTGCTGTTAGGTAAACCCTTTCTCCCACAAGGTCTCAGAGGCGTTTTGCCTTGGGTGCCGCACTTGCTCCTTCCTTGGGCCATCGATTTGGTGATAGGTGCAGTCTTGAGTGAGCTTGTGACAAAAGGCAAAGGATTTCAACTCATTTAGGTAGATAGTCCCATCCAGACAGTCTCAGACTGAAATCTAGTGGGAGAGATGTTTGGTTTTCTTGTGACATGTTCCATAGCATTATATTTTGTGTATTTTTCCCAATTAGAAGATACATTTCATATAAACAAATGGAAGCTTTATTTCAACTTTGAAATCGCCCCATGCAAATTAAACACATTTAGAGAATTGTACATGACACCAATGATTTGATGTTACAAACAAAAAATTTTAGAGGAGGCTGGGTATGAAGTTCATCCTTGGAAGCTTGAATGTCTCATTTTTAAAAGAAAACTTATTTCCATAAATCAATCAATCTGGCCTTACAAATAGTGAATGGGTATTTGTGTTTGCAGGGGTGGATACTGATGAATACTCTTAACTAAAACTTGGGTTTTGTACATGGATTTGGTTTACTAACTTTAAAGTACTATCCATAGATATATCTCATCTTCTTTTCAATGTGTCATGCCACAGCTATTGATATTGATGCATTATGGGTAAAGACTAAATTTAGAGGTCAATTACTATTTGAGAGAATAATTTTTGAATATCTACATCCTATCTTACCTGTTTGGAAATGAGGACATAAGTGCATCTTGACAAAAGAGAAAACAAAGTCAACTTTTCTCATGTAATTACTTCTCAAGTACAATATAAAATTTGAAGTCTTTTCCTATTTGCGCCACTATGATCAGTGATTTTTGAGAAGGTTTGCACACAAGTTCTTTTGCTAGCAACAGAAAAGGAAGTGCTTTAGTCAGGTTTCGTATACTTTCCTATTTACTAAGTAAACGATTAATATTTATTCCATAAAAGTTTGTAGCCAGGCTTGGTGCTTTACATTTATATTCCCAACTACCCGGGAAGGAGAAATCAGGAGAAATGATGTTTGTAGCAAGATCCTGTCTCACCAAAGAAGCTGGCCTGGTGAGTGTGTGCCTGTCGTTCTGGCTATGACCAACGCCTATCTAGGAGGATCAAGGTGCAAGATGTCCCAGGCAAAAACATGAGATCCTACCTGGAAAACAGCTAACCTGAGGAAGACCAATGCCTGTGGCTCAAATGGTGGAGCAACTAACACATGAGCACAAGGACGTGAGTTCAAACCCCAATTCCATCAAAATAACAGCAAGAACCCTGAATGATGAATTCAAATATTCTCACTTTGTTAAAAATCGGAAGCCATCTTCAGGAGGGAGCTGGTCAATTGTCCGGAAGGATGAGTGGCTAACTATCTATAATGGTCCCCAAATCCTCACTAGGGTTACATTTAAAAACCATATATACAGATTACATTTACATAATCAGGCATAGACAAGAGAATTGAAAAGGAGTAAAAAACATGATGCTTTTATACAGGCTCTACTTGAATAGTTGTTTTGTTTGAGAAATGATGCTATTATGCCCAATGACAGTTATAGGTATCACTATTTCTATTTTTGTTAATCTTATCTCCTTGATTCATTTAACAAGTGCCTAACAAATTAGCAGTCCATACCTCTGGACGTGTCAATAATGGGCATTTCCAGAGAGGATTATCTAAACTGAGCAGATTTGTCCTGAATATAACAGCATAATCATACAGGTAGAGAAGCCAGATCAAAAAAAAAGGGAGAAAAGAGGCAGCTCTCTGTATCTTGTCTCTATCTTTCTGTTCTCTGTATCTGTCTGTCTGTCTCTATGTCTCTGTTTCTTGCTCTCCCCCCTTTCTCTCTCTCTCTTTCCGACTGCCATCATGTATGCTGTTCTGCTCCGCCCAATTCTACCACCTGTGATGAACTGAAACTTCTGAAACCAAACAGATGAGTTAAATGTTTCCTTGGGTTATTTCTCTGGCATGTTCCCAGTAATGAAATAACTCGATTATTTACGTTTCTATTGGCACATATATGGTAGACTAACTAAGAAATATAATTAGCATCTGACACATCATTATATACTTGGAGCAGCCTGGTTTTGTTCAGTATATTTTTTCTACATCGAATATCATCAGAGATGTTACGGGCATATAGGTTGTCAGGTGAAAAACCTCTTCTGTGCTTCATAACTATGTGAAGACAAAACCTGACATTCTTGTCAAGCAAATGAGTTAGGGCCCATACTCTTCAGTGTTTTATTTTAGTAAAATACATGCAGAAATCCCCCAAACTTCCTTGTTGTGTGATGCCCATTTTTAGCTTGTCTTATCTATTCACCTTCAAAATGAACGGTTTTTTTAAACCATTGATGTTTAAGGTTGTGTCCACAATAATGAAGTTTCATGACAGAGCTCTGACTTTCCCTTCCCTCCTCTCTCCTCTGCTTTGTCTCAACCCACTGTGATCCACTATAGGAAAAGCAGCCCTGGCCTGCTGCTTCACCTATGTAATATTAAGGCTGTGAGTCACAAGATTCATCAAAGGAAAGAGATGAGCAGGAAACCATCCAAAGCTGTCTCCTGAGGAGGAGATGCTGGTGTCTGTGACTCTTCAGAACCTCTGGGGAAACTCTTCAACTTTGGAGTATGTCTTCCATCACGAAGTTACAGGCCTCTGCCACAATGGCTGAAGTGCTAACCTCTCTGTTAAGCCTGTCCATTGAGTCGGGAAAAGCCAGGGCTTCCTCTTCTTCCCTTGGTAGAATCAGACAAGCGTGCAGAGCCTCCATCTGGACTGGGTAAGGGATTTTCCCCAGGAAATGATGTTGACACAAGGATGGGTTGGGAGTGAGGTAGTCACTAACTCCATGCTCTTGGGCCCACACTTTGTGTTCATTAGACATTAGGTTGACTTTTATGGATTTGCCACAGAAGCCAACCACATTTCCAACACTCCTTATCTATAGAGAGGTCAAATTCAGGTCAGTGAATTATAAAACCAGCTATTGGAGCTTGGCCTGTTTATATGGGACTGGACTGAATCTCGTCCCCGTGTGTGTGTGTGTGTATGTGTGTGTGTGTGTGTGTGTGTGTGTGTGTGTGTGTGTGTGTGTACAGAGCATGCGTGTTCTCACCAACAGAATCCCTGAATAGGATGCTGGAAAGCAGAATTCAAGTAGTTTGTGGGTTATGCTGTTATCCTTCAGGCAAAAATGCTGAGCTCTGTTTTGAATGTTATACTTTTGTAGACAACTGAGTTGTGCTAAATGATGTTTCTGCCTCCCTTCATAAGTGTGACTGTTAAGTTTGCTCTTTGGTGCTTTGCAAGCTAGATTCAAGAACCGAGAGAAGTGGTTAAGGGCACGCAGAGTTCACTCCCAGCCTGCAGTTCTGTAAGCATTTATTTCCCTGTCAGTGATATTATGTCAGCAAGTATGTGTGGGTGGTAAAGGAGGCCCTGGGAACACTAAATGTTCACTGATTAAATAAAAAGCTGAAAAAATAATGTAAATAGGGAAAGAAGCCATCAACTATTACCAATATTCTAGCTTAAAAATTGCAATAAAATTGCTAGCATTGCAAGTATATGTGTGTGCATATGTGTATATAAAACAAATTTGTCACATCCTTAAATATTGCTCACAAGAGAGATAATGGTACCTAACATTGTATCTTTGAAAGGACTTTAATTTGTGTTGTCTTAGTAATAAGAATAAAAAGGAGAGGTTATCGTGAGAGGAAACCCAGGCACTTATATCAGGCTGCTTTTTACAGGGATAGATGTAAGTAGCTTATTAAGTGAGTTCTTTGAGTTTAGGAGATAGATAGTTTATTTAAAACATTTGGCAAACAGATATGAGCTAACCAGTCTACAAATGGTACCTCCTGATATCCCGCGGAAGGGATGTGTCCACCGACAAGGAATGTGGGCTTTCCCCAGTGTCAACTCAGCTTCTCTGATAACGCAGCAACCTACTTTCTAGTAAGCGTCACGGCTGGAGAAGACCCAGCTTTATTGGACCCTAAGAAAAGGTCTGGGGTGATGAAGCAGGACTGTTTGATCTTAATGAAATCCTTAATGGCAAAGGCAACCCAATTATGTGTTTCTCTTGAAGTGTGCTTCCTCATTTCTGAGAGGAGGAAAAGGAAGGAGAACAATATAAAAAGTATATTAATCAGGTTACTATTTTGCTTGAAATAGTTTATTAAATAGTGTCATAGTTTCCTGGAAGATTTACTGAGCCTCTTCCATTATTTAAATCTCTGAGAATAACTTAAACACTGGCGGTGATAAGGTGAAAAAAAAATGTGGGAATGAAGTCATTAGAATGTTTTAGAATCACAAAGACAGAGATCCTTTGTTTTTGGCAACCTCATCTTGGAGGAAATACTGTTTTCTATGCATCTGACTTTTAATAAAAAATTCCGTTAGAGTTATTATTTCACTTAATCTTTCTCAACCTTTGTACTGGGGATCTAGGATACATTCAAAAATTAAAGCATCAAAGTCATTTTATTATAGTTAACACGGCACTATTAAAAACTGCCAAACTATGGAATCAGTGTAGATGCTAATGTATGGGTGAATAGCTAAAGAAAATGTGGTACATATACACATGAAGAAGAATGAAATTTCATCGTTTTCTGTAAAATGGATGGAACTGGAGATCATCAGGCTCAGTAAAATAAAGCCACCCCACAAAAACAATTACCATGTGTCCTCTCATTCGTGGAAAGTAGGGAGACACAATGAAAAACAGCAACCAAAAAGCCAAAATGTTAACATTAAACAAGATCATGAGTGAAAAGGAGAACAACAGGAGAGGTAGAATGGGAAGGAAAAGAAGGAAAAAGGAAGATAAGAAAGTAATAGAGGAGGTGGCTTAAAGCACATTAAGTGTACCGATGAAAGTATCATGAAGAAATTTCATACTACGCACAATGTGATGTATGGCAATATGAAAAGAGATTGTAGAGGTTTTTAAAAGAATACAGTACGTGTAATCAAACTGCCTATCCCCAACAACCTCCTGGCTCCATATCAGTTGGCTTCATCTGCCACTGTGTGTTACATCATGTTGCAAGGTACCTATTACTAAGTGCGGACTTCATATAGCAGGCCAAACTCACACCTGCTTGTGCAAACTCAGAATGGCGCAGATGGTACATATCTTGCCACAGTAATGATGGAAGCCAGTAAAATACTTTAATCTCATTGTGGAAAGGGATATCCTAGTTCTAACCCATATAGTCTGATATGTGTCTAGCATTTCCTAATATAAGTGATGTATTATTTGTTATAATATCTGCTTGCTTTTGAATCATGTAGAAAATAGAATTCTGGCTAAAAGTGGCTCTTCTACTTAATATTACACTGGATATTAAACTAAAATGTACAATACAATCACTCCCCCAGTTACCTTGCCGGCTTTAAAATTGTGTTTAAAGATTAGATGCTTTGGGATTAAATTGAAATGACATTTGAGACCAAAATTAGGTAGTAGTCAAGTTGTGTTTGGGAGAAAGGGACAGAGACTTTTTTTTTTTGCCACTGATCAATTCAGGTTCTTACATTGTGACAAAGACTCATCAATGGAAAAGTGAACAAAATTTTCCACTGATAATAACTATTTTAACAGAATAAAGAGTGAGAAATTACTGCTATGTAGGTATAAATGTTGCCAAATGACTATCACATTTCATTAAATTTCCGGCTAGGTCAGTGAACACTGAAAATACACCTTAATTATTCTCAGTGGCAAAGACCAATATCACCATTACAACCTGACCTACTTTGGGAGCTCTTTAAGCCATGCTGCTCCAGTGAGTAGCAGGTCATCTAAAATGTTTTTCATTTCATGTCTTTTTTTTACATTCAGCTCTTGAGTGCTATCCCATTAGAAAATTGATGTTTGATCTGATGAATGATATTAAATATGAGAAAAGGGATTTATTTTTAATTGGGGTAGTCTATCTTTAGTTGTAAGGTTAAAAGCTCTCCGTCACAATCAATACAATAATTAAAAAGAAATACAATTAAATGGGCCAATTAACATAATGAATTAAATTGGCCACTTCAATTGTTTAATTGATTTTTTTTCAGAATTTAAGGAAACAGTCTATGAGTTTTCTTAATTTTCAAGATAATATGCGTAAGTTTTACTTTTTAAAAGATACAACATTATATGAACAAATTATTCTTATTACATAGTTCCATTGATAATTTCAGAGTCAGCAAAATTAAACATACTTCTGTCTTCTCTACAACAGAATAAATTCCTACTCTTTGTCATTTTACTGTTCTATGTGAAAATGGAAAATGATTGGAAAATATGTAAATGTTTGTCATACACAGAATAATTAAATTGAACATATATGTTTTTTGCTGTATCTTGGTGTTTTCCTTTTTGGATTTTAGTTTCAGGAAAGTGCCTGACTCTATGACATCAGAGAAGTCCAGACTGTTTCATATTCATGTATGAATATTGTTTGTACCCTGAGCCCGAACCTGAACTGTAAAACTCTGACTCATTCATTGTACACAGTTTGTTACTTAATCAACATTAGGGTTCTGTGTGTGTGTGTGTGTGTGTGTGTGTGTGTGTGTGTGTGTGTATGCACACACACATGCACACGTGTGTGTCCAATGAAGTTTAGTATGACAAAAATATTTTCAGAATACAATAAAGGTCTATCAGTATTAGCTGTGAATAAGAGTCTGAGGAGGAAGCTTCGGGAAAATCCTAAAGGAAAGAGAAGGTCACTTGTTGGCCCAGTCTTGATACATTGGGCTCATTCTACACAAGGTAAGTGCTCTTCTTGCCAAAGAAGCAACAGTGCCAGCTCTGTAGGAAACTCCATGAGGCTCTTTTCTCCACTTAACCTCCAAAAAGCCAAAACTGGTTCTGTTGCTCAAGAGGTAGAGCACTAACCTTGAGCAAATCTCTTAGGAACAGCACATAGCCCCAGAACTTGCATAAACAGAAAATTCAAAAAGATGTTTACCCTTAAGATCTAATAACAATCCCATTTGTCTGTGGTTTGATCTTCTGCTAATTAATGCAATTTGAGTTTCCTTCACCTATGTACATCCAATGAAGTTCTGGACAGCTCACGGTCACCAGGAGGGAGCTTTCTCCCTAGCTCATGGAAGAGAGTCTCTTAACAGGGAGAAAATGAATTGTCATTGCTCCCCAATTTGATTTTCTCAACCCATCTAAACACTTGGCACTGTGCTCTAGGTAGCCTTAGTCTAGTTTGGAAGCGAATTTAATTTTGCTCTTTCTAAGAGCTGATCAACAAACCTATGTCTTTCTGTAATAAGATTATGTTGGTCCATGTCAAAAAAAATCAATTCAGTAAGGTTTTCCTAAAGTTAAATGCATTCATTGTTAAGGATTTTTAAATGAAAGAATGAGATTATTTGCACTCTAACTTTTAGTACTGAAATGCCTTTCCTCTCATAGAATACAAGTATGGGAAGATTCTTTCTTAAGCTGTCAAAGTTTGTTTAGGTTTTAAAAACTCACAAGGAAAAAAATAAATATTGCCCGGCCCAGTTATGTCTGTCTTAGGCTAAGCAGATTTGGAATTGTAGTCTTCTATGGAATCAAAACATGTAACATGTTTCTAGTATCCATTATTAATGATTTGGTTTGATCATTTTTTAAAGTACCTGTTTACTCAAGAATCTATTTATGGCTTCTCTGCTTCCAAACAAATGCGACAGCTAGTCCTTTTTTAAACTCAGTTCATATTTATCTTAAATTACTAGCCTTGGCTTTGGCACTGTCAAAGGCTTTTTCTATTACTGAGTTGTCATGGACTTTGTTTCTAGCTATGTAGTCTATAAGTAGTATTGCAGTGAATATATAAATAAAAATATGTCTATGTTATTTTATATGCCTATAACTGTCCATTATATGTGTTAATGTCAACTAGAATATTGTCTAAATTGTTTCTTCATAGAGACTGTTGTTTTTTTGTGTTTAAATTTTTATGTTATACGTACTTATTTGCTACACTGTGCTACATATGTTATCATGATGAAATCAGGATGATTAACTTTTCTATCAGTTCTTTATTTGTGTTGGGAGTCCTTGAACTCTAACTTTCTAGTTGTTTAGAAAATATATTATGGATAGTAAGCTTTGCCACTTTACTATGATATGGGAAACTAATTTTTAGTCCTATTCTATTTAGTCCTATTTGCTACCAATAATGTGGCCCTTCTATTTCCTCTCTTTTCATTCTTTTACCTCTTTCTCACCTCTGTTCTACTCTTCATTTCTGTGAAATGATCTTTTTTAGTTTCCACCTACGAGTGAGAACATATAGTATGTAACCTTCCATGTCTGAATTCTACTTAGCAATGATTTATGGCCCCATCCATGGTTCTACAAGTAAAAGGGCCTCATTATTTTTTATGGCTGAATGATATTATATTGTGCATCTATACCATATTTTTTGCTGTTGGTATTCTGGGATTTAGGAGCCTCATTTCCTTGTTATACTCTCAGCTTCAGATATATACCTTTCTCTTCAACCTTCTGTATAATAATGGATGCGAAACGTTCTTTATGTTTGACTCTACTATCTTTTTATCTTACTCCTTATCTCTTCTTGACTCCTTGATGCTCATGACATGAGCTCAGACTCCCAAAGAGAAACCCTATAAGCACCATTAATCAGATACAATACATGACTAGCACTGAGTCACTGATCAGTGTGGCAAGAACGATTCATTCCATGATAGGCAGTGTGAGCCAGGAAGTCTGCAGTAACTTTGTAAGTCTGGGTGGGACTCACAAAAGGTGATCTGTTTTTCTACTGAGCATACACCTCGCCTGTACTTCCCAAGCATTGTTGCGTTAGATGTACTTGTGTTGGTTAAGAGGTGTTCAATATGATATTCCACTGTTGAATCAAGCCACTTCTACCCATACCCACAGAATGTGACCTGCAACTGTCATCATCTTTTTGTATCATCTTTTTTTTTACTGAGTCAATGGAAAGCTCAGAATCTAGTAGTGAGAGAAATAATGAAACTTGAAAAGCATGAATTTCTAAATTATCTGGTGGAAGACCATGCACTTATGTTTTGACAGGACTAAGTAATAAATTTCTATTATATTAAGCAACTGCCTGTGAGGCCTTATTTATTATCTTAACTTTATTAATACAAATTAAATAGTTGAGCTTATCCAAATGAGGTCATCATGTCTTATAAGAGAATATGATTTAGAACAAAATGTTTTTATGTAGGCAATTATAATTACTTAGTCTTAAGTATTCTGATAACAAAGGCTTCATTCCAAATGTTTTTCTTGTGATATAATTCATATCATGGTACTCTTCTTTCTTTTAAAAATAAACTATATTCTGCTTCTTCCTCAAACTAAGAGACAATCAGATCTGTGGCTGCTGCGTTGTGTACATTTGGTGAGCTAACATTTTTACATTACTGGAGTCTTTCAGAAAAAAATGATATGAATATAGGACTACATATGCTCTGAAAACCTCAGATTTATATTATCAGGGCTCTCACTAACTCTTATTCAAGACAAGAATTTTACTTTCAAAATCTAGCAAGAGAAATGACTATCTGCATTTCATATAGATAACAAGAAGGCAAATTATGCATTTAATAGTTACATAAGAAATAACACCATAGTTATCACAGGAACATTTTTTAAAATCTTAATTTTAGAAGAAAACAGGGCAGAAGATTAGACACACCCAGCATAATCCTGTGTCCCCATGAATCTGAAATAGAATTCAGGTGCACTGCTGTAAGGAAAGGTAATTGGATTTGGAAAGAAGATCCTGTGCCAAAGGCAGAGGGAGATGCTAGGAAAGATGAGAGAGAAATCAGGTGAAAGCTAGAAATGTCAAACTTCACATTAAACACGCACGCGCGCGCGCGCACACACACACACACGAAAAGCCTCACTCCTCACTCAGTTGGAGTTGCCCTGAGCCTTGAACACGCAATCCTGTGTCATCAGACTAAGAGTCTGGAAGAATGCACAACTTGAAGGATTCCCGCCGATCCATTGCTGCTCCATGTACCATATACAGGCATGGAGAAAGCAGCCTTTAATGAATACGCAGTATCACCGGAAAGAATAAGCCTCTCAAAGTTTATTCTGAATGGCCTGAACTCCCCGCTCACATATCATACAATAGCTGACTGGATCAAGCAACACACACACACACACACACACACACACACACACACACACATACACACACACACAACTCTTTTTTGCCTGTCAGAGACCCATCTTACTACAAATACACACAGTCTGAAAGTGAAAAGAAGGGGAATGATAAACGAAGTAAACCGGAACTACGTACAAGCAAAAAACTCTATTTCCAGACAAAATTTATTTTGAGATAAAAAGGGTTCTTCATATGAATAAAGAAAACCATTAAGAAGATATAATGATTATTCATATAATGCAACATATTTTACTGCCACTGGTTTATAAAACAAATAGTGTTGGGCACAGGGGTCAGATCGATCCAGATATAATGATGGTCGGCACAGCCGGGCTGTCCACTGTCACAGGTCCTCTGTGTGGGTCTGTGTTTCTGTGGTTTTATGGTTTGAGCTTGGGATCTTACTCTTGCTGAGCAAGTGTTCTCCTAAACTTTTGTGCATTAGTTATTTTCCAGATAAGGTCTAATGTTTTCGACCAGGAACAATCTCAGACAACTACCCTATTACCTACAATAATTACACAGATGGGAATTCGGACATACAGCAACAAACTTGGTGTCTCCTTTAAAATAATGCCAATGGAAAACCCCAAGTAAATCTCAAACTGCTATTATTCCATCTCTGCTTCCCAAGTAGGTCACCTTGTATGTTTGAACCACTGTTTCCTCATCATTTCCAGTCTTATCGAGTTTGTTCTTGAATTGTTAGCTAAGCAATAAGTAAAGGGAAAGAAGTAAATTTGATGTAAATAGAGAAAGAGTTGGATTCTCCCTTTTGCATATGATATTATTCTTTACTTAAAATACCATTAGCACCGCATCCGATAATAATTGTTGGGTCTGATGAGCACTTCTAGCTGAGTACTAGCATAGAAATAAACATACAGAATCCAGTATTTTCTTATTTGTTAATAAGAAACAGGCAGAGAAAAAAATCAAGAAAATAATCTCCCTATACAACATCTTCAAAAAAATATACACAAAACTGAAGAGGAGAACCATGCCTAAAACAATTACTATAAAAAATAAATAAATGCTATACATAGTGAAGAATGAAATCGAAGAAGACCATAGAAGATAGAAAGTCTCTCAAATATCTGGAGTGACAGAATTAATTGTGTAAACGTTATTTGGAGATGAAAAACAATGATAGAATGAAAAAGGCCAAAGTGTGTTGTATGTGTATGTCAAAAATAGTGATTAAATCTCTCCCTTGTCGAATTAATATACACCAATACATTTTCTTCATTTATTATTATAAAAATAAGCTCAGGATGACTTCTCAGTCACCCTGACTGACAAAAATGATGTGAATGTATTGATATTTCCATGATACACACTTGAAAAGAGTAAATGTGGTAACATCATATTGACATGGTTTAAGCCAGCCATTTGTATAAAAAACATACTTCTATTTAGATCAGAGTTTCATTTGCAGCTTCTATAACTAAGCAAACAAAAACTGTGCTTTCTAAGTTTAACGGCAAAATAATTGTTAGCATCATGTTAGGAGTTAGCTATGCTAATGGTGTGATTGGAGTGCCCCAGGTAGTCAGCCGACCCATCTTCACTATCAAGTATCTCATCCTCATGACGTTCTTTTTCTTGTCAGGATTTATACTTATCAGATTTCAAAAATACAGAGTTGAGGACCATGATAACATGATGAAAGAAATAGCTTTGTTCTGATACCATTATTGTTTATCTTCTCAGTCTCTATAGATTTTCTAAATATGGACATTATTCTATGCAATTAATTATGGCCTTTGTGAAGGGATACAAGGATAAGAGACACAGGTGTGAGCTCTGGACTAAATGGTAAGACATATTGTACTTTACCTCAGTTGAATGACCCACTTAGAGATAGGAAAGAGATTCCAGAAAAATAACTATCTGGTATTGACATTTTTTTTTTAGCTCTAGACAATCTAATACAGTTTTCCTTTTTAAAGTACTAACTTTCTGGGCTGTAGCCCCAAAGTAAAGTGATAGTACACCTATTATGAATGAGACCCTGGGTTCAATAATCAGTCACACACACACACACACACACACACACACACACACACACACACACACACACACACACACACACACACACACTAGCAAAAAACCCATAAATGAATGAACACTAAATTTAAATGTTCAAAAATATTTAAGTCAAATTTGAAGAAAATAATTTCATACTAATTCATGTTGCTCAAAAGTATTTAATTGCTACATTATTTTCAACCCTTTATGAGTTTGAAATTATATACATTAATGCATATTATATTTTAATTCAAAACTGAAAGCAATCCCCTTATAATTCATTTATATTAATAAAATACACAGTGAATAAAATAATGATAGACATGTTTTAATTTTATTCAGTAGCTATCTTTCCATCCATTCTTTTATTCTGATTTTTTTCTCTCAGAAATAGACAACTTATTATGAAAGATATGGAGCATTAAGAATTTTAGTTCCCTAAAACTCCATTAAATATATTGCAAACTATTTCCTGCATGTAATTGTATAAACAGCTTCAATATCATCATTGCAGTTCATTAGGCAGATCCCTTAAATCAGTCTGTCTGACTACATGTGCCTTAATGTGGTGCTTTGTACCCTCAACTTAGGAGATAGAATGAATGGGGCTTTTTTTTTTTAGTTTTTTTTATAATTGTGAAAATACTGTACAGAGGGGTTACAATTACATGGGCAAGGTAATGAGTACATTTCTTATCAAGCATTGTAGCCTCCTCCTTTGTTTCCCCTTCCCATTCCTTCCCAACCTCCCCCCATCACCCCTTACCGAACGCACCACCCCCCTCTTACCCCCCCCACCAAAGTTGTAAAGTTAGTTTTTGACATAACGACTTGTACATCTCATTGTTGCAATGGGTCAACCTGTATCCTTATTTAAAACAATTTGTTTTTTTCCCTTCCCCTCCACAAATTATACCAACATCAAATACAGTGAAAGCAGGGGTTATACTGTGGGGTAGGGACATACAAAGCAACAAAGAAATAATCTTATAAATATGTTAGAAACAATCGCATGAAAGAAGAAAAACATTTGAATACATATCTTAGGGTTCATTTCCCTAAATCAACTTATCTGACCTTTTCTGCTTGACTCAGACATATACTAGTTATTGCAAATAAGGTAAACAATGGGACCTATCTTTGGGCCTGGCTTACTTCACTTAATATAATTTTTTCCAACTCTTTCCATTTCTTAACAAATGGGGCAATGCCATTCACTCTGATGGAGGCATAGAATTCCATTGTGTATATATACCACATTGTCTCGGACCATTCATCTACTGAGGGGTATCTGGGTTGGATCCATATCTTAGCTATAACAGATGCTGGAGGGGATGTGGACAGAAGGGAACCTTACTACATTGTTGGTGGGAGTGTAAGCATATTCAACCACTTTGGAAAGCAGTATGGAGATTCCTCAAAAGACTCCACATAGAGCTCCCCTATTACCCAGCAATCCCACTTTTGGGCATTTACCCAAATGATCACAAACAAGACCACACTAAAGCTACCAACACGACTATGTTTATTGAATGGGGCATTTCTATGTGATTGGATATGGATTTTGTAATTGTCAAAAATAGATATGACCTTGTCTTTTTTTCCTCATGTCTTATTAAGCATTATTAATAATATCACATTTTAAAGCTAATATAAGAAAAACAATAACTTCTTGTTGTACACAGAGAGGGAATAATAAATATTTTAAGATTATATAAAACAGCCACAGGGCAACAAAGGGTAGTCATTATTGAAAACAAACATTTAAAAAGGCCTCAGGAGTACTGACATACCCAAAAGTGGACAGAAACTTAGCTTATTGCATTTTCAAATGGCCAAGTAAACACTCATGGCTATTTCTAAGTAATGAAAGATTGTTGGCATTATTTGGGCATTTCACGGTGGTGTAAGGAGTACCACACAATAGACATTTCTGTTAAGTATAATGTTGTAATGTTCTGAAAGCCAATAATGAATACGTTCCAGAGGACCACTTAATAGTATTTATTGTTCATTAACACATGGGATATTATTGTCATATGAGAAAAACCCAATCACAGATTTCAGTGATGATTTTGATAGTAAGGTCAGTGTCACTTGGAGCAGTGGGAGATCTGGAATATCAAGGGTTGCTCTTCAGGCCCTGTCTACCTGCTTCAACTACCCACATCTAGCTGGTTCAGAAATTACGAAGTACATAATGAAGGCCATAGCTTCCTAAGTCAGGAGGATTATTTGACTTCAGAACAGCTTTACTTTTATACTTAATTTAAAATTGTCTAATTCATTGTGGTAATATCTGGGAGCACTGCTTACAGATTTTTAACTCAATTGCTTCTAGATTATCTTTAGCCAGGATATCTTCCTTGCATGTTTCAAAGATAAGTTTATATCTTATGCTAAATACAAAGGGTGCAATTGACAGAGACAATGAACAGGGACACCTGCCCATCTTTTCCATGTTTTTCCTCCTGAGTTGTGTCTCTGGTGAATGAACCGAATGGTTCATGAGCCATCTGTTTACTTTCCTCCCATGTACCAGTCTCCTTTTCCTCCTGTGCTATTTCCATCACATCACTCTCTTTCTTGGTTCTGCTCATATGGTCTGACTATATCTCCATGTCTCTTACTGGACTTTTCTTCATCATTTCTGATTTTCAAGCTTCAGCATTCTGCTTTCTGATCCCAATTTTTTTCCTTCATCTACTCTTAGATGAAATTCATTTTTTGTCAGTCATGGGTCTTGAAGTCCAATGCTCTACTACTTGAACCATGGCACCACTTCTGATTTTTTTGGGGGTCTGGTCGTGGGGCCTGAACTCTGGGCCTGGGCGCTGTCCCTCAGCTCTTCAGCTCAAGGCTAGCACTCTACCACTTGAGCCACAGCACCACTTCTGGCTTTTTTCTTATGTGGTGCTGAGGAATCGAACCCAGGGCCTCGAGCATGCAAGGCAAGTGCTCTACCACTTAGCCACATTCCCAGACAACCACTTCCGATTTTTATGGTACTTCTTTCAACTCAATATACAAATGCCTAGACACACATATACACATACATACACATTTGTTTATGTGTCTGTGTATATAGACACATACACTGAATAGAATGTTCATGTAGCCATTTTGGACAGTGGCTATGTGTTTAGGTTTCCAAGACAATAAGCATGTCCTTGTATTTAAATTGTGTGTTTTAAAAATGTACTTGGGACACTGTGTTTAAAAGGATCAGATTAGACCTGCCTGGGCAGAAAAGTTTTCAAATCCCATTCTCAACCAACAGCTAGATGTTGGAGTTTATGCCTATCATCCTAACTACACATGAACTGGAACGGAGGTAGATCACACTCAGGTGGATGTCCAGGTAGGAACTGAGGGTTTATTTTTTCCTCAAAAATAGCAAGCAGAAATAAGAACTGGAAGCATAGCTTAGCAGTAAAAGCAACAGTGGACCATTTGCTTTCCAGGGGAATCATCTGATTGACGAAAACAAATACTGACTTAGGGTTCAAGTTGACAAGAGGCCCAACAAATGGACCCAGAAAGCATCCCTGCTTCCCACAGCATTCAAGCTGCAATGTTACAAGTTACTTTGAACTCTCTTGTTTACAAATGCCATTTCTATCTGAAGACCTTCTTCTAGTCTGATGTCACCTAAGAATTCTCCTTGATGTGAAATTCCTAGTTGGTTCTTATGATAATAAATTGCTAAAGAGTATAACTCTTGACTACTTAGACTACATGTCATAAAAAGCAATATCAGAAATATAAATGGACATGCTTATGTCTTTTTATGTGTTTGAACTTACTGTAGAGAAAATTTAGAACATACATGAATATTTTGGGCTATGTTTCACCAAGTATTACTAATTTCAGGTGATAGCACTGGCCTTGACACTAACAAATTGTTTCACTCAAACTTAAATACCATTATTAACTCTTAAGTCATATATGTACCATATGAAGATGTATGCATACACACATATATAAATATATACATAAATATATAATTTAAATACATAAATATATATGCATGCACACACACATACACACACACACACACACACACACACACACATATAGTGTACTTGATACAGAATGTTGAAGTCACTATAGGCCTCAGTCTAAGGTTATAAAAAAGAGATTATACAGACCAAAATAGTCACTACATGTGATTGTATAAGATATTACTACAGACATGTACAAGCTATTGTGATGCAGGGCTGGTACAAAGCACAAATGTGTTTTAGACCAACTGGGTTGAGATGAGCAGCAATAGTCACAGTGTCATTTGCAGAGATCTTGCTGATCTGATACTCTGGGTAGAGTTGGGAGTTCATTTTCTGTCCATTTTTGAGTCATTTCCTGGGTGATCAGATGGCTGGATGGCAGGTGTGTAAGAACTCTTATCCTAGTGTTAGCTGTCCTTCTTATTATACAATGCAGAAGAAGTCTGTATTGTTCCATGATCTGGTTTGTATATTTGATAATGATCAATATATAGGCTTTTAAAACATTTCCAGCATGGTTTGATATGCATATGTTCCTTGTTTAATCTGATCACTTGTAGGTGTTGTTATTTATTTGTGTAAATTATTTATTAACATTATTTATCAATATGCACTTCCTGGTTTGTGTTGGACAGACTGTGATTGTTCAGTTGCACTAAGAAGAGATAAAATCATTCTGACACAGCATTTGCACTTAAAATGGAGCAAACTTCTCTTTTATAAAATGGAGCCCCTCGGGGCAAGGCATAACCTGAAAGCTACTATTCTATAGTGATTGACCGCAAGGCACAGCCTGGTGTGCACATGGATATATGCTTTCTTCCTCTGCTTTCAGATACATTACATTTGTCATTGCTACTAAAGCATTGTAGTGTGATCATTAAAGTTTGGCTCTATGGAAAAGAGAAAGTGTGCTTCTCCCCTTGCAACAAGAATGACTAGGAGAAACATTAAAATATACAATCTCATTAAAGTTCTTCAAGTATTGAGGTCTTAGAACAACTAGCTTTTCTAAATTCCGGAGAGACATTCAGGCTCCTCAAGGGAAAGCAGGTTCTGAGCATTGTTCACTGTGAATAGATGCCCACAGTGACAAGTGACCTGATGAGACCAGCCAGGTTCAATGCCACACAAATGACCAATGTGAGAGTGGTTTATACGATTTTGCATTTTTTAAATAATCATGATCCCAGGAAAGATAGGGAATCCAGAAATTGCTCACAATAAGTGCTAGCATGGGGAACAGCAGCTTCTGGAGTTTATCTGCCCAGCCATACTACTTTACAGATGGGGCTTCATGGATAACAAAAACCAAGTCAAATCAAAACATATACAACTTAATGTAGGAGAGAAGGACAATAAAACATTCAGCCCAATGAGGATGGACTTATTATTATATCCTTTAGGTTCTGTTAGAAAAACACACAGAAAACTGAATATTCATGCTGATTGCTTATAATGCTTCCAAAAAGTGCTTGGTGTCAAAGTGCAACCCTCCCCTCTCCCCCAACCGCACAGCAAGGTGCAGGTGTCTCAAGCCAGAAATCCCAGCCTCTCAGGAGGCTGAGATCTGAGTATCATAGAAAGTCCTGGAGACTCTTATTTCTAATTCATCATCAGAAAACTGGAAGTGGAGCTGTGGCTCAACGTGGTAGTGTGGTAGCCTTGAGCAAAAGAGCTCAGGGAAAATGTGGTATATATACACAATGGAATTCTATGCGTCCATCAGAAAGAATGACATTGCCCCATTTATTAGGAAATGGAAAAATTATATTAAGTGAAGTAAGCCAGACCCAAAGAAAGATAGGTCCCATTGTTTCCCTTATTTTCAATAACTACTATATGTCTGAGACAAGCAGAAAAGGTCGGATAAGTTGATGTTAGGCGAAATGAACCCCAAGATAAGGATTCAAGTGGTTTTTCTTTCTTGCTATTGTTTCTAACATATTTCAAAGGTGATTTTTTTTTGCTGGTTTGTATGCCCCCCCCCCGTTATAACCCCTGTTTTCACTGTATTTGATGTTGATATAATTTGGACAAGGGAAGGGAAGAAACAAATTGTTTAAATCGGGATACAGGTGGACCCATTGCAACAATGAAATGTTCAGGATACTTTGCCGAAAAAAAACATGGTAAGGGGAAACAAAGGAGGAGGTAACAATGCTTGATAAAAATGTACTCATTACCTTGCTCATGTAATTGTAATCCTTCTATATGGTATTTTCACAATAAAAAACTTATCAATAATAATAATAAAGAGCTCAGTGACAGCACCCAGGCCCTGAGTCCAAGCCCCAAGCTGTCCAACAACAACTACAAAAAAAAAAAAAGAAGGAAGGAAGAAAAAAAAGAAATTGAGAAAAACAAAAAGGCATCTGTAGTCTGAATCTGCAATTTAATTACAATTAGTTGAATGAGTTCTTTAATCATGATGTCAAAAATGGAACTGCCATTTAGGTCTTAAGAGCTATAGCAAACAAGCAGAGAGGACTGAACATTTTCATTGTCTTCATATTTATGAAATGAAGGAGGAACTACTTTTCCTCTGGTGAATGTCCCATTCTAGAGTAACTCCACACTGAGCAAGGAGTTGCAAACTCTGTCTCTTTTCACTTCTCACTCTTGTTCTATCATAAGAAAATTTTGTTTTGTGTTTTCCTCTGATATCAGAGGTTTTTCTCATGATGCCTTGGTTATTCAACCCAACCAGACAGCTACTCAAAGTCAGTAGCCTTATCTCAAACAAATTTGGATGGTATTTTTACAATAAAAAACTAAATTCAATGTAATGAAAAAAATCTAAATTATATCATCCTTGATGACAACTAAATTACAAGGATGGATAAGATTAACTACCTACGTATTTTTATCAGTAGCAGAATGACTTTCTCAATCAGCTACTTTGGGGCTCCACATCTGGCTTTTCTATAATTAACCCTAAGAATTATGAGAAGTTATTAACTGCCCTGAAATTATACCTCAACCATTTCAAAAAGGGATAATAATACCAACTTGAAGATTAAAATATTTTAAATAAATAATCACTTTCTCTTTAACTTACATGTTCACTAATGTAATATGACCACTCTTGTTAACTTTGAGTTTTATATTCACAATGACCAAATATATTCAGTGTCTCTGATATGTATAGGAATGTAAAACTTCATGTTAAGATACCATTTTCTGGGCTGGGAAGGTGGCTCAGTTGTAGAGTGCTTGCCTGGCATGCATGAGGCCCTGAGTTCCATTCCTTAGCATCACATAAACAGAAAAAGCTGGAAGTGATGCAATGGCTCAATTGATAGAGTGCTAGCCTTGAGCTGAAGAGCTGAGAGACAGAGCCCAGACCCAGCATTCAAGCCCCATTACCAAAAAAAAAAAAAAAAGAAAAAAGAAAAAAAAAGATACCACTTTCCTTAAATTTGCTGTAGGTAATCTTTTAAATTAGATATGGAAATTCACTTGATTTGACTAGAACTGCCTTGTCCTGGATATTAGAGGTAAAGGAGTTCACAATTCATCAGGTGCTGAAGCCCATTAAGAGTTCTTTCAAAGAATAACTGTCTAAACTTGCAATCTGCCGATGAAGAGTTGATGTGCTTATAATGGACTTGCAGTACATGACATTTCATCAGGTGTTCAATGAGCTAAATTTAGTGCAGCAGCTAGTATAACGGTACCATGGAGTCAAATAAAATCAGCCCAATGATAGCAACCTGTGAACTTCAAAGGCATTTGCAATGTTAATGCATTTGATTTATTAATCTTTCCCATTCTGCATCTTATTAGGTTTTAAATGGTCAACACTTAGCATCACATTTCTAGAAAAAAAATGAATTCATCAGATACTACCTTTAAAACAAAAATCATATACTTTTTGACTGTAACTGACCCTGTTTGCATTCATTATGAATGAATCAAATGCTGTATGGGGACCATTTTCTTTGTCATTGAATTCACTTGAGATGGAGATATTTATAGATACTACTGTATCAGTGAAATTCACTACCTCATAAATGTGGCAATATGAGCAAGATAGCACCTGGGATAGAAAACCATATATTTAGAGGTCTTACACGCACACACACACACACACACACACACACACACACACACACACACACGCACACACACACACAGCACCTAGTGGATATTGAGACTTACATTAAAATCTTCTTTTAACTGAAGAATCAAAATTTTGACTGTTTCTCATATGTATATATATATATATACATGTGTAATATATGTATATGTACATATATAATACACACAAATTATATATGTGTGTATATATGAAAAATAGACATAAGTTGTAATATCTTGTAAACATAGGCCAGAATTGTAATATTTTAGAGACAATTGGGTTAATAAGGTTATTGCCACAATGTCCTATAAATTCAAATTTGTTGGATGCAATTCCATATAATTTTGAATTGTAACAAAGTGCAACACAATGAAATAGAATCTCTAAACTTGAAAATGTTGTAAAAACTGGACATTCAGGGATGCAGAGAAGATGGAAAAAGGGACATTCAGATGATTTCCCCCCTGAAGTAAATATGCCCTGTGGATTCATGTAACTTCTGATTTAGATCCAGTTAGAACTATTTCCTAAAATACCACAGATTGTGAGTACACCACCCATATGACTCACAAGAGTGTTTTCTGCATTGTGTTTTCTGGAATTCTGTCACATTTCCATCTCAAAGTTCCTCCTGGAGATTGGAAATGGAGAATTCTCACCGAGCTGCACAGGTGGACACTCGAACAAATTTAGAGCCTTTCCAAGAGAAGAAAAGCCATAATTACCAGAAATCCAATTGACACTGTCTGTCATATCTTTAATGGCAGAATATAATTCATATCTTTTCACATAAAAATGTTGGTGAGATTGTTAGAGGCCGAAATGAAGAAATACTGTACAGTTTGATAAAAAAAATTCAGATTTTAAAACAATCTTGTTTGGTTCTCAGTGTTTAGGTCAGATACTATAGATAGGTGCTAAAGAGAGAAGATAGTCTGATAGATAATTTTTGATTATAACATGGATGGGTGACATAATTATAAAGAGCAAAGAAAGATGGACAGACATATGGACAGACTGCCTGACAGAAAGATAGATAATAGATAGATGAAAAATACAAAAAAATCCAGATGTATATGGTCATTTGCAAGTCTTCTTGCTCATCTGTGTTTGGCATTGTCTTTCCAGGGATCACAAGCATTTATGGAAGCATGGTAAAAAGGATCAGACATTTTAGGCTTTTCAAATCGTATCTGCTTTATACATTGCTTTCCTTGGTGCTGCTATACTTTTCACCATGTTGTGAAGAAAGTGTATTCCATTTTTAATAGATGAAAAAGTTACTACTCCTTGTTATCTCTTTCCATGATACAAAATTTTGAGTGCTTGCCACACGTGTGGTCATAGCCTTTGGAATATCTTGAGGTTGTTTGAAAATACTAAGCATTCAGCAGTACTGTATAATCTTTTCAGCAAGATTGCCTCTGTGGAATACATGGAAATATAATACATCTTTCTTTTTAATAAGCTCTAATTCTATTCCTCTTTCATGGTAAAAAATATATGTCTACCTTTGGAAAATTAAAGTATTCAAGTACTCTTTATTATAATTCTCTGTAGTTCAGTAACCATTAGCCAAAAAGTCACTGGAAATTTACAACAATTTAAAACTTCATAGGAGAAAATAAAGTTTGAGGCCCAAGGAAAAATAATAAACCATCGATCACAGGTTGTTTTTTAAATCATATTTCCTGTTCAAAAACACAAAGCTCCCTCTCGTCTACTTTTGGTCTAGCAATGATTGCACTAAAGGACCCTCATAAAGTTCCTGCTGAGTGTTTCAGAAAAGATTAGATGACAAATTCAGTGAAATGGAATTGGAAAAAGGTATGTATACCACAACCATATCTTTTAAACTCCTATTTACTTTCTTTTTCTGTTCACATGGTTTTTGATTGTTGCTTTTAGATAAGATTAAAATTATAGCATTTGAAAGCCAGTGCTATTGAAATAAATATAAAACATTATCCACTATAGAAGTTGAAGACGTTGCCTCCATTTTGACAGCAATTTTGCCAATCTCAAATGTGAAATGCAAAAACAGAATGTATCAGTAAGAAGAAACATAGATTCTAATTCCTACAAATAATTTGCAAGTGTCTACCACTTAAGTAACTGAAAGTACACACTTGCTCCGTCAAGCATTGGCATCAAACTATAAAGTGTTGTTAGTGAAAAAAAAAGCAAATTTAAGTTGATGGTCTCTTAGTTTGAATATTATGGTTCCATTGGCCACAAGAATGACCATTGGCTTAGAGGTACAGCCTCAAAAATTTCTCTTCCTCGATATGTAATGTTTATAGGCAGATAGATGATAAATGATAGAGAGAGATAGTTAGACTTAATTTACAAGGAATGATGGACACTGTTGGACTGACAAATCTGTTAGTGCCTTCTACATGATTCTGAGTCTTCCTAATAGAAAGATAGAACAGAATTTAAGGAAACATAAACTGACTTATTTCACACCCTATGTCATACCTTCTAGCTAAACAATAAAATTGAAGAAGTCAGGCACTTCTTTAATAAAAAGAATGAAGTTGTTCTAAACTCACAACAACCTAATAGACCAAAAGTATATAAAGAGTTTAAAGCCACAAAATCTGTACAAGGTCATTTATGTAAGTAGTATTTGATGGAAATTTCCAGATAGGTCAGAGAATGGTATTTATTTTGGAATGTGGCGTGAAGTCTTCTGACTCTCTCCTCCTCCTTCTCGTGTCTTCTAAGTCCTGAAGTGTACCATGATGTTTTGCCATCAATTCTCAGGGCTATTGCAGAGGTGGCGATGGTCTTAAAAATTCTAGAGTTTGGGGGCTGGGAAGGTGGCTCAATGGTAGAGTGCTTGCCTTGCATGCATGAGGCCCTGATTCCTCAGCACCACAAAAGCAGAAAAAGCCTGAAGTGGCACTGTGGCTCAAGTGGTAGAGCGCTAGCTTCTTGAGCTGAAGAGCTAAGGGACAGAGGCCAGGCCCAGAGTTCAGGCCCATGACCAGCAAAAAACAAAAAACAAAAATTAGAGTTTGTCAAAAATTTAATACCCTGGTTGTACATGCCTTCAAATTAAATGTTTCAAATGTAGGGACTCAAAAAATGTCTGGTATTTATTTATGTATTTTATTTATATAATTTGTGGTATGGATTGGCCATATCCTAAATGGAAAAAAAACAAGAAAAACAACTCATAGCTACTGTCATTAAGGTAAGTTACTTGGGACAATTGTCCTTGAGACATAAATTTCAATGTTTGCCTTTGGACAGAGACAAATTGTTTAAAAAGTAAAAATTCCAGTGAGCTAACCATCTGGGTTTATTTTTATTATTGTTGTTGTTGTTGTTATTTTTGTTGGTTTTTTTGTATTAAGTTTATTTAGTTACTTTTTCCTGATCTATATCTAGTCCTGGATGCAATGTTAAGGTTATATTCTAGCAGTGATTCCAACTAAAGTATTAAGAAATGTGTTTGTTCTTTCAGAGTCCTGTGACTACCCTGTAAAGAAACTGCATGGACATACATCTTGCAGAAGGGATTTCTAGGACACTTGTTTTGTGCCACTAGCAACTCGGCAGTTTCATGTAACTTGCACTAGAATTTCTCAGGGATGTTTCCTGTGTGCTCCCTCCACAAGCCACAGCATCTGCTGCCTGATTTCTCCGCCTCTTCATCGGATTTCTCTGTCTCTTCATCCGATTTCTCAAGACACCTGCAGAGCCTATGCCAGTCATGCAGAGAGGGACACATCGCACCCTAAGTCCCTGAAAGGCAGAACAACTGGACATGATGGTATGGACAATTGATCTCATTCCAAACGTATGTAGAACTTTTCCTTGCTATCCCCACTGTAATAAAGTTTGAAACGACATCTGGATGGCTATTGTTGTTAGTTGCTCTTGCATAAGCACTTCTTTAACTTTTGTGGCAACATTCTCTTCATAGAACTCTCAAAGTATTCTACGATGGTGAGTGATCCACAGCTATTCTTTCCACACAAGCTCTCTCGCCTTCTCTCCTTCCTTACCTCTCTTGTTCTTGCTCTCAATTTCTCTTCTTCATCATCCCTTCTTGCCCTTCTCTAGCTCATTAGCTATGTGCTTAGCTCTCTCATTCCCTTTCACAGAACCCAGAACTCATACCTAGAAGGTCTTGAAAACAGAATCATGAAAATAGATGCCCAAGAGATGAACAGCAAGCCTACTTCCTCAACATTTACATTGACTGTTGGAGCTAAGTTGAACGGGGCTGCTTCATTAAGATAGAAAGGTGGGGGTGAGGAGAGATGTATATGTAAAAGCAGTCATTTCTTTTACTGCTTTGCATAGTCGTTTGAATCTAATCACATGACAAATTAGAGGAAGGTAATATCAAGTGGCTTTATTTGGAAAAAAAAATCAGAGAAATGTGAAAGATTTCAAAAGCTAGAATGAAATTCAAAGATACTTAACAGACTTTCCCTCAGTGTGTATAAGGGAATTAATTCTTCAGAAGCTCCTCTTTGATCAAAGGAAGGAGTACTGCATTTATATCCCACAGAGTGAACATGGTTTTCCAAATGTGCAATTCCCTTCTGATTTTTGTCTTAAACTGTACAGAGTTTCCTAACAAAAACAAGACCCAATATAAGGAATGATCTGTGGAACAGTGTCAGTCTGATTTTTTTTAAAAAGCTGATAAAACAGATTCTCTCAGTTTAGAATTTCTCCCCATCTCCCCAATTTCAAACTCTCTTATAAAGATTCTTACCATCAAATGAATGCATTGGAAAATTTTAATTCCGCTCAGTGCATTTCCTTCATATTGTATCTTAGTATGCATTTCAGAGTAGTAAGATAACTTTAGAAACATCATGCAAGGAGCAGTGAATATCCTTTTCTCATTCACTATTCACAGGTTTTACAACTTGCTACAGCACTAGTGAAATTTTCAATTTTTCCAAGTGATCGTGATACTCAGTAAAGCTGGGGGACTTCATCTGTCTGGCCTGAGAATCAGTGCAATACCAATTTAAATCAACTTTGTCCTCTTCATTGAAGCATAATCAATGATATGAATTACATATATTGTGTAAAGAGCCATCTGGACTCAGCTGTGGAACCATGTTGGTCAGCAGAGTTCAGGCTGCAATTCTAGCAAGGCATGGTGAAAACAGCAACATCCAGAAAACTCTGTCATGACAGCACAAAGAAGACAGTACGTAGCATTAGGTGTAAACATACTATTATGAGTCCTATATTCTATTACTATAATTGAATTCAAATTTACCAAGATGGCTTTAGTTATTATACATATATTCAAAATATAATACAATACTGGGTTGTGCTCAGTTTGATCAAAAGAAAAAAAAGTGTGGAAATTCAAGACCAGATCTCTTCCTTTCTTTTTCTCTCATCTATCTATCTATCTATCTATCTATCTATCTATCTATCTATCTATCTATCTATCTATCTATCTATCTTGTAATCTTGTATCTATCTATGTTATTATCTGCATATTCATTTCTGGTACCCTACTTGAACTCAGGGGCATGCACACTTTACCTGGCTTTCTTGCTCATGGCTGGTATTCTACCACTGAGCCATACTTCAAGCCCAGTATCTTGCTGGTTAATTGGAGATGGAGTTTCAGATATCTTAATCCCAAAGCCCAGAGCCATGGCCTCAGTTCTCAATAGCCTCCAGACAGTACTTACAGACATGAAAACAGCTAACCAGGAGATAACATCATTGGCTCTAGGAGCTGGCTAAAATTCTGTGATTTAGCTCTCGTTATTTTTAGCAGCATCTGCCATATGTGACAAATTGTAGCACTTTTGGCGCTCTCCATCATCTTGTAATCCAAAACAAGGTCTCTCTTACTTCTTTACAGGTTTCCCGAGAAGTCATTAGTTTGTCATTGCCTCTGCGACCAGATAATTAGAATCCTTCTGTCTTCCAGATCTTATGTGGTTTTTATCCTGCAGCTCATTGGTGGTCCGGTAAAGCTTGTCTTATTTCAAAGGTATTGTATACTGTTACTACTGTTTCCTATCATGGGTTATTTTCTCTGGTCAAGTAATTCCTTCCTGGTATTACTGGCGTAGCAAAGTCTCTCTTAAGTGGCATCTCCCTTGTGAATGATGTCTTGATACTA
The DNA here is from genome assembly GCF_024711535.1 of Dipodomys merriami. Lineage (NCBI taxonomy): Eukaryota > Metazoa > Chordata > Mammalia > Rodentia > Heteromyidae > Dipodomys > Dipodomys merriami. Next base: position 17,526,140 of record NW_027206179.1, on the reverse strand, counting down.
CATCTCCCATCTCTGGAAGCATAGTTTCATATGCTTTTGAAGTTTGCCTTTCACTCTAGGCAATCTCATTCCTGCAACTCAAGGGCTATAGACCCAATGAGAATAAGCATGAGAAGTAGAAGCAATCTTTCAAAAATCCTTAACATCGTAAATAGTTTTTACATTCATTATGATACACTTTTGCACAAATAATTACTTCCATCTTCCTTACAGACATGGAAGAGGAATCAGTTTCATATCCATAGATATAAGGTGAAACTCATTTTATGAATCATAGTTTTGAATTTCTTGTATTTTGAGTGGATTTTAAGGACAAGCAATTTCACATTTTTAAGTTAAATCTAAACCGATAAGAACAGGTATCACACTTGATCTTAGCCAAAAGGGTGAAAAGCAATTCTAAGTTAAATTTAAGTGCATGTTACATTTCAATTCAGCTTTTACTATGCTCAAAGGAGAAATGAATGTTTGGGGTCATAGTCTATACTCAATTTTGTTGTGAATGAATCTAAAGCTACTGTGAAGTTGTTTATGAATTAAATAAAAGAAATAAATGCATAAATAAACAACCAATGCAAAAAAACAATTAAGTTACCAGGGACCGGGGGGGGGGGTCTTGCTTTGTATTATTTTCTTGCCATTTATTTGATTGTCTGTTGGTAGTTTTAGTTTGCCTGTAATATATATTCTGTAGTTCAAAGTTTCCATTCTTTGAGAGTATGACCACGTGCAGTTAAAGCCTTTATAGGTACCTCAGGTGTGTGTGACTCAATGGTAGATTTGGGTTACTACTTTTAAAGAAGTGGCTTCTTCCATTCTTACCAACTATCCCAGATTGTTTTGGAAAACATTCCCTTTATTCTTGTGCTTGCATTTGATTCGATTAGTCAGTAATTTATTAAATTATGTGATTATAGTGACAGCTGACATATCAGTGAAAAATTCAGATGACTGAGGTGGATGTCCAACAGGACTACTTCCTCCTGTGGAGAGGCAAGCCCATGCACTTCCCATAGTGTGGCTGAGGGTGGACATGGGAAGAAGAGTGGGCCGGTGAGCCGGATGAGTGAACTTCGTGGTGGGAATGCCTGTTTTGTGTGGAGAGCACCAATTTGACTATCATCTTTATCCTGCAAACCTGCAATAGATTAGTAGCTCTTTTTCTGCCCCTCTGATTTCTAAACATAATTTTTCTGATTCTGTTTGAAGACACAGCACACGAGACAGAAAGAAATTTAAAAATAAATAAGTACAAAATAAATAAGCATACACTTCTATACATGAAGATGATGAAAACTTGTATTTTAAAAAAATGTACCCATTTCCACTGCATCATGAATTTCTATGTATTTGTGTACTCTTCTAATTCACTATCATTTACATCTGTTCTGTGAAATATGAGTACTACTAAGCCAGGCATGACAGCTCCTGTCTGTAATTCCAGCTTTCAGAAGGTTGAGATAACTCTGGGCTATGTAGCTAGCCTTTGTCTAAGAAGAAGGATTCTATTACCAGCATCCTCATTCTCATTTTCCAAATAAGGAAAGGAGAAAATAAAATATACATATTTTTCTTTGAGGATATTCATCTACTAAGTGGCACAAGTAAAGTTTGAACTCAGGTAAATTGACTCTATTGCCTCCTGCTAGGCTATGTTCTCAGGTAATTATTTATTCATTTGCATTGCCAGACACAGAGCCCAAGCATTGAACACAGGGCATCGTGTTTGCATGTTGAACAAATACTATTATTGAGTCCACATTAAGTTTTCTAAATAAAATATAGGTGGTTGGCATTAAAGGCATTGTTAATTGGTTTCCTTATGAAATGAATTCCAGTACAATATCATTTAGTGTTGCTCTCTTGTGGAAGTATTCAATATATTCCATATGCTATTTCAAAATAAGAATAAAGGTACTTTTATAATTTGTCATATTTATGTAAAGTTTTAAACACCACCTCATAATATGATACTGATTATGAGTAAATATAATTACTTATTTTAATTTATACAAACAAGTTTCAGGAAAAACATGAAATAAGAAAATGCAAATAGTGAACAATTTCTATAAATTATGTCACTGTGTATAGTAAAATTGAACAAGGGATCTTGAAAACAGAGGGCTGGTTTTCACATACAGTTTTTATAAACAGAAAGAGCTTCAATGTGTGATCAGCTAAAAGAAGAGAAGGAAAGGAATGATGCCTGCTTATTATCAATATTTCTATGTTGTAAATGTTTGCAATTTTCCCTATTTTTGAAATGTATTTTTCAATAGCAAAATATTATTGATTGGACTGTTATCTCAAAGCATTACATTATGTTACACAAAAAGGAAATTGGGTCGTATATTCATAAAAATAGTGATTACTTGGAGAAGGAGAAAACCATCAACTCCTGCCAGAGGGTCCCAGTGCCCAGAGGAGAATTAGCCACTTCTATTACAACTACTCTTGGTCATGAACAGAATTCCAATGAGCGATAACTCAACACAGGATATTCTGCTTCCAAATAAACTAGATATCAATATGTAAGGAGAATGGAAATTTCTCTGACTACCATGAAATATTGCCAATTATACTAAGGTATTTTCTACAGCCTTTTTCATGCTTAATTCTGTGTTATTTTTGGCCCTTTGTTTTGTTTACAGTTGTATAAGTGGTTCAAAACAATTCTTAAAAGATAGTGACGTTTTCTATCCTGTGTATGGAGAGGTTTTAGTACTTCTATACATTTCAATATTTAGTTTCTTTTGTACTACAAAGAAACTGAAGCCCTTCTTAGTGATGGTTTCTATCAATATGAGATAATATCATCTGGTGTCTTCCAAAATTCAGCTTAAAATCGATTCCTTAGTTATTTAGGTTAAATTTTTCCTCACAGACAAAGCATCTTCGTTAAAATATTCAAAGACATTCAATACAGTCTTTGGCATCAAAGAATCAAGAGAATAACATCATAATGCCAAAAATCAAAATGAAGAAGAGAGCAATATACTCATCTACAAAGTCTTGTTTGCTATAAACTTTATAATTGTGCAAGGATATTTCTATGGGCCAAGAAAATATTGAATGAGAGAGATGTCCCTACAGAAAATATAAACATGATGAATAGTGTTTTCTACTCCCTCAAAAAATATGTTTATATAATTATAAAGGTTAACTATTTTTGAGGCTGGAGCTCATACCATCTAATATACATGGGTAGTCTCAGTAGTAAACTCACTAGTTTGTAATGAATTAATTGTGGGGATTGTATGTGGCTGTCTATGCAGAAACACAACCCTTAAAATGAACTATTATTAAAAAACATAATTGCCTATTTTTCCTTATGATTTCAAGTTAGCTAAGTTTGATATATGTTAGTGTGTATGTGCATGTAGGTACTGGGGTTTGAACTACAAGCTTCATTCTGTCTCTCATTTGCCTCTTTTGCTCAAGGCTGGAATTGTAACACTTGAGACACATCTCCATTTCTGTTTTTGAAGAGTTCTTTTTAATCCTAGCTACTCAAGAGGCTGAGAAAAAAAAGGAGAGTCTCATAGATTCATCTGCTGGGCCCAATTTCAAGCTGATTTTCAGTTCTCAGGTTCTTAATTAGCTAGGATTACAAATTTGAGCTACCAGAACCAATCTAACTTGGATACTTTCATTGCAATTTACATTAAAGTGTTGATTCTTAAGAAATAATACTTTCAAAGTATCTAGGCTACACCTAGCACAGACAGACTAGCACTGTGACATACGTATGATGTAATAATCTCCTTTTCTTGCAAAAGATAAATGGGCCCTTTTTTTTTTAAAAAAAGTATATTTTGTTACTCTTGTTGAGTCAGTGTTGTTCAAAGGCCACTGTTTAATTAATAGGTAGATCTATTGTTGCTTCAGAGTTATCATATCTAAAATGAAGTATCTTAAAGAAACGTCAAATATAGTTGATGATAAATTAGGCAGATTAAGTGATTTGTATACTATGATGTTTCTTCATTATGGGCAAATACACAGGAAATGAAGAGAGGAAGGATGGAGAATGCAGTCATAAAATTCAGCGCATGTCCTAGACACAACACCTGCCACATGACGTTCTGCATCTTTTGAATTAGGAGGATCACCATCCAGTAGAAATGGACTCCAGGACTCAGAGATGAGGAGGGAGAAAATGACAAAGATGCTTTTTTTATTTTTATATTTTTTTGTTCCTAGTTGTGGGGCTTGAACTCAGGGCCTGGGCGCTGTCCCTGAGTTATTTTTGTTCAAGGCTTGCACTCTACCAGTTTGAGCCACAGCTCCACTTGTGGCTTTTTTGGGGGGGGATAAGAGTCTCACAGACTTTTATGCCCAGACTAGCTTGGAACTATGTTCTTCAGATCTCAGACTCCTGACTAGCTAGGATTACAGGAGTGAGTCCCTGGCTCCCAGCTGGGAAGATGTTATTTTTATCATCGTTCATCACATCAATTTTGGTTTAATATATGCTGCTAATATAATACTACGATTACAATAATGAAAGCCTAGTTTGCTCAGAAGGCTGCTATTTCAATGAATTATGAATGTACCCTTGACCCCAAGGAAAGACACAGTGGCATTGAGGTGTCATCCATGCGGGCCAGACTACTATTTCCGCATTAATTGATGAGAATTCTCATTACTTAGAATGTCTTACAATGGGATTGATTTAATTTCAAATCAAAGGAACATGTCAGAACCTTAAAATATAGGCTCACAAAGAACTTTGTTAGTAGCAAATGTTAAAATTATGCACCGTCTGTAATTAGCACTTTCTCAGGGTGGTGAAGATCTGAGAAAAATTCTATATTTTCTTCTGGGCTTTTCCTGCAGTGCATTACTACATGTGCTTTAAATAAGGTCCTGTTTAATAAAACATACTTCGTTTCCCAGAGAAATGAATGACAGTCTTATGAGGATTCAGTGGCCTCCAGCACCAGCTAACAAATTTCAATGCCTGTGTACTTGTCCCCCAAGGTATATAATGTGTTAGGCTAAACCATATGGAAATTGCCAATTTTAAAGGTCAATATGATTAAATACAGGCAATTTCTTGTGGCCCAACTAATAGTTTGATGCCCTAAATTCAATTATACAAAACTTTTTTGTAGATGCTTTGTGACTCAGAATATCAAGCGAGAAACATTTCAAATCAATATTTGTGCAAAATCATAAATATGACAACTCAAAGAAAACACCTAAGATGTTGCTCAATAATGAGACGTTTTAAGATTTAAATACAGGGGAAACTTCAGTAGTGTAGATTAAAATCTACTTATCGATATAGTTACTTATTTCTAACAAATTCGCCATAACAGAATTTTCACATTGACTATTGTAAAAATTATTCAAATCTTAATTTTCACATTATCTTTGTTTTTAATGAGCATCTCATAAATACTTGTGAAATATTTAACTAAAATATACTACTTGATTTTTTTCTTGTAAATATAACTTTATAGTTACAAAACATCAACTATATTCTATTAACTTTTTAGTACTTTACACTCTTGAAGATTAAATTTTAAGTAAACACAATGCCTTGATTTCAGGAGTGTAAGGAAAGTTATTTTGGCATGAATTTAGCTTGTAAATGTTGTATTTTAAGGCCTTAGAATGCATCAGTCATTTTGATAATTGAAACATAATTCTGAACACATGGATATCAGGCACTATGCTAGACACAGTGCTTCATAAGAGTCCAGCATTTCTGCACTAAAGTGAGTCATTGGTCAGGGTAAAAAAGTATGGACTACAAACATTATTTGCAAATTAAAATATTTTATGTCTTTTGGCAGGAAGTATGAAGTATTATCAAAATACACATCAGCAAATAAATGTAGATATAACATTTTTACATAAAACAAAGTTCCAAAGTGAATGATGATAGAATATTAACATGATCCCAGAACTAAGGTGACTAATGCAGGAGAATGATGTTTGGAATGATACATATGTCAATGAAAGCACATTTTCCAATGGGAGCTGAGTTTAGGAATAGTTTCAAGGATCTCCTATGCGTTCTGCATTTCTCAGTCATCATCATTTATGTTAAATAGCAGCTTCCCCCTTTCAGTTTTGTTTTTCATTTTCTTCATGTTGTCCTTTTTTGCACAACTTAAAGTACTCAAATAAATATTTTTGTAAAGTATATCTGTGTACTGTTCAATTAGGTATGCAACTGGGATAGAATAAGTACTGGCCCTTCAAAGATTCTCATCTTCAATTTATCACAATGGTTGAGTACATGGAGACATCTAGCTGTGTATCTGTATATCTATCTATGTATCTGTCTATCTATCATCTATGTGCATATGTATTTGATATTTGAGATAGAGTCTTACTATATAACTCAGACTTGCATAATACTCCTATTCCTTATGTTTTAGGATAAAGACCTTACAAAGGTTTGAAAATGTAACCTTTATTCTTTAGCCTTCTGAGAGGTGAGATTTTAGACAGTTGCCATAATACCTGGCAAGTTAAGGAGTTCTTGACAGGAAGATTAACCATAGCTTTTCTGAGTGGACTCATGTAACAAAAATAACCCATTTAACAAATATATAAGAAATCAGTCAATAATATAGCTAGCTAGATAGATAGATAGATATGCACTGCCTAAAAGACATGACTCAAGGACATTTTTGTTATATTCTAATGGAAAAGATTTCTAGTAGAAGAGAATCTTCAGAAGACATAACCAAGCAAAGCCTTCCTAGACGATAGCCCCCAAAGCATGAGCTAGATAAAATACTATGATAAATTGGATTTCATTAGAATCCAGATTTTCTTCAATAAATAGAGTCATTGGTAAGGGTATGAAAGTTAGGCATGGACTACAAATATTATTTGTGAGTTAAAATATTTGATAAGCTGTCTTTTGGAAGAAAGTTTGAAGCATCAGCAAAATGCAATGTAAAATTTTCAGTGAAAATAGAAGGGAAAGGTTTTAGACACATCAGCAAAGATATGTAGATGTATTTCTATAAAACAAAGTTCTGAAGTGAATAATGATAATGTATAAATATAATCCACTACTAAAGTGAATAAAGCAGGAGAACTGCAGATTTTGAAGTCAGCCTGGGCTACAGTAAAACGTTACTTCAAAAAGAAAAGAAATGCAGGAAAAAGGAAGGAAGGAAGGAAGGAAGGAAGGAAGGAAGGAAGGAAGGAAGGAAGGAAGGAAGGAAGGAAGGATGAATGGAAAGAAAGAAGGACAAGAGGGAGGAAGGAAAGGAGAAAAGGGGAAAGAAAGAAGAAAGGAAAGAGGAAAAGGAGAAAGAGGAGAGCGAGAGAGAAAAAGAAGGAAAGAAGGAAGGAAGGAAGAAGGAAGGAAGGAAGGAAGGAAGGAAGGAAGGAAAGAAGGAAGGAAGGAAGGAAGGGAGGGAGGGAGGGAGGGAGGGAGGAAGGATAGAAGAAAAGCAGAAAGGAAGGAAAGTAGAAAAGAGTAAAAGAAATAAAGAAGGAGGGAAAGGAGAAAGGGATGGGAGAGGAAAAGAAAAAGAAGGAAGAAAGAATGAGCAAAAGAAAGAAAAAGAAAATCTAGAGTTATTTTTTCCTACATGATTGTGTATGTTGGTGTGTGAATTGTACATGAAGGTATAAAGAAACAGCGATGACAGATTTTTGATAATTATCCAGGAAAGGGACTTTATTTGGTTTTGTATTGTATGTTTTTTTAAAGTTTTCCTAATAATTTTTTAAACAACAGGATCAAATCTGACTTCCTTTGGTATACCAATTCTGGACCACCCAGTTCCCGACCCTTGTTGGGAACCGTGTCCTGTCTTTTGCTGTACAACATTGCCTTTTATATCTGGGGTTAGAGATAGTTCTTTTCATTCTCTTCAGCTTGAAATTATAGTCTTTAAATATTTTAATTGCATAATTAAACTAAATGCACTTGGAATAAATGTCTTAAGTTAAATATATTTTCTATTATTTTAAACAAACGCTAACCTTCCATCAAGGCATTTTATTGCTGGTTCTCTTAGCAAATAAATCCGAGACCTTAAGAAAATCTTTTCTTCCTCTCTTTATCCCAACCTAATTCCCAATACTAAAGTTTGGCTGACCTGATTTAAAGTTATTAGTTTTGGACAATTTTGAAGTATTTCTTGCAAAACGTTTCTTTCAAAACATTGTACTTAGCACTTATATAACAGATTCCATTCATACCATTTATTATTAATTTTATATCCATATACAACATACAGATATTACCTATTCATTAATATTATTTATGGAATAACTGTAGTTTTATTCCCATATCATATCACTTTTTTGATAAATGAAATACACAGAACTACTTAATAAATTTTCCTTACCTGTGTGTGGTTGAAATTATACTCTCAAGTGGAAATATGCTTCTTGGGTAGAAACTCTTAATATTTATAAACCAATTATTGTAACGCCTAATTTTTTTGGTTTAATATCTTAAATGTACATTTCTATTTTAAAATACTTATATTTATTTCTTTAAAAAGTTTTATGTCATAACAAAAATTATATATATAATTATAAATATTTCAGCAGCAATAATATTTGTATGAGTTTTGATGTGAAAATTCTATGCTAGTCTAAGCGTTTTTGTCCATTTCATAAAAACAAAATTGTTGGAAGGATAAAAGAGCACAGACTAATGACCTTGACTGTTATTTCATATAGTAGAGGACATAGCTACTTTGCTCTTGCATAAATTTATGCGATGAGATGTCTAGTGATTTACAGAAGAAATTGTAAGTGAAAAGACATAAAGAAACTTTAATTCCTGGGAGGGGAAAATCCTGGGACTTATTTTATCATAGTAATACTTCATGAAACTGATTTTTCAGTGTCCATTTATTCTTGCTGCATGCTCTTCTATACAGACAAAGTCTGTAAACAAGTCTTTCCTTTGCATTCTTCTTGCCATATATAAATCATGTCACAATTAAATATGTGTAGAGTTCCTGTTGGAAAGAAAATAAGTTTTATTTGCAATTTCAAATGCAATTTTCACTAACAAGACTCTTTACATCCATATCTGTGCCTATACTGCACTTGGGAAAATTAAAATTGTGTTTAGAGACAAAGAAAGTATATTAAAATAGAAGTCAATTGAAAATAACATTAATTAGATTTCCTAATTGTGTGGATACATTTGGGTACCTTATTTTAGTTTTTTTTTCTCTTTCAGAATTGAGATACTTTGAATTGTTTATAAGGAGAAGGCTAAAGAAAATCTCATACATAAGGACAATATGGAAATAACTCAAAATTTTAAATATATATGCATATTTTTGTGTTTGACCCTTTTTTTCATAATAGAGGATATAGCTCAGTTGTACAACACTCATGTAGCATGCAGCATATCCTTGATTGAACCCTTAGGAGCACTAAACAAATGACACAGAAACAAATGAAAAGGACAACCATCTATTTATAAGTGTGTTTCTCCTTTCCAAGATGATTTCTTATAAGCAGCTATAATGAACCTAAAATATGTTGATATCTATAATTGCCTTTTATGGGAATTCAGTGAGTGCAAACCATGTGATAGAATAATTCTAAATTCTTATACAAAAACTAAAATAAATGTTAAGATTGATGCTTGCCAGTCTACAATGGCTCGGTTGTATACTGTATAAATCATTGAACTCTCAGAGGCCTTGATTTTCTTATATATAAAATGTGTGTTTGCAAAGAATGATCAAGGTCATTATTGCCAGACCCCATACACTTGGATGAAACCCCGATTGGAAGGTAATATATACACACATTGAGGATAGAAGCCTGCAGGGACTTTGAAAAACACTCGCAAACCAATGTGTCTTTCACTGCTTTTCAGAGAGCACTAGAATAATATAATTTGTATCTTGTTTCAATGTTATTCCAAATTTATTTCTCCTCCAGCTCACTCAAAGAGAGCAAAATTCCAAAACTCCTTCATTAGCGACTTGCTATGTGACCCTAGAAAAATTATTTTTCCAGACCCCAAACATTTATTGTGTCATTTCTTCCCCGAAGGAACATCCCTGCTCCCCCAAATCTCCCAGCTTTAATTCACAACTCAAAAATTGCCTGTGAATTGGGTTTACGTGAATATTGTTTTAAAGTCCCCTGCCAAGTTGGAAGCTTTGTGCCAGCAATCCCACCTGTATCTCAGCCTTACCCTCACGCCATGCGAACCTCTGCCTAAGGTCCTTTTGGGTTACACTGGAAGCCAGCACCACTCTTGGTAAAATACCATCATCTCACTTAGACAGTGCTTTTATTCTTCATGGGATCATTAAGGCTTCCGCTGTTTAAAATACTTACACCAAGCACTCATGACTTATACTTAGCACGGACATAGAAAGCAAACACTCAATCTCAACCCTGTTCTTTAGTGAGCTCCATTCTTCTTGGTTCCATCACCATGACACCCCTTGCTCCCCCGTCACAATTCATGTTAGACATTTCAAGACTGTGCTCCAGAACGCCGTGTGTTCCTTTGCCTGCTCCCCGATTTCTGGCCAGCAACAAATGGTGTTTAAAGTATGGGAAGGGGCAAAGAGAAAAGGGCAAAAGGAGAAGAGCAGAGAGTAGCATGCCAGTGCTCACTGGGGAGGATGTTCTTGCAAGAGGGATGGAGACATCCGGCTTCTGCTTCACTCACGCTGCTCATGAAACATTATCAGGCTCCCTCCTGCCCACACCAACCGGATGCTCACGTCACCACTTCTACCTAACGCCTTAGAATCCACGTCTTCCCTTTTGCTCCTCAGCTTTTGGAAACCACATTGCGGCTGACCTTTCTTCTTACATTGCCCTCTGCTTCCTCTAAGATTCCTTTTACGTCTCCTACAAGACCCTATAAACCCCTGGGCATGCCCATGTGCTCCTGCAAGCTCAGACACACGCATGTACCTTCAAATACCAAGAAATCTCATCCTTTCTGTGGCTTGAGTAGCATCCACACATTTCTGATATGTATACGCCCTGTAAAAAAGGAAAGTTTATATTTTATTGGTCATCTCAGCTGAGGTCCTTCATAGGTATGCATGTAAAATATAAATCCACCCACAACAAAGTCCGCCATTCTTATGTAGTCTCTTAATAAGAGGTGCTATCAATTGCCCAATTATTAAACCAAAAAAATTAAATCTTTCTCTCTCTCTTTTCCTTATCCCCTCTCTCCAACCTATCAATAAATATGGCTAAGTTTTCCCTCTGATAGATTCAAATTTAACATGTCTACCTTCATAGATTTTCAAATCTTATTCAGTTATCTCCTCGATTAAAGCTATATGTACTATTGACTTTGACATTTTACTGTATACTGAATATATTTTTCTCATTTTATAGACATCTCTCCAGTTCAATCTTCCCAGGATTGCCTTCCATGTTTATTTTAGCTAATGGAACTCTGCTCCATCCAACATAAATCCACCTATTTTGTTTCTCCCTCTTTTATGGCTTAACAGAATCCATTGTTCTCCATCATTACTGGGTAATATATATGACCTTTACTTGGGTGCTGGTGGATTGCCTGTTTTCACTGCAAAGAATCAGCTATGAGAGAGCAAATATTCAATAAAAAATCTTAACCTATAAATCATTAATAATATTTAAATACTAAACAAATCTACATGGAAGAATAGGAAAATAGTTCTTTACTTTGTATATTTACCAAGCTTTTAATTCACTGTTATGGTTAGTAAGTCATCATAAAACAATCCTTCAGTATCATCAAGATCTGATCCAATATGTATGGGCAAGCTCAGTATCAGAAAAGCATAGTAAATTGTCAGACAACACACATAAGCATATAACTTTTACAATAGTCAAATTCAAGCTTTCTGATAACTTCCACTTCTGTGGTATTTATGCTAAGTACTTACATTCTCAAGAAGACAACAAATATTTGTGAATTGTTTAACATATTTGTAGTTACAATTATTTTTCTATGGCCATTGATACAAGATATGGTTATCAAGCAAGATAGCTTATTCCACATCACAAATATACATATACACATAGATACTTATATATTCACACATATATATTATTTTCTTGGCATAAAATTGTATAAAATTGTGAAGAAAGGGATGATTAAATGCCTGAAATGGAACTTATGGAAAAGCTTATTGGTGAAACGAAATAAGTTTTAGTTTTCCCAATGGAGAAACAGAACAGATAAAAGAATGAGAATTTTGCTGATTTATATCTGACATTATGACATATAAGCAAAAACAAATAAAAAGTGTATAAGTCAATAAAGTTTCAAGACTAAAATAACTTTGAAGATACATATGAGACAATGCCTGAAGGCAAAATGCAAGTTCAATGGAAAGAGGAATCTAATTTCAAGTTGGAAGTATGTGAGGGGTCTTGAAAAACAATGCAGAATGGTATCACAATGAGCAGAATGAGCTGTATGAATTATGTATAAAGAGATGTGGTGCTCAGAAAACAGTGGGTGGAGAGAAAGCCATAACATTTCATCAAGTACTAACTATATTTAACAAAACAAAGCCATTTTTAACTGTTAATTACTAAAACTTAGTTAAGTTTTGGCTTCTTGATTTTTTGATATATTTTTGTGATGATGTCATCACATAACAATCAAATGATTTTAATGAAAGGGCGACTTCCTAGGATATAGCAGATATTTCTTTCTCAAAATATTTGATCTGAATTTCTCCACCATGCAATAATACATACTTTTAAAAATCTTACCTAATAAGTGTGAGATTCTGAGTTTAAACTCCACTGTTACCAGAAAAGAAATATTTCATAAAACTCTCCTCTCTATAACCATTTGAGTAGAAAGCTGGGTATCTCTGAACCCTATGCATGACCATCATGAGGAAGAAAGACCTGGAAGCATTAGCTCACCTGCAACGAAAGCTATCTTGTTTAGAGCATCTGTCTCTCCACAGTGATCACCAGGAAAAGAATTTCCTCAGTGAAAGAGGAAGAAAGCCCTCCTTTCCTTCTACACCATGTTATTTTGTGAATAATCACTACAGTAGAAAAAACATCCCATGACAAAACTGAGTATCAGTGAGAACAGGCTCTACAAGCTGGATTCAGGTTCATTAACATAACAGTCACCCCTATAGTGAAGGGATGTAAACTGCATCCTATGAAACAATCTAAATTAATGTAGAAGTACCGAAATGTTGCAAAAATAACAGACACCTGACAGAAAGTCAACAAGGGGCCTATGTGAATCCAGAAAAGAAAATAAATGTACTTGGTGGAAAGGAAGATAAATCCATGATAAAAGGATAGAAGGTTCAGTGGCTGAAACCCATAATCCTACCTACTTCAGAAGCAGACATCAGGAGGTGTGGTGTGAGAACATCCCATACAAAAACAAGTTCATGAAAACCTATCTCAACCAATGCTTAGGTGTGGTGGCACACAACTGTTATCCACACTAAGGAGAAGCACAAATAGGAAGATTACAGGCCAAATTAGCTCAGGCATATAACTTGATCCTACTTGGAAAACACCCAGTGGAAAAAGAAGCTGGGCATGTGAACCAAGTGGAGAGTACCTACCTTGGAAGCATGAGGCTCTTAGTTACATCTCTAAATGAGGGGAAACATTTCACGTTGGGAAGTAAAACAGAGGTCTAAATTCCTACAGAGATTTTAGTTCCCAAGATAGAATGGGACCTGAGCTTTGATCTGCAGCTTGCATGATTATGAAACAGTACAACTTGCTTAAACCCAGGAGATATGCATAGAGGTTGGTTATTTGAAATAAGAGTTATCAAAGTTTTGAAAATTGGCCCTGGAGGACATCCAATGCACAGAACCATAGAATTTCATGTTTCATATCTAGCCATGATGGTTATGAACTAGTATGGGCATATTGTGTTATGAAATTCTTTGATCATAGGGGAGTTCTATGTGAAGTCTTTTGAGGAACCTCCATACTGCTTTCCAAAGTGGTTGAACAAGTTTACATTCCCACCAACAATGAAGTAAGGTTCCTTTCTGTCCACATCCCCTCCAGCATCTGTTGTTGTTAGAGTTCTTGATTTTTGCCGTTCTAACTGGAGTGAGGTGATATCTCAATGTTGTTTTGATTTGCATTTCTTTTATGGCTAGGGATGTTGAACATTTCTTCATGTGTCTATTGGCCATCCTTCTTTCTTCTTCAGAGAAGTTTCTCTTTAAGTCTTTTGCCCACTTATTTATTGGGCAGTTGTTTCTTTGAGGACTTGTTGTTGGGGGGTTTAATTTTTTGAGTTCCAAGTATATTTTAGATATGAGACCCTTGTCCATTGTATGGCTAGTAAAGATCTTCTCCCAATCCGTGGGCTTTCTATAGATGAATGGATCAAGAAAATGTGGAATATATACACAATGGAATTCTATGCCTCCATCAGAAAGAATGACATTGCCCCATTTGTTAGGAAATGGAAAAATTATATTAAGTGAAGTAAGCCAGGCCCAAAGAAACATAGGTCCCATGGTTTCCCTTATTTGTAATATCTAGTAGATGTATGAGTCAAGTGGAAAAGGTCAGATAATGTGATGTCAGGAAAATGAACCCTTAGATATGTATTTTAATGTTTTTTTCTTTTATGCATGTGTTTCTAACGCATTTATAAGATTATCTCTTTGTTGCTTTGTATGTCCCTCCCCCACAGTGTAACCCCTGCTTTCACTATATTTGATGTCAGTATAACTTGTGGAGGAGATGGGGAAAAACCAGTTGTTTAAGGATACAGGTGGACCTGTTGCAACAATGAGAAGTACAAGTTGTCATGTCCAAAATGAGCTTTACAAAGTGCGGGGGGGGAGGAAAGGGGGGAAGGAGAAGGATTGGGATTGGGATTGGGGGGGAGGGGGGAGGCTGGGAAGGGATGTGAAGGGTAAACAAAGGAGGAGGCTGCAATGCTTGGTAAGAAATGTACGCATTATCCTGCCCATGTAATTGTAACTCCTCTGTACAGTATGTTCACAAATAAAATAAAATTAATTAAAAAAAAAGAAATTCTTTGATCATGGAAGATGATAAAATGAAAATATAATGGGAAAACTGAGAGGTGGAATAAACAAAGTTTCCCAGTGATCAAGTGGAGCTCCCATTTTAGTTCCTTCATCTCTAGAACACTTGTGATGATACATCAAAAAATATGTGTCAGTGAATTCAAGTCTGCATTACTGCAAGCCAAAAGTAATCAGTAATATGATAAAATGATCCTGAACCAATACTAAATCCATATCAATTATAATAAAAATGACTCTAAGAGAGATTGATCACTCCCAGTCTCTTTTAAAAATCACATACAGTGATTATAAATGCACAGTGCAAACCATTTCAAACAATACTTGCTATATTCTGTATTCCAAATGTTCAAGATTAGATTTTTCTTTCCTAACCTGTGAAAAAGTACTTTTGGTACAGATAGAAGCTTTTGAAGGTAGACACAGAAATTTAGAAAAAAAAGAAACTGTAGAAAAGGGCTGTAAAAGATTGTCTTTAAACCATGACAGCTGTAAAAGCCATCTCATTTCCTATTTTAGCAAAAGTATTTTAGGCATTGAAAGCAACACACAAAATGGTTCGAAGGAAGTAGTGACATAATGATAGTTGATGCCTAAAAAAGCCATCAATGATGTTTTGCAGAATTCACTTTCATCTTAGAGCTAATTATATAATGAAGTGGAAAACCCAAGTAGCTCTTTGTGTGATTTCTGTCATAAGCTATACAATTTCTGAAAAAAAACACATAAAACTAATAGCTAAAAAAATTAAAACAGACCTGCTTCAAATCTGACCTCACAAAACGGATCTGATGATGACCTGTTTCTCTTTGGAATGAAATTTATATGTGAATCAAGTCACTTGTGTTTGCCAGTATGTGAAGCTAAATGTTGGAAGGACTTAGTAACAACTCAAAATCCATTCATTCTCTTATTCAATATTTATGCAAGCCTACTATGTGCTGTGTAACCTACTAGATGCTGGTACTGTGGGGCTTCTATGTGAGGTGCATAGATGACTAAAGAACAAGAAAAGCCGTTCTTATTTTGCATACTTGCAATTGTTCCCTGACAACTCAGTGTTTCTAAGCAAATAGGCTACTGTGTTTCTCTCAGATCTTACTCACGTGGCTATCTTTTTGTTAATTGCCCAACCAAACTAGCCATGCAGTTAAATGTCCCTGAAGAGGCATTTTGGCTGATTCAAATGTGATTCCCAATGAATACAACTTTATTGCATTGTAGAGAAATAAGTTCAGAGAATTCAGTCATAGAAACCTAGGGACAGCTTTGCATTTGTTCATTATATAATTGAGTCAATTAGGAACAAAATAGAGTAAGTGACTATTCACTAAGCCAATCAGTAAAACAAACTACACTTGGACCCAAAGCTCTTGAATGTCCCAGCCAGCCTTCTGCTTGGTAGGTAACAGATGGTCAACCTTGATCATTTGATGGACGGAAGCACCATCAATATTCTGACATTGCCTGAGTTATCTGTATCTGCCTCCTACTTCCTGATAAAATGTTTTAACAAATATTTTAACTGTGTCTTTGGAGAATACCCTTTTTCTTACTACCTATATCTTCTCAAACCATCTCTGGGAATGTGTGTAGACGTTTGTTAAAAGCAAAGCAAAAATTACAACTATGTGCTACTAAGACTTTTAACATCTAGAACACAAAATTCAGAAACAGGTGGTAGCTAAAAGTATATGTAAGCCAATGATTTATCCTAAAATAATTTTAGGCCTAATACATTTTCATGCAATACATTTTCAAGATTTGAACTGTATCAGCAAGTGTTTCCTTGCTGATATCTTTTTTTTAACTTAATTTTATTGTCAAGGTGATATACAGAGGGGTTACAGTAACCTACATTAGGTAATGAGTACAATTCTTGTCAAACCTGTTACACTCTCCCTCATTTTTCACCCACCTTCCTTTCCCTCAATCCCCTTCCCAAAGCTGTACAGTCATTTCTATCATATTGTCTTGTGAGTTTTGCTGTTGCATTGGTTCGCCCTTTGTCCTTTGTCTCACCATTTTGTTGTTCCCCTTGCCTTCCCTGATTCAGATAAACGTATATACAATACCCAGGGCACCAAATACAGTGACAATAGGGGAATAAACCAAAGGGGAAAAAATACACAAAAGAAAAAAGAAATCACACAGTACATTAAAAAAACAACAAAGAAAAACCTCTGTGTCCATGTCTTGGAGTTCATTTCGCTTAGCATCATCATGGTCATATGTACATAGCTATTCTGCTCATGTGCTAGAACTATCCTAGACATATACTAATTCTTGAAAATAAGGGAAACCATGGGACCTACATTTCTTTGGATCTGGCTTACTTCACTTAATATAATTTTTTCCAAGTCTTTCCATATCCTTATGAATGAGGTCATATTAGTCTTTCTGATGGAAGCATAGATTTCTTATATATATATATATATATATATATATATATATATATATATATATATATATGTGTGTGTGTGTGTGTGTGTGTATATATATATATATATATATATATATATATATATATATATATATCACATTTTCTTGATTCATTCACCTCCTGAGGGGAATCTGGGTTGGTTCCATATCTTAGCTATGGTAAATAATTTTGCAATAAACATGGTTGTGCTGGTAGCTTTGGCATAGCCTTATTTGTGGTCATTTGGGTAAATGCCCGGAAGTGGGATTGCTGGGTCATAGGGGAGCTCTAAGTTTAGTCTTTAGAGGAACCTCCACACTGCTTCCTTGCTGATATCTTAAAGGATATTTCATCTTGTTTTAAAGTATGCCTAATTTACATTTTAATGTTACAAGAAATTTACCTATGTGAAATCATAATAAATGCAAAAATTGATCACTGTAGATGAATGCCAATTTTCCCTTTGAATGTCCTTTACTGAATGAGTCTCAAGCTCATTGTAAGTTCACTAAACTTCTTATATTCACTGCTATTTTCACTTTCATTCTTTCTGCCAAAAGCTGTTCACAGCCAAAAGGGGCATCTTCCTGTTATCTTGATAAACATTAACATCACTTTTGAAGAAAGCATTCCTCCCTACTTTTGCCCAGATCTAAAGAACTGTACAATCAATTCACAATTCTTATTTTATAGACAATTAGTGCATTCCTCCCACATCAAACAAAATAAAAAAAATACATGGTGATTTTTGTCAGCAAAGCCCTTGAGTATCAATTATTCATCATTCACTTTGATAATGAAGGGCCACTTTTGATGATGAAAGGGCCATGGGGCATCCCGTGAGAAGCTCTGGCACACCAACAATTACAGAAAGACCAACAAGAAATGTGAACGCCAGGTGCATCCTAACGACTCACAATGGAGCTAAATAAAGCCTGGCAATTCATTTTTATGATACTCTGCATGCTTCTGCTGAACACATATACAATTTAATTTTAGTGGGAATTTTACTGATCAATAAATGTCAATTCAGTGTGTTATCATCCTGTCATACCATGTTCACAGATCTTATCTACCCCGAGTATTTTTATTGGACTTTGTGTTTTAGAAAATTGTAGGTCCATTAACAATATTCTCATGGTTGATGTTAGGTTATAAGGTTCCATTTTCAGGAAAATCTTTGTAAACTTACTTAGAATCAAATGGTAATATGATATAGAGAGGTGGTGAATAGTGCTGGTGTGGGTAAATTAATTTTAAGATTAGTTGATAATGAAAATATTTTTAATGTAATAAAAGATAATTTAGTCTAGGTAATTCAATCAGGCTCCCTTTTTCTTCAAATTCATATCTCTTAGACATTATCCAGAGCAGTTTACATAGAATATCATTAAACTTATTACTTGTAATAAATGGATAGTATTTCTCCTGATGAGCATAGGATGGTTACTTTTGGATGAGTGTTCAAAGAAGAAAGCTTCCAATGCACAGTATAATATGATAAGATAATAACATTTAATGAAATTTTAGCTGTAAACATTCAACATTAATGCCAGGCCTGATGGCACATTTGTGAATTAGCACATTTTATTGGTAAATATGCTTGAGCATAGAATGAGACTATGTGTGATTTCTTGGCTTTGCAAACATAGGTGTTTCCATGTGCTTTTCCCTCTCTAGTTGTTGGCCTTTATTTTTATTAAAAATTTCTTCAAAGGAGGCTTGGAAAGTGGCTTAGTGGTAGAGTGCTTGCCTCACCTGCATGAGGCCCTGGGTTCAATTCCTCAGTTCCATATAAGCAGAAAAAGCCAGAAGTGGCGCTGTGGCTCAAGAGCTAGAACACTAGCTTTGAGCTGAAGAGCTGAGGGACAGTTCCCAGGCCTAGAGTTCAAGGCCCAGTACTGACAAAAAAAAAATCCTCAAAGGATATAGAAACAGCTTATCTAATCTGACTTTATGATCTTTTTCCCTTTTGTGCTTCCATATGAATGCACTGATAACATAATAACATGCAAAGAGAAGATGGCCATGTCTAGAAGCTAATGAGAAAAGAAAGAGATGTTTTCTTTTTGTGCTTGTCTTAGGTCACATTTAATTTTTCTGGGTCAGTGGCAGGTGCACATAATCTGGTTTATTCTTCCCATCAAAGAATAACAGGTATGAGCTGCCAAATAATATGGTTTGATATTTTGTCCCTACTCTTTCTTCTCCATTGTGAGGAAGAAGCCCTTGTGAAAATGCTTACTTGGAAGGTCCTTATTCACAACTTCTAGTTCCAACAAATCGGCCAAATGTGTTTGACAAGTTCAATCATTGAAGAATTTCACTATTCTTCAGATATCAAAACCCCTATTACATATTTACCCATTATTTCCATTCCTAATCTATACAATTCAAGTTTTCCTCTTCATTTTGTACTTGTGAAGACTGGTACTTTACTAACTGCAGTTTGACAGGTAAAGGTAAGGAGTTATGTCCAGCTTTGAGTTTGGCCAAATTATACACAGTGGCTGTCTGTTATACATTTCTAGCACCTGTGTGTATTCTTGTACAGATATGATTGAAACTCCACATGGACAATAACTTTCTAGGGTAGAAAGTATTGCATTAAATCTTTCCAGTTGCATCTACAAGACTAAATGTCATTTGAAGCATTTTGGAACTTAATGTTACTTTATACTAAATATTCCATTCGCTAACATAAACCATTCATTGAGTAGAAATTTTGACATGAGGTACAAGAATGTAGTATTTTAAATGCTAACGACAAACTCACTGATGCATAAAAATAATGGAAAAAGCTACAGCTCAAATTTATCTTTGGTGTTATAATTGGCTAAGTTCCAGGAAAGCTGATTTTCAGGTAGAGATTACAGCCATGAAAAATACTAGACATGAATGACTAGACATGATTAACTCTGGGGAGGAAGAATTCAGAATATTCCAGAGGCCGAGTAGAGCTGTGATCCATCCTAACTGGGATTCATAGTCATATAGATGTTTATATACCTTAAAATAGTATATGAAAATATATACTAATAATATATATATAAACATACATTCATTTTGAGGCAGTAGGGCTTCTGTTGCTAAAAGTAATTCACAGAACTCAGGAAGACAATTCATAAAAAGGAGAAGAATATTATTCTCTTTAATTCTTTATACTGGATAGGAAGTAATTGTGTATCCAGAAAAGGAAGTTGAGACGAAAACATACGTGTTTTCTTTAAGTAGAATTATGAGTCATATGATAGAAAATTTTGGCACAGTTTCTTATCTCTAGTCTCTTTCTCCTATAAACTCTATCACTGAAAATATGCAGATTGTTCTTCTAAACATCGCTATCATTACCATATTGATGAATGTTTCTGATATCTGACTCTTAGGTTATTGAAACATTCTCCTAACCGATTGCTCTGCCTTTGTATTATAACCATATAGTTCAATCTTATATAGGACCAAAAGAAGTTTTATATTTTATATTGTATTTTGTATTTTATTTATTTTATACCTCTGGGACTGAAATGGAGCACCTCACATATGCTAGACAAGCCCTCTACTAGATGCTCAAGGCCCCTAGCCCTCCAAAAGGGTTTATAAACATCATACACACATTAAACTCATAAACTAGTGATGGTTTCCCATTATGCACAAGTCACAGGCTTCTTTCCCAAGTCTGCCAACACCACTGGGTCTGACCCCTTTCCCTGAAACTTGAGTGGCATTCTACATCATTATTCTCTGTGATCACCAAATCATGTCTACTCTGACCACTGATTCGTTATTCCTAAAATTTTACAATATTCTGGTACAGAGGCCTCTGCACACTCCATCTATGAAGGAAATAACAAAACACCAAAAGAATTATAGTGTGTAATTTGTAAGGAAGTGGAAAGATTTAGAAAATATTGTTAAATGAGTCAGGCTCAGAGAGACCAGGAATCTTTATTTTCCCTGATAGGTGGAAGCTAGATTTTGCTTATAAACTTATACATAAATACGTTGGTTGGTATGCAAGTGTAAAGAAATGTACTAACTGAAATATGGTAAAGTCAAAGGAGAACTCAAATAGTCTTAAAGGCAACATAAAAGTTCAACAAAATAAGCACCAGGAAGCAGGTACTTGAAAAGAGTAGGTTGGCGTCATGGAGAGAGATAGAATAATAAATAGTAGAAGGTATGGAAAAAGAAGGCCATTAACAATCCAATGTACTTCCCACAAAACTAAGAGGAAATGGTTGGTAGGAAAGGATGGTGAGAATGTTGAACGGAGTGAGACTGATCAAGTTAAATTATAGTCATAAACTGCTTTGTTAGGTGACAAGTCCTACTTTACAATAATAAAAAATATTACCTATCATCGATGTGATTCTCAAAGTTATTCCTAGTCAAGATATTTCACAAATTCTGAATCATAAAACAAATCTTGAGAATAGTAATTAAAAGTGATTCAGAAAATATAATCGTGGATGGCACCAAGGGATGGTTTTTCTCCGTGACATTTTTTTGTCAGTACTAGATACTGATGTATGTCTTCAATCACTTGTCTTTAAAAAGAGTTTCTTGGAACCTATTAAATTCACATAGTAAGAGATTTTTTTCTTCATGACATTTCTATACATGCACAGGTTGTACTTTGTTGCAATCAGCCTTTCTCTGTTCTCATTTTCATTCCCCCTTTAATTTCTCTAGTAGTCTTCATTTTGCTTTCATAATCTTGTTTTGTCTTGTTTCCCTTACCTACTATAAAAGAACAATACAATCAACAAAACCAAAATTTTTTGAATGATAAAATATGGACAAATCCTATGTGAAAATAACCAACAGAAAGAAAAAGACCCAAAGTAAATGCACACACACACACACACACACACACACACACACACACACACACACACACACACACACACACACAAATACAAAGATTACAGTGAAATTCAGAAGATTGCTTGGAAATATTTTGAAAATTTATAGTTCAATAAATTGACAAATCTAGAAGAAATGGATGGATTTCAAATCACGCATGACCTACCAGAACTGAATCAAGAAGACCCATGTAACTTAAATAGATCAATAAGAAATAATGATGCTGGAATAGAAATAAAATCCAAAGCAAAGACTCTTAATGAACTGACTTCCATGAACTCACTGTCGCTATAATTACTCCTGGTCATTGTATGAATGCATCCAGATCTCTTTCTGACATGGAGAGTTCTCAAGAACAGTTCCTGCTTCCCCTTCTCACTAGATAAAAAGCTGCATGATTCAACCTGATGGAGACCAACTGTGCTCATGGTGACCAACCCTGTCCCATAGCTACAACAGGCTGGACTCACACCTGTGTACAAAACCTCGCCCTGTTGCAAGCTCTGCTCCACACAGACTCCCCAGGCATATAAAACATGGAATGACTCATGGTCCTAAGGAATAGCTCTGCTCACTAATTGTACCAAATTTAACTTTGCTTTAAATAGGCTTTCCATAACTGCTCACTAACCTAAAGAGTCAGGGTGAGCCTTCCGTCCATTGCTACCTGTACATACTTTGGGCAAGATATACAAGGGCTTCTTAACAAGAATGTGGCCCACAGAACACAGGGTCTAACGTGGGTGTAAAGTTTCAGAGCTCAAACAAAACTTTCGGGAAGACCAGAATTGTGGAAATTCTGTTCACAGGGTAAAGACACTTTTGATTGGTAAATATCTGCCAGGATCTCTGCTCCTTTCCCAAACTTAGGTATGTGGCCAAGTGGATCTCAGGATTCTCAACAGTTTTTCCCCTAAACTCAAACATCTGAAGCCAACCAGTTGAGGCAACAAACAAACAAACAAACAAGAAACAAAACACCTTTTTGAGAACATGAAACAATTTAGAATTTATTATAATCTTTTTATCTCCTTCCTTTTTTCCTTCCTTTTCTTCCTTCTTTATTCTTTCCTTCATTTCTCTTTCCTTACTTCCCTTCTTTCTTACCATCAATATAAATAAAGCCTCTTAATTCCCTTTAGAATATAACACATTTCAAAAATTACATTTTAATTAAATACCCTGAAATTCAAATAGTACAAAATAATCAACATACAGATCAAAACAGGGACTTGCTAAAAGCTGGATAGTTCTTTTTTTCTCTGTTCTAGTAAGAACTTTCTGATTTATGAGACCTAACTGAAAATATATAAATGCATTCCTTTGTGTCTGAAAGCAAAGCTATTGAAAGTAACTCAGTGTATTCCCAAAATGCAAATGACATAAAAATCACTCACAGAGAGGGGGGTGGGGAGAAGGGGAGAGAGAGAAGAGAGAGAGAGAGAGAGAGAGAGAGAGAGAGAGAGAGAGAGAGAGAGAGAGAGAGAGAGAGAGAGGGAGAGAGAGGGATAAAATCTTTTTCATGAATTTATTAGATTCCAATCCTCATCTGTTCAAGCTGCTAATAAAAAGTATTTACTGCAGTGATCTTTATCACTCAATAAAGGGAAAAAATGTATCTCTTTAAAAAAATGTTATAAAACTCTGTAACCGGGTTAAACTATCACTAATAGACATGTTAATCACAACATCTTAAAATGGGCCAAACAAGATAAAGATACTGATTTAAAAGAGAAGAAAGAGATGAAATCTCAGCACTTTGAACTGAATGTATGCTGTAGCACATTGACCTAGGTCACTGCATTGGGTAGTGGTCAAGGAACTCAGCCAGAGTGTGGTCAGATAATGAGAAAAATACCAATACCCAAAGCTCACGCTTGCTGGGACGTTTCCTGTTGGTGACTGTGCCTGAGTAATCGTTCTCCACTCACCTTTGTGCCCTGCCCTTATTGGACCCCTGGACCTCTCATGCACAACCATATGTATGCACCGAACTCTGCCTCTCCAGCACCTCCATGAAAGGAAGCTACTTCGGAGGAATAATGCCTTTCTAATTTATGATATTCATCTCTTCCAGTAACTTGTTTGCTAATATGCCAGCAATCGATAGACAACAGTGAAGAAGAAATTTGTTTTCCAAAGCGCTCTTCATTAAATCATACTGGCCCCACACGACAACTGTAGTTTGCTTCATTATTCAATAGTATTTTCATGCCCCATGTGTGTGGCTCTCATTATTACAGATCATTTTTCCTTAGGATGTGTGATTTAATTTTAATGCCTGAATCTAAATCAAAATCCTCTGCTACTTAGCTGGTCTCTGGTGTAATAAGAAGCCAGGTTTACTCTGCCCTGTGTGCCTGAAAATGTTTTGCTCCATTTCTAAATTATAATAAAAATCAATATGAACAAAAGGACAGGGCGAATAAGGTAGAAAGTTTTCCTTTCTTAGCTAAATATGTGATTCAATTCCCTCTTTAAACAATGCTATTACCTTGAGGTAGCTTCCTAATTCTTGGTTATTATCATCATAGTGTCATGTCTCAGTTTGAGAGGTATGGGAAGACCTCTGAGAAATATCCTGGTGGAATACTTCATATGCTTTTCAGCTCAAAGCTGGTGTTCTATTTGGAGTTGTTCTTTCATTCCTGGATTGTTTGCGGGCATAGTTCATTCTTTGCTCAACCATCTCTTTTAGGCCCTTGAAATAAAGAATGCCTTTTCTTTTTTTTATTTATTTTATTTATTTATTTATTTTTAATTGTATTTTATTTTATTTGAGAACATACTGTACAGAGGGGCTACAATTACATGGGCAGGATAATGCATACATTTCTTACCAAGCATTGCAGCCTCCTCCTTTGTTTTCCCTTCACTTCCCTTCCCCGCCTCCCCCCTCCCCCCACCCAATTTTACCCCCCTCCCCCCACCCAATTATACCCCCCTCCCCCCCCCCCACCGACATTGT
The DNA here is from genome assembly GCF_024711535.1 of Dipodomys merriami. Lineage (NCBI taxonomy): Eukaryota > Metazoa > Chordata > Mammalia > Rodentia > Heteromyidae > Dipodomys > Dipodomys merriami. The sequence continues at coordinate 17,500,885 of NW_027206179.1, read as the reverse complement.
AAAGCTGGTTTTGACATGACATTTTGTACTTCTCATTGTTGCAACAGGTCCACCTGAATCCTTAAACGACTTGTTTGTCCCCATCTCCTCCACATGTTATACTGACATCAAATATAGTGAAAGCGGGGGTTACACTGTGGGGGAGGGACATACAAAGCAACAAAGAAATAATCTTATAAATGCATTAGAAACACATGCATGAAAGAAACGAAAACATTAAAATACATATTTAAGGGTTCATTTTCCTAACATCACATTATCTGACCTTTTCTGCTTGACTCATACCTATACTAGATATTGCAAATAAGGGAAATCATGGGACCTATGCTTCTTTGGGCCTGGCTTACTTCACTTAATATAATTTTTTCCAAACAACTGCCCAATAAATAAGTGGGCGAAAGACTTAAAGAGAAGCTTCTCTGAAGAAGAAAGAAGGATGGCCAATAGACACATGAAGAAATGTTCAACATCCCTAGCCATAAAAGAAATGCAAATCAAAACAACATTGAGATATCACCTCACTCCAGTTAGAACAGCAAAAATCAAGAACTCTAATAACAACAGATGCTGGAGGGGATGTGGACAGAAAGGAACCTTACTTCATTGTTGGTGGGAATGTAAACTTGTTCAACCACTTTGGAAAGCAGTATGGAGGTTCCTCAAAAGACTTCACATAGATCTCCCCTATGATCCAGCAATCCCACTTTTGGGCATTTACCCAAATGTTTACAAACAAGACTACACTAAAGCTACCAGCACAACTATGTTTATTGCAGCATTATTTACCATAGCTAAGATATGGAACCAACCCAGATGCCCCTCAGTAGATGAATGGATCAAGAAAATGTGGTATATATACACAATGGAATTCTATGCCTCCATCAGAAAGAATGCCTTTTCTAAGCTAAGACAAGCCATGATACAACAGGGCGATTCTCTTTATTTCTACAGGTAAGTCATTCAATGTAAAGCCCCTACCTCACATTGCCTTCTAAATACCAGGCTCTGGCCAGCACAGTGGCTTTGCCTCTCTGTTGATTGTAGCCCGAATCCCCCAGCCCACACGCCATGCCAGACCTAGGCTCAGCAGTTCATCTGGCCGAGGAAGTTGTAGAATCAGTGCTTAATGAACGGTATGAGGAAAGCAGTTTTCACTTTACCAAATTTAAATTTCAAATATGGAACTGGAGACAGCATGGAAATACTGGTTGACACCATGAACCTCAAAAACAGTTACTACAAGACAAAAGATAAAACAATGTGCTTAAAAGCAAGCCAGAAATACTACATTCTGATAGTAATGTTTCACTCTGGCCCCTGTGTTTCAGAGCTGTGTGTTAAAAGTTGATGTTTCTTTCTTTGCTTTTTAAGGAACATTGCCTAATGTATCTGGAAAAATAAAGATGGGTTGTTTTCTATAAGCTACACTCATTTTTACCAGAAGTTTCTCTGCTGAGCCTCTTAGCCTATCCCAGGGAGTCAGGGACACCCCCCCCCCAGATGCACTGAAAACAATTCTTTGGCTGTTGCTAATTCTTGTTTATGATGGTGAATGAAGAGAAAGAGGAGGACCAGTATTTCTTTTGCTTAGTATTCCAGATCCATCCTTGGAGGAATCACAAGACTTTATGGTAGAAAATAAAAGGACTTAAAAAGGAAAGAAAAAAAATTGTACACAAAACATTTCCTACAAATGAGTGACAAAGGATCTGTGGAGAGGCAGCCTTAGTGGAATGTTTCCCTGGAAAGTGCCATTTCCTGACCATTTCCCTCCACCTCTACTCTCTGCCTCACAGATTTTGCTCTTAAAAGCCCATCATAGGACACTCAATTCTTCTTTTGAAAGCCCACTATGTCTTCTTCATCCAGAAGAGTTCCCTTTCCAAAGTCCCTGACAATGTAGCAGCCCTATTTAGAATGTACTGGGGGCATTTGGCCAGACTTTTTAGACTATTCTGAGAGCAGAATGACAATACTGAACTCTCTGGTTCACTCAGGTAATCCAAGGGTTTGTGTTCCCCATCAGGTGTCCTCCAATAGTCTAGGGGAAAAAAGCCAACTTCATTTTATTTTTCCTAAGGTTCTCTGGACTGGGCATGGTGGTATTCTATAATCTCCACTACATAGGAGGCACAGACAAGAGGAACATGGTCTTGGGCCTGTTTCATGCTCAGAATAAATTGAAACAGAAAGGGCTAGAGGCATGGCTCAAGTAGTAGAGCCTTCGATTATTGAGTGCAAGGCCTTGGATTCAAACTCTAGTATCATCTGAATGAATGGACATGACCACATATACATGTGCACACACACACACACACACACACACACACACACACACACACACACACACACACACACACACACACAATCTGCCCCAACAAGAAGTTTGACAAGAAATGTATTTATTACTTACATAACTGCACATTATCTTGACAATAAAAAAGGAAAAAAATTATGAAATATCAGCACCCATACTGTCTAAGAATTTTGAAAAGAAAATTGTTTTCCCAGGGCAATTGCAATTTGAAATTCTCCTGAAGATCAAACCAGTTCTTACCAATTCTTTCTGTACCTGTCCAACCAGAACTTCTTGGTTCTTCCTAAATTTCTATGGTTCCATTGTGAGGCACAGATCTCTCAATCAGTCTTCCAACAATCCAAAGTGAAACAGAGAACACATACAATTATTGATTGCAATAATATAATTAAAAATTTAGGGACTTTTTCCAATTTTGACTCTTTTGCATAATTGGTAATGAAGGCCTAATATACTAGGAAAGCAATTCTGAGTTGTGAGAAACCAAAATGATACTCAGCCAAAACCTTCAAAGTGAGTCATATAAGAAAGAGTTTCCCAAATCTCCTCTAATAAAGACCTGAAGAGATTATTTTTTCTTTCTTTCTTTCTTTCTTTTTCAATATTCACCTGGGCTCAAATGCAGGATTTTAAAAGAATGTGGAATGTTTCAACCACAAGTCTCACATCTACACACACACACACACGTAAAAATATATACACATGTGAACATACACATATAAACACACATGTCAACACACATATACACATACACAAACTGATACACCAAAATATATTTTAAGAGAAAAAAATAACAAAGATACTGAGAAAATTCTAGGAAATTTCACTCAGGACAATTAATTCAAATCCTGTTCAGAGTTTGCTTTAATTTACCTACATAAGTAGTATGGTGAATGGAGTATAATCATTACATAATGAACAACTCACTCTGCAATTACTAGCAGTCTTTGTGTTAAGAAGTCCATTTACCAAGGAGTAAAATAACAGCTGATATCATGAAGAATAAAATTAGCTAAAATCAGTTGGTATTGAAGGCCATAATGCAGATGTCCATTTTCTGGAATCACTTGGAGCATTCACAATGCAGTATTTAGTTAGGATACTTCAATTGTTTTAAAAATTGACTTATAAGTATTATAATGCACATTGAGTCCCTGCTGCCAAATCCTCACCTTCATTAGGTCTATTCAAAAATGGTTCCATTATTTTGACTTGCTATAGAGTTAATATTGCCCCCCCAATAAAATTTAATTAGAAATAGTCCAACTGTTGATGAATGTGAAATTGAGGTCAGATGGAATGATTTTTATCACAGAGTGGTTCATGTTAATGCAATATAATATAATATAATATCTTATATATAAAAATATATAAAATAATATAAGAACGCTAACAATTCAGAAAACACCTAAAGAAAGTGACGTGGCAGATTGCACACAATAGACAGTGAAATGATTCCCACTGCCAGTTCAGGAGAGAACAGCCTCCAAGCACCTCTTTTCTCTCTCTGTCTCCATATTCTCCTATTCTCTCCCTCTCCCATGCTTATCAGAGGAGTTATCCCATAAAGTACCTCTTTGCAAACTGTGTAAATTTTACAGCCTATATTGAGTTCAATACAAGGGCATTTTATTATTCACTTAGCTCATCTGTGGCTTTGAAAAAAGGGCTTGAGAGCCTTGAACTCTTCCTGTTTATTTTTCCAAGTCTTTGTCAGAGCTTTCAAAATGCATCATATCTGTAAGGCAACACCCTGTCCATGTCTCTACGCATTCTTTGTGTACAAGACTCACAACTGCCATTTCTCATCACAGCACATTGATTTTTAATGCTTTTCTAATTTAGGCAAAAGATGTTAGAAATCTTAGGTCACTTAGGCAGTGTGCTGACCTGGGCTTGAACTCTCTCCCAGCTGCTGCCGGCTTCTTACTAACCTTGTTTCCGTCAGTAAGGCATGGGTGAGACAATATCACATTTTAAATAAGTGAAAGGTTTGTGATTAAAAAACCAGTAACTGGGGAGGGAAGTCAATGATAATATGAAGTTGGGAAGTGAGAGTTCACCACTGGATTTTAGCAGCCGCGTGTTCATTCTGGAGTTATTCTGTCTTCAGTAGTGCCGCTTTACTTTCTCCTGCTAAGACATCTGGGGGCAGGTTTGTCCTCTTGCAGAAAATGTGAAGAGTACCTGCTCTGAAGAGCACACATATGTCACAGCCAGAGCCCTGAGGGTTTGTTGGGTGCTGGTGCATGAAATTATTGTAAGAAAGTAAGAGAATGTAGTTCCAAGGTATCAGTATATACAAAAGGTAATCTTAGATGTCTGAAGGGGGAAGGGGAATTAAGTAAAGTTGTAGTAATCGTTTTCATTAGATATTGAAACAAGGAGTGAGGGGCTTGTGGATAGCATCTGCCATACATAGACATGACAAGAAAGAGAATTTTGAACCACCTTAAGTGTCTTTTAGAATATACTACTGATGTTTATATCAGCTCATACAACGGCTTAATTTTTATTAGTGTGGAGCTTACTAAACTGGTTCATTTAATGGGGAAAGGTAAAATACACATGTTTATAGTATTAAAAATAATGCTCCCTAGAATATCAAGCTCATGCTGTATGAATAAAATCTTTTTATCATTTATAGCATGCTTTTGTTGTAAATTATAGTCTCTAGAATGGATGTAGTAAAAATGAGTTCTAAGTTCTACTTTCAGTGTTGTCATTGTAATGATATACAATGGCCTGCCTTGGTTCATTGCCTATAAAGCATTTAAACTAATGATAGTTTGAAAATGAAATACAATGTATTGGAGCCCAAGGCCGAAAATCATTCAGAAATGTATTCACCCCCCAAAACATGGAGGCATTGGGCTTTGTATTTTCCTGCTTTTTTCTGTATTGAATTTTTAACCAGTTATTTTTATTATCACTTTGTAAACTTATAACCCTTTACACATTTAAAAATCTTTCATATTTTGTATTTTTATCTTATGGTGTAATTTGCAACCAAACTGAAGTATTCAGCAATTGGACATCCTTATGTAACCATAATCTAAACAACATTTAGAGCTGTTATACAAATATATCTGTGTTGGAGCCCAACTTCAATATCCAGGAAAACCAATAACAACAGATCCTGGCAGGGATGTGGCCAAAGGGGAATACTACTACACTACTGGTGGAAGTGCAAACTTGTTCATCCACTCTGGAAAGCAGTATGGGGATTCTTCAAAAGACTAAACATACAGCTCCCACCTGATCCAGCAATTCTACCCCTGAGCATTTAGCTATATGACTACAAACAAGGCCATACTAAAGCTACCAGCACAACCATGTTCATTGCAGAACTATTTACCATAGATAAGATACAGAACCAACCCAGCTTTCCCTCAGTAGATGAATGGATGAAGAAAATGTGGTAGATGCATACAATGAAGTTCTATGCTTCCACCAGAAAGAATGACATTGCTCCATTTGTAAGGAAATGGAAAGACTTGGAAAAAATATATATTAAGTGAAGTAAACCAGACCCAAAGAAAAGTAGGTTGCATGATTGTCCTCATTTGTAAGAAGTAGAATATGTCTATGATATTTTTAGCAGAAAATCTCAGTATACAACCTCTTAGTGCATAAGACCATATATAATGAAGTATTTCAACATGAACTCCAATATATGGAAACAAGAGGTTCTTATTATGCCTTGTATGTAGTTTTGTTTGTTTCTCTTAGTTTTCTGTACCTTGTGTCTTGTAAATAAGATTATTTGATATATATAAGGGAAAGGAATTACAAAAACAGTAGGAGAAAGGATGAACCAAAGCAACATTGATACTCACTTGACACTATGTTGGATATGAACCTTACAACTTGGGGTGGTGGTGGAAGGAAATAGGGAGAGGTAAGTGGGAGATAATGAGGGATGGGGTAAGAATGATTAAAACCAAATGTACTCATTAACTTACTTATGTAATTGTAACTCCCCTGCTCATCACATTTTCAATTAAAAAAAGTTTCCCATTGCTCATCATTAATGTTGGCTTTGATTGTTTGGGGGCTTCATTCAAGCAAATTAATGGCATGTATCTATATGTATAGTATATATGTGTATGTGTATCCAAACACTATGTATGAATTTAGGATTTTTTTGGTAGACTCATTTATGTTATGGGATATATTAATTATTTTCTTAATTTATTAAATAGGTTTTATTGTGTAACTCTAGGCATTGTCTTCCTAGTTTTCTACTGACATATATCTGAGGTGATTCTAGTCTAAGGCTTCTAAGTTTGTGTCTACTATGGGTATTTTTTTAATTTTTTTTTAATTTAATTTTATTTTATTTGTGAACATACTGTACAGAGGAGTTACAATTACATGGGCAGGATAATGCATACATTTCTTACCAAGCATTGCAGCCTCCTCCTTTGTTTACCCTTCACATCCCTTCCCAGCATCCCCCCTCCCCCCCATCCCAATCCTATTCCTTCCCCCCCACCCCCTGCACCGACTTTGTAAAGCTCGTTTTGGACATGACAACTTGTACTTCTCATTGTTGCAACAGGTCCACCTGTATCCTTAAACAACTGGCTTTTCCCCATCTCCTCCACAAGTTATACTGACATCAAATATAGTGAAAGCAGGGGTTATACTGTGGGGGAGGGACATATAAAGCAACAAAGAGATAATCTTATAAATGCGTTAGAAACACATGCATGAAAGAAAAAAACATAAGTGTTTCTTAAAACAGATGTTTCCACTTGTCTCCTGTAGAGACCTTAAAGTGGAATCCTTGATTCAGAAAGTCAATGTATGCTAACTTTTATATGAAAATACCATGTAACACCATAGCCAAAGGATGGAATCAGCCCAGATTATGAAGAGATAAGTAGATGAATAATAGATCAAGAAAAATGTGTTATATATACACAATAGAATTTACTCATCCACCAGAAAGAACCATATTTTACCACTTGTAAGGAAATAAAAAGATCTGTAAATAATTGTATTAATTGGAGAAGTAAGTCAAGTCTAAGTAGACAAAAGATGCATGATTTTTCTGTATATATGAAAGCTAGCTTTAGGTTATAAACTTTAAGTAAAAACATTGAGTAAACACAAATGTATAAATTGAAATAAAGTATATACAAGGTAGATCACAAATTATAATTCCTTAGAAAGGCAAAAATCAAAGTTCAGCCAAATAAAACATCAGGAAGTGGATATTGAAAAGGGGTGGGGTAGAACTTTGGAAAGCAGTATGGAGGTTCCTCAAAAGACTTCACATAGATCTCCCCTATGATCCAGCAATCCCACTTTTGGGCATTTACCCAAATGTTTACAAACAAGACCACACTAAAGCTACCAGCACAACTATGTTTATTGCAGCATTATTTACCATAGCTAAGACATGGAACCAACCCAGATGCCCCTCAGTAGATGAATGGATCAAGAAAATGTGGTATATATACACAATGGAATTCTATGCCTCCATCAGAAAGAATGACATTTCCCCATTTGTTAGGAAATGGAAAGGTTTGGAAAAAATTATATTAAGTGAAGTAAGCCAGGCCCAAAGTAGCATAGGTCCCATGGTTTCCCTTATTTGCAATATCTAGTATAGGTATGAGTCAAGCGGAAAAGGTCAGATAATGTGATGTTAGGAAAATGAACCCTTAAATATGTATTTTAATGTTTTCGTTTCTTTCATGCATGTGTTTCTAACGCATTTATAAGATTATTTCTTTGTTGCTTTGTATGTCCCTCCCCCACAGTGTAACCCCCGCTTTCACTATATTTGATGTCAGTATAACATGTGGAGGAGATGGGGACAAACAAGTCGTTTAAGGATTCAGGTGGACCTGTTGCAACAATGAGAAGTACAAAATGTCATGTCAAAACCAGCTTTACAATGTCGGTGTGTGGGGGGGAGGGGGGTATAATTGGGTGGGGGGAGGGGGGTAAATTGGGTGGGGGGAGGGGGGAGGCGGGGAAGGGAAGTGAAGGGTAAACAAAGGAGGAGGCTGCAATGCTTGGTAAGAAATGTATGCATTATCCTGCCCATGTAATTGTAGCCCCTCTGTACAGTATGTTCTCAAATAAAATAAAAAACAATTAAAAAAAAAATGAAAAGGGGTGGGGTAGAATCAAGGAAGGTATAGAATAATGAAGAGAATAGGGGGAGCATATGTCAAAAGAATCCAATGTGTATCCAACAAAATTGAGAAGAGTGACAGATGGTTTTGTATGACAAGGATATATTTGAATGATAAAGAGCTGACATTGATCAAGATATATTGCATTCTTACAATGTATTGCTAAATGGCAACTCCTTTATATGACTACTTAAAGATAATGACAAAAAGGGAAAAAGAAATTCAACTTATGAAAATAAATTGACTAGAAGAATAGTAATACAAAATGTCCAATAGTTATCCTAAGTATCCTTTTCTGAAACACAATAGTGATATTAAATTCCAGATGTTCTATGTTCTCAATATTTATTATTTCTAATTCTGTGGGTTTTTAATATTTATTTATTTATTCATTCATTTATTTATTGTGTCGGTTGTGGGGCTTAAACTCTGGGCCTGGTTGCTGTCCCTCAGCTCTTTAGCTCAAGGCTAGCGCTCTACCACTTGAGCCACAGTACCACTTCCTGTTATCTGGTGGTTTATTGGAGATAAGAGTCTCACATCCTTTCTTGCCCAGGCTGGCTTTGAACGGAGATCCTCAGATCTCAGCCTCCTGAGTAGCTAGGATTACAGGCATGAGCCACCAGAGCCTGGCTTGTTTCTAATATTTTTAACTGAATTTCTTTTATTCATTGAAAACTTATTTTTTATTTTGATGAAATTTACATTTCCCAGCTGGTAAAGATGCTCAGCAACCTTTCCTTCATGTGCTTCCCGACATTTATAAATCTTTTTATGGAACAGTCTTCTCAAGACTTCCTTCAATTTTAATTTGGTTTCTTCTTGGCAATAGTAGGATTTGAACACCATAACTTTAACTGAAGCAAGTATTTACACTTTGAGCCACACCTTTAGTCCTAATTTGGATTTTTATATATCTTGATATATTCTACATTCAAAAATTTTAGATATGTTTTCCAAGTTGATAGTTTCTCTACATGTTAAATACTACTTTAACACAAAGTAAAATATGTTAGAGCTGGTGAAGCTTAGCTTATCAATATTATATGATTAGTGCTTTTTGCAACAAATTTAAGAAAATCTTTGCTTACTTAAAATTGTATTCTCCTAGCCAGATGTCAATGGCTCACATCTATAATCCTAGCTACCCCAGGGGGCTAAGATCTGAAGATCACAGTTCAAAGCCAGCCCAGGCAGGAAAGTCCATAAGACTCTTATCTCCAATTGACTGCCAGAAAACCACAAGCGGAGCTGTGGCTTAAGGGGTATTCAACTTGAGCTGAAGAGCTCAGGAACAGCACTTAGGCTCAGAGTTCAAGCCCCACAACTAACAGAAAAAATGCATCCCCTTATTTTGTTTTCTCCTAATTGATTTACATTTTTATATGGCATTTAAATCTATAATTCCTTCAGATCTACTTATGAGTAAATAGCATGGTGGTTTTCTTTTCTGTATATCCAGTTGTTCCAGTATCTTTGTTGAAAAGACATTCCATTCCTATTACTTTGGCTAATTATTCAGTGTGTGTGTGTGTGTGTGTGTGTGTGTGTGTGTGTGTGTGTGTGTGTGTGTGTGTTAAAGAAATTTGTTGATTGTAGTGAAAAGTGCTATTAATCTTTGGTTAGTTTTTCCAAATGAAATACCTTATTCAATTGTTTACTTTTATTTTTTAATTTCAGTGTCCTATTATTTTCTTCTAGCATTAGAAATAGAATTAGATTTTTCTCTATGCAACTTGGATTGAGAAAACATTGCATTAATTTATTATTTCTAGGATTTTTTGTAATTATAATTGTTAGGACTCCTACCTATGTAATAATGACAAATATGCACAGAGTTTTATTACTTTTGCTCCAAAATTTACATGTTTAAGTGCATAAGCTAAATTGCAATTAGTAGATCTTGTGGTGCAAGTCTGGATAGAAGTGGTGGCAGAGGAAATTCTTTCCATGTCCTTATGTGAAAGGAAAATGCTCAATAACTCCACTGTAAGACACAATGCTAATTGTGGATGTATTTCACATGTTCTTTTAAAGATTAAGAGTTTCTGCATTCCTGATTTGCTAGCATGCATCATATTGACTTCTCCAACCATTCTTCCTGCCTCTCAGAAAATGACCATCATATACATTTTGAATTCTAGTAATATTTAGTTGATAATTAGAAGTTCAACACAGCTTCAATGTTGGAATAGAATCAAATTTAGTCATAATTTATTACACTTTTTACAGACTTGTTAGACTCAATTGGTCATGTCTGTTAATAATGTTTGTGATTTTATTCAATAATTATGTTGATGTCAGATTTACATATGTTGTAATTTCTTTGTCAGATTGTACTATCAAGTTTATCATTCCTGACTCTAGAATGTGCTTAAAAGTATTGGCTATTATAAAATTTATGTCAGGTTGGTATTATTTTTTCCTTAATTATTCAGTAGAATAGACCAATATCGCTATCTCTTCTTCCAGTCTTTATTCTCTTTTCATTGTTTTTAAGTTGCTGGACTAGGGAGTTTTACTTTTAATATGTCCATTTCCGAGTACAGGACACCTTGGTCCATGTCACCCTTCTGATCATTCTCTATCTGTCTCCCACCCAGCCCATCAAATTACCTGATTCCATTTCCACGTGTACATTGAATATTACGACTGTTGGATATGTTGTTGTCTTTATCTTTCCTTATATTTTAATATCAGGGTAAGAGGTACTTTTGAGTAAATTGGCATTTCGTGTGATTAGTGAAATTTTGACACAAATTTCCCTACTGGTAGTGTATCTAGGAATGCCACACATTTATGACTATCATGAGGAATTTCTAGTACTGGCATTTATTTGTATTCTTTCTCTCCCTGCTCATTAGTTTCGTCCCTGACTTCATGTTGTCAGTACCTGCCCTGGCGCCATCTTTACACCACCTTCTTTGCACTCAATGAAGGTAATAGGACACTCCGGCCTTGCTGCCAGCCTTCCCAAACATGACTTGAACTTGAAGCAGCAACAGTGAGTGCACTGACTGGCTGCACTGGGTATCATGGAAGCATACGAATCATTCACAATAGAAAAAAGTACGTGGTGGTCACCGATTTTTAAGAGTCCTCACAAATAGGCTGATTCAAGCAAACCACATATTAAGCATGTATGTCAACATGTCGACATACGTTATGCTGCTTACAGGACAAATGTTGAACAGATCCAATTGGCTAACTGCATCCTCGCTTCAGACATCCCCACTGCCATGGTTCCATGAAGGGAAGGCAACAGTGATGACGCTGAGAAGATTCTGTCCAATGGATGGAACTCAAGACAAAGGAACACGTGCCACGGAGGCCCACTCAGAAGTGACAAGGTAGTGATTGCACCTAAACCCAGACCTTCCCATGCAGAAAAGTCATCTTATGAAAGACACAGCAGAAGCTAAATTTCACTCACTCACTCGGCTAAAGGAATAGAAGTAAATCTGCTTATGCAACACCAACTGCTTTCATATTGGAATATGGGAATGAACTTACAAAAGGAGCTCAAAGCACTTGTATGAATTTTACCTAAAGTATTATTTAAGTAATTATAAATTGGTTGTTTTCTTGTATTCCTTAAAAAGCTACAAACATTCCCCTTCTTGAAGAAAAAAAAGCTGACTATTTTTGAAAGTCTTTATGAGGTTGACTACTTCTTCTTCTGTGACTGCTTCATTTTTCCTAATAATGTGTTAACAATTCTAGTTAGTTCTTCCTTCAATCTTCATCTTTTTTAAAATCAGTTTTGTATTGTGAAAATACCATACAGAGGGGTTACAATTACATGAGCAAGGTAATGAGTACATTTCTTAATAAGCATTGTTGTCCTTTGTTTTTCTCCTACCATCCCTTCCCTCCCATCTCCACAACTATACTCCCCACCCCACCTAAATTGTAAACTTCGTTTTTCGACATAGCATCTTGTACATCTCATTGTTGCAGTGGTTCAACCTGTATCCCTATTTAAACAATTTGTTTTTTCCCTTCCCCTCCCCAAATTATAACAATATCAAGTACAGTGAAAACAGGGGTTATACCCTGGGGGAGGGACATACAAAGCAACAAAAAATCACGTGGTACCTTATAAATATATTAGAAACAATAGCAAGAAAGGAAAAACCACTTGTGTCCTTATCTGACTGTCTGTCAGCCTCCCTCTCCTCCTTATCTCTCCCAATTCCCTTCCTTACTTCTTATCTCCTGTGTTCCCTTCCTTCTCTTCCTCTCTCCCTCCTTCCCTTCCTCCCTCCCTTCCTCTCTTATTCTTTCTTTCTTCCTTCCTTCCTTTCTTTTCTTTTCCTTCTTTCTTTCTTTCCTTCTTTCTTTCCTTCCTTCCTTCCTTCCTTCCTTCTTTCCTTCCTTCCTTCCTTCCTGTCTCCCTGTCTCCCTTCCTTCCTTTTTCTTTCTTTCTTTCTTTCTTTCTTTCTTTCTTTCTTTCTTTCTTTCTTTCTTTCTTTCTTTTCTTTCTTTCTTTCTTTTTCTGCTTTCTTTCTTTCTTTCTTTCTTTCTTTCTTTCTTTCTTTCTTTCTTTCTTTCTTTCTTTCTTTCTTTCTTTTCTTTCTTTCTTTCCTTTCTTATCTCTATCTCTCTTTCTCCCTTTTCTTGCCAAACTAGCATTAACTCAGAATTCACACTCCTTTCTCTCACACCTTCTAAGTGCTGGGATTCCATTTTATTCTACCACTGTCAGCTCTCTAAGTACTCTTATAATGTTGCTGAAAGATGTGTTGGATTTTTATCACTAAAATATCTAATATGCTAAGAGGAAACCTTTATTTTGTGTTGTTCAATCTCATCATATTTTAATTGTTAACTTTCAGCACCTTTGAGGAGCTTAATATTTTTAGGAGTATCAAACTGGTACATGAACTTATCATAAAAATTACAGCAATGAGATTCCTCTCTATATAGTAGTTATATTAGAAAGTTGTTTCCTACTCAGTAATATGCCCTTTTCTTGATCCTTTTCACCCTACAAATTTCAATGAAAAACTAATATGAAACATAATAAATGGTAGCTATTGGAGAACAAAATTTAACAATTATTTTCATAATCTTCAAGAACATATTTGTCCTTATGGTTAAATCTTTTGTTAAAAAGCTAACAAACTTCTTTGCTTGCATATTTTCCCAAGTTATAATGGGCCTAATAATTTCTTTAAAATGAAGGAAAAATAAAATCTGTCACTCTTAATCTAACAAGGTCATTCCTTGTGACAACTGTTGTTTCAATGGAAGATTTAAGATATACTCAACAAATCACATTATATTAACATTTTTATGTAGTTATCAATTTTCCATTCTTCTGTGAATTTTTCCTTGCTACAGATTTTTCAAAGCCAGCTCTGTCTTTCTCTTTTTCTTTCTCTTTCTCTCTTTCTCTTTCTGTGTGTGTGTGTGTGTGTGTGTGTGTGTGTGTGTGTGTGTGTGTGTGTGCATGTGTGTGTAGTCTCAGTCTTGATGCATATGGAGTTGAAAAGTTCAGAAAAAGGCCTAGAGGATATGATGACATAAATGGTAGGAGTAAGGTTTCATTAGCTTAGAGGGAATATTTGCTTTATTTTTTTACAAGTTAATAGCACATCAGAGACAATATGTCTTTGAAAAGAATTCTACGCAGCAGTATTTCTAGTTGTATGAAGAAGTGGTTTTTAAAAGGTGCCAATACACAACATTATTTTACAAGTACAAAGATAAAATTTCTTTTTGAACATTTTATAGATGTGATTTAAATGATGTATCATTTTAATATCCAAATAGTGAGTTAATAGCTATTAATATATGTATATATATACTTATATATATATATATATATATATACATATACATACACACAGCCTGACAGGGTCTTCATATTCTCTGCAATGACATTTTTATTAGTGTGTAATCAAAATACGAAAGCACAGGGAATTTTATGGGAGTATCTTGCATTTTATTTAACATTCTATAATTCAAAGTCATTTATATTTATAAAACTCTGAAATATGCAGTGAGCTCTGTCTGAACCTGTATCACTTCTCCAGTATTCAGTGCAGAAGGCAAAATGTTTGACTGACAGTAATAAAAGACTGTAAGATCATACCAGATTGACTGCAATTCTATCACTTATTTACCTATTTATCTTCTATATAGCATCTACCTATTAACTCCCTATCTTTCATTATCTATGTATCTATGATCATTTTCTATGATCACTCTGTCTACATTGTATCTGGACTTTTGTAATATTGAATGATTTTTGTAATAAAATTTATATAAATCTTAGAATGATTTAAATATATTCTAAACACCTAAGATTTCATTCTACAACTTGTCTACCTCTATATATCATATTTCTATTAATCAGTTGGACATTGTATTCTATTTATTTTTTCTTGTTTCTTGTTTATTATTAAGTTTTTTTATTGTGAAAATACCATACAGAAGGGTTACAATTACATGAGCAAGGTAATAAGTGCATTTCTTATCAAGCATTGTTGCCTCCTCCTTTGTTTCCCCTTACCATCCCTGCCTCCCATCTCCACACGCCTACCCTCCCCTTCCTCACCAAAGTTGTAAAGTTCAGTTTCGACATAGCATCTTGTACATTTCATCGTTGCAATGGGTCCACCTGTATCCCTAGTTAAACAATTTGTTTTTTTTTCCTCCCCCTCCCCAAATTATACCAACATTAAATACAGTAAAAACAGGGGTTATACCGTGGGGGAGGGACATACAAAGCAACAAAAAAATAATATTATAAATATGTTAGAAACAATAGCAAGAAAGAAAAGCCATTTGAGTCCTTACCTTGGGGTTCAAAATAAAAAATGAAAATTAGAAAGAGAACCATGCGTATTCATGCTTACCTAAGTTAGAATTGAGTGTTCTATTGCTCATCAAAAATCTCACAGAAATAATGGGTTAAACATGCATTTCTGAGAAATTTAGAGCTTCGGAACTATTCTTTATGCTATTTCAACAGTTGGTGCATGCTGTTTTGTATTTGGTTAACTCTATAGATTCTGCCCCATTAAGAATAAAAACTAATGTGAGTTATAAATATTTGGTGATGAGAATGTGCCAATATATTATCAATAAGCTGGCAGGAATCATTTTACTCTGCCTGGAGATGATCTGAGTTTATCGTTCTTTCTTTAAAGAGTATTTATCTATCTATTGGCTTGTTTTAATATGTTATGATATTAATCATCACAAATAATCAAAACTGTGTCATCGGTACAACTATATTATATTATTCATAGACATAACCCCTGCTCTTTGACAGTTCTTATGTAATAAATGGCTTATCTTCTTTTTATTACAAGTTATTTTAATTCTTTGAATAACATGTAAGATTTTAGAGTACGAATATGTATACAATACTGTATAGATTTGATGCAATAAAATTGTTTTCTTCTAAGAATAAAATACAAATATGTTCATGTGATGTTGTGACTTATAAAGCATTGTCCCATAATGCTCAATGCTACTTTAATGGTAGAGGTATAAGAAACTCAATTCCATAGTTTGAATTATGTTTAAAAATGATTGCAATCAGCTGGGCACCAATGGTTCACATCTGTAATCCTAGTTACTCATGAGGCTGAGAACTGAGGATCATAGTTCAAAGCCAGCCTGGGCAGGAAAGTTTGTGAGACACTTATTTCCAATTAAATACTCAAAAACCAGAAGTGGTGCTATGGCTCAAAGTGATAGATAACCAAAGATTTAAGGAACAGTACTCAGGCCCTGAGTTCAAGCTCCAAGGCTGACAAAGAAATAAACAATTGGAAAGATTATTATCTATAAATAAATGGTTAGTTGAAAAGAAACAAAAGAAAAAAGTCAAAATCCTCTCAATTCAGTGAAATGAATTAACTATGAAGTGAAATAGTAAGTAGAGGAATCCAAAAGTTGATAATTTATTCTAAATATTGAGTTCAAATTTTTCTAAATGGCTGGCATCTGGATGCATTAGATTCTCCATGATAATTCCCAGATATTTACTTGACTGACTCATTGACAACTTTTTACTCTACTTCATTCTGCCCTTCTCCACCAACCCTACAAAATACATGCCTTGTCACTCTCCAAAAGGAAAAGGATTAAAACACAATGTGTGTTTGTATGAGAATAGCAGGTGTAGCCCACTGGAACCCATCAAAACAGACTAAAAAGAGAAGAACAAATTATAGAAGGGATGAATTTGATAAAAGTAAATATGTTTCACAATACCACAATGAATTCCTTACAATTAATGAAAACAATTAATGGGATATATCATCATTAAAGAAAGGGAAAGTTCTATGAAAATCTAAGTCTTGGAGAGGAATTTTCTGTGAATTATACACCATGTCATGGCCCCTAAATCTTTTATGGAGATTTATGATTAACAATCTAAAACAACAATCATGTACATATGAAGTTAATCAGATGATAGAATTGTGTGTCAAGAAGAGGCATGTTTCCTCTTTATCATTACAGAGAAAGTAGAAAGACAGGAAATAGTTGAAGTAACACATATAACGATATATATATATGCATACATACATACATTCATACATACATACATGTGTGTATGCATATGTGGCATGTACATTTATATATGTGTGGGTGCTGAAAATGTTGACGAATCAGGCATACATTATTTTTTAATGGACAATGAAAGTCCTTTAGTGGCTCTCTTTGAATTTGATTTGAAATGTTCTTCATTGTCAATTTATAGAAACAAACACTCAGGACCTATTTTTATATAATTTTAAGTAATGCCAGTGAAGGTTCACAATGCATAGTGCCATTTGCAATGTTTAATTTCTTTACTGATGAAAATATTACACCTGGGATAAAATTTTGAAATTATTCTAAAAGCCAAGTTTTGAGTGAATATGTGGAAGGTGAAAATTGGTAGTTTCACACAGCTCCAAGCATCACGCCTCTGTCTGAGTGCAAGGACAAGAAACCGATTCTCACTATTTGATTATCTATGCATTTATCATCTATCTTGTCTGCATTTTTCCCTCTGAACGCTCTTTAGAGAACTACCTACCTAACTAAAAGGTTTTCCATTATATGTAATTTTAAAGAGAATAAATGATATGCAATCATATGCAATGCAGGAAAAATTATGACCATCTCTTCTTCAGAGAGAGTCACATTTAGCCTCAATCACTCTCAGAAAGCCACGGATAGACGTCTGGACCACGGCAAGAGTGTCAGAGGGTGGCAAAAGGTGAGTTCTCTGCTGCTGGAATAGGGAGATGCCACTCCTTTGCCAACTTCACGCTTTTCTAACCTACACATGACAGAGAGAGCTGGTCAGGGAGAAAAAGCCCACAGAAGCTCCAATCATTTCCCCATTATATTGTCTGACATGCTTCATCTTAATATATGAAGCTCTAGACATATTTTTGGCTTCCAGTTGCACAGAAACGTGAGTGGGCATGTAGTGGGCATGTAGGTGAGCGATTTCTAGTTACATGAAGGGAGGGTGTAGTTCAGTTGTACTAAAAGAACCATGGTGGTATGTTTGATGTAAAGAGACAGCCTCATCTGTGGCCAGGCTGCTCAGAAACTGTTCTTGCTTTTTCCTTTCCATGAGCCATGGACAGTGTCACTAGGGGAGATCTCGTCTCTTCCTACAAGTGTGGAGAAGGTGACAGATGGAGAGAGATCCTGATGAACTCCAAGGACATGGCCCTGGCCTGAGGGTAGCTATGCTCTCTGAAGGTCACATGACTCAGAAATCTCTTCAGACTCTGTCCCTGACACTCCTGTTGTTCTTCTTCCCTCCTTTCTAAGATTAGAATGACACATAATGAAAATGAATTTGCATAACCTGGTCTTGACACAGCTGAGATTGCTCTGCATTTTTCACATTCTGACCTGATATTTTCTTGGGCTTTCAGAGGCTTTGGTTAATTGCTAATCTGAAGTTACTTGGCACACTCCACGATTCTATCCTGAGTCTCTGATGTGTGCCACTCACTGCCTGAGACTCTGGAAATCCTGCCTGGAAGCAATCTTGCCTGCTGCACCCAAAATTCTAATGAGCGATAATTAAAATTTATCATTTCAGACAGGGATTAAGGTTTAAATAAAAGAGCTCCTATCAGTGTGGGAAACTTACTCTGTATGATTGTGGCCAAATTCCTTCCTAGTCTAAAATGTGTTTTGGAGATATATAATAGTCAGTCTCTTCAATACAACTCCAGGGGTGATTTAGATGAGAAACGCATGTTCTAACTACAAGGAGTCTAGAAGAGAAGGTGGAAATCACTAGCAACCTCTACGGGAGAAGCTGCAGAAGTGTGTGGCCCTGGTATGCATAAGAGAGCTCAGAATCCCCAGAAATTGAGCTAATTTGTACTGGAATCTCTTAATTTTTTTTTCTTTTTTAGTAAGTTTTTTATTGTGAAAATACTCTACAGAGGGGTTACATGAGAAAGGTAATGTGTACATTTCTTTTTTTTAAGTTTTATTTTATTTTGGTAAAAGTGATGACTAGTATTTCCTCTTGCTACAGATGCACTGACTATAAAGAGCGTTTATTTATTTACTCACATAGAAGCAATATTGAGAATTGAACTCTGGGCCTCATGCTTGCTAGGCAAGTATTTTACCACTTGAGCTCATCTAAAACCTTTTGGATGTATTTTATTTTTCAGATGAGAATCTTTCTTTTTCTCACTTGCTCTCAACTCCACCAGACTACAAGCATCAATGCCCACTTTGATCTCTGAGGTCTTATTGTGTCTGGATGGCCTTGAATTGAAATCTTAATCTTGTTTGTGAAGTAGCTGGAATTATAGGTGTGAGTGGCTGTGGTTAACCAGAATTCCCATTTGTGTTCTCACTATCCTTGGCTGAGCAGTCTATAAATGTGGTTTAGTTACCTACTTAGCCCACAAGCCTTTGGAGCAGGCACTGAATAAACCACACTTTATTTGGGGGTGACTTTGACAGCCTCCAATTTATTTACAGTCTTTGCAGAACAAAAGCAGTGGGCTCTTTAAGAGCACAGAAAGTTTCTATGGGGCTTCCAGGTGGTGAAGTAATGGGTTAGAGGTACCCTGATTGAAAAGGGAGACCATCAATAGTAGGAAGAGAGAATGTGGTCAATAGAAAATTTTCTTAGAGAGAGACTGGGCTGTATTCATTTTGTAGATGATGTTGCTATTTCTTCCATTTTCCATTAAGAGATCATGTTTAAACACAGCATGCAGGGCATCTGTCAGCTTCCTGCAACACTTCTAGAGGGTCTAGCCTAAAGAAATAGAGCCATCATCTGCTTCTCTGAGAATACTGTCTTGTACTCATTAATTATTCTAACAGTGTCCACAGGGGAAGGATGATACTTTGTATTCAACCTTGTTCCAAGTAGCATTTTTCAAACAGCAACTTTCTGTATGTTAGCAATTGATGTGATTCCTATTAGTTGCAGAGAAGATCTGTAAACAGACACAAAAACAAGTTAGTCCGTCATAGAGGCTTCAATAAAATCAGTCAACATTGTTTTGATTAATTCGAGTCTCTTTATTCTTACCAATCTTATATGTTTTTCGTCATAGTCAATAATGCTGCATTTTTCACTTGGGAGATTAGAAATAGCTTTGTGTGGAGTGACATATTCTATTTTTGGTATCCCATCTTGGAAATGCAATGATTTTGTACATTTTACTGTTATGATACTCTGTTGTTTTCAGGTATATTTCTTCCATGCATTGGCGGTTATGGAAAGAATCTTGCACACCAGATGTTCACTCACATTGTTCTTCTAATGCACATAATACCTTCAGTTCCCTCTTCAGTATTTCTAGTTATTTTACCTGTAAAATACTGCACACATGGTCTGTCCCCACTAACTACAAAATTATCCTTTACACTGAAGCTTCATAGCTTTGACTACAATGGAGACCGGAGGGTATCCTATTTTCAGATATATGATTTTTTTGGTTAGGTTAACAATGGGGTTAAATTATAAGAATCTGAGTTCAACGGGAACTACTCAGGAAATTGGGGAGGTGTAGTCTCTTGTGCATTGTCCACCTTTAAGCATTTTGCTGTTTTGAGTGACAGTGGATGGCATTAAGTGGGGTTTACAGATCCCCACCAGAACCCATGTTGAATTTGGATCCTAATAGTGAGATGATAAGAGGTAAGGAAAGCTCTTCAATGTGCTCTTCTGTAAGTGGACTCATGGATTACAGAGCTGAGCACCTCTCACCGTAGGATGTCCTGTGCAAACCTGAAACTCTACAAGGTCTACACCAGAGACAAACCCTGGCCTTAGCTTTCCTGCCTGCACAACTGTGAGATGAATAAACTTTTATTTGTTTCAAAAACAATAGAGTTTTGATACTGAATTATGTCAAGGTAATTTTAACCCAGTTCTTAATCCAGGTGTGGTAGATGTGATATATCCCTGGAGTTTATATCCTCTGGGTTTATGATTTTTCTCTATTTTTTACTTTTAGGGGAGAGGAGTACAAGCAAGAATACATTGGAGCACAGAAAACTATTTTCTTTTGCTACACAATAATATAAAACCACCAGGGAATTGTTTTGTGTTATTGACTAATGTATTCCTAGTGTGTGACTAGAATTGCATCAACGTGACAGTCAATAGTTACAGAATAGATGGTTCTAAGCACTGGCAAATGACATAGTACTATATAGTGCTCTCATGAAAAAGGTACAGTGTCAAATATGGGCCTCACTTGAGCATGAATGAATTTTTATTGAGTGAAGGGGGGGAGCAATACATTCATGTATGAATGCTTTTTGGAATTAGCTCTGATTCCCATATGATGGTGACTATTGATGTTATTTAGTGTGATTTCTAATTCCACCTCTGTTGAGAGTTGTCAGTTGACTATAACTCACAGACTGTCATTGCCTGGAACACATTTCCACCTATGGGAAAGGAAAGTGACTCCTGTGGTCAGAATCCCATAGAAAACATTAAAAATAACTTTTTCACTGAGCTTTCCTCTCTCACATTTTTATTTCCATTTTAAATGCATATCTTTGTATATTCAATCTATTTATTTATTTTTATTAAGAATCAGTTGTTCCTGTGAATGTCCAAAGGAGATAGAAGCATGTAGTTTCTGAGAGACTCAGGATGACTGTATGCCACCACCAGTTGCCAACAAGAACAAAAAAAAAAACCGACAAAAAAACAAAAAAATCAATTTACAGATCTGGCCCTATAGGATGGAGGAAATTTGTTTCCAGAGCTGAGCAAATCGAACTCACCATTTCAACTGCTGTGCCAGCTTTGAGATTTCTCAAGTCAAGATTTTTCAGGTTTGGTACCCTAGGATGCCCATGTCTTGTTTTGCTTTGACGTGATGTGTAGAAGAATCCTACTGTTCAGTAGAAAAGGCCTGTCAGAACGGAACCTGACATTCCCCCCCTCCTTCTTTTTTCATAACATGATTCGGGACTTAAGGATAAAAGAAGCAGGCTTTATTATTGTCTTAATGGAAAGAAAAATCAAAGCACTCAAGGTTTTCTAGTGATTTTTGGATTCCTAGTCACATTTAGTTGATTTTCCCCCACTGCTATTCTGTACCTCTCCGGATCAAAGTTCCATTTTCTTATATCTGCTGATACCATCTGAAAATTCAATCAAGATACAAGAAAAGATTCTTTCCACATCCACTGTGAACAATTCTCACCTTCATCTAATGGCACATTTCTCTGTGAATTGAGGTTAAAATACTCTGAGCTCATTTTAGGCTCTTGTCATTATCGCTGTGAAGGCCTGAATCATCTGCCATTATATCTGTGCATAATTGTGTTGGCCAACTAAGGATCAACCAAGGATCTCAAAGCAACATAGTTCAAGGTCTCAAATAGGGCACCACAGGGCCTCACTTAAACAGATCTAGGAAGGGTTTGCTCAGATGAGGGAGTCATCACATTTCAGGAATTTAAGGTAAACAAAAGGTTAGGTGACATAAGCAACATTGGTTACTACCGGATGTGAATGATCTGAGCAAGGAATGTGGCTTCCAATACTTTTTATTGCTAGTTTGTTGTTGTTGTTGTTTGTTTCTTCTTTATATTCACTATTTACTGAAGGAAGATAAATGCAAATTTCTTTCATCAAGGGTAGCACTGTCAGAATTTGCTGGGCCTTTAATTGTTGCCACCTTAGGATACACATAGTTTCAAGCTAATCTTTATGACATCCACTATCAATCTTTGCACCAGATAGAGGACCCAACTGAATGCAGAGTAGAAAAAATTCTGAAGACGTCAGTTTTCATCTGAGTTCTAAGGAAAACTGCCCTTCTTTGGTGGTTAGATACTGTTCTGTGTGCCAGGCATTATGTTCGTGTGTGTGTATGTGTGTGTGTGTGTGTGTGCGCACGCGTGTGTGTGTGTGTGTGTGTGTGCGCCTGTGTGCTAGGTACAAATGTATACTGAATGAGTTGTGTCTTAGGGGACTCCACAAACCTATAAGCTATTGCAGAATGAAAATGTAGTTGTTTTTTAGAGTTTGACTACAGAAAATGAGATGGTTGGCAAAACATGATTTACATAATCCTGGAAACACAGGCACCAAGTCCTTTAAAGCATAGGAAAAAAAGTCTTTTTTTTTCCTAATTGTTCTAATAGCTTAGAGAAAATGAAAAATCTCACATGTTTGTTTGAGCTAAGCACTTACTGTAATCATAAAGTTATCAAGCATTACCTTGAGCAAAGCTACATGAAACTAGACCAGGGACACATTTTTCCTTGTTATAAGTTATTTCATCTTAAATGTATTGCTAGTGTAAAGTGAGAAAATGCCCACTTTTGGGATAGAGTTTAATTACCGCTTCTCAGAGTTCTAACAAAAGAGCTTGCATTAGCCCTTGCTGTCCTCCTGGTGGTACTCAATGACATTTTGGAGCCGATATTCCACCACTGTTCTCCGTAGGAATACTTCTGTGCTGCCTTTTGTCCCTTAGTAACACTAAGCAATCACACAGAACATAGAACTTCCTAAAATCATTGGAGTAACTTGAGATACATTAAGAAGAACCTTTTCAAACTTGTCTTAGGTAGGGACGTATTAAAAATATTTTAAAATTGTGTTGCATTTTGAAATCAAAATGAAGCAATCTCTGCTTCCCTTGTCTTGTAAATGACAGCTTATGCTACACTTTACTAAAAATATATGCAAATGTGTATAGATGCAGTTAAATGAATTTGCTAACTATATTAATAGTAATTGGCAAATCTGAATTCTGTCAGAAGCCACAGATGTAAGTTGAAATAGCAGAGTTTTAAATGAAATAATCAAATTGCATAAAGAAATTGCCAACAATCAATCAAGTTGGTAAAGTCTAGCTAACTTGGCTTGAAGTTAGTCATATGTTAAGTGCAGCCTGTTAAGTATATATTTAAAGTTTTTGTGAAATCTTGTGAAAGGAAACAATATTTTTCAGGATTATTTTGCATTGTTCTGCCCTTGAACTGAAGCTCATTTCTTTTTAAAAGGTTTGACTGTAGGTTTCCTGTAAATGTTGAGCTTAATCTCGGTATTTTGGATTGAATACAAGGTTTTAAAAGGTAATTGGCTTTTGCAGTGTTATATTTGGATTATATATAGAAAACTGTAATGTTCATTCTTACATTCACTGTACTATGTGGTAAGACAATTATTTATTAACTATGCTACAAGTCCAAAGAATAACATCTATTGAATTAAGTATTACAAAGGATGTTCAAGTCTGCCTTAAAATATAAAATTGTTCTAAAATTGATAGTCTCTAATTAATCACCACCTTATCTTACACTAAAGTCTCCTTTGTTTTCAGAATTATGTAGTCATTGAATCTAGTTGTCTATCAATATGTACATATACATTTCCTATTTTTTCCATACATTAAGCTTCCTGGCATGTAATTTTTAATTTTCTTACATGTAAATAATATTGTGTTTTAAAGCACTGTAAATGTCTATCCACTATTACTTTGGAAGAGTTTTTTTGTTCTTGGCTTGATCATACTAATTTTTCTCATGCTAATTTTTCTTTTATAGATAAGTCAGCTGTTTACAGTTAATTTTTTATTCTTAGATAGTTGAACTGATCTTTCATTTGAGTTAGTTACTGGGCATGAAATTGAAGAATAAAATTTTGTGGGCAGTAATTTCTTCTAAATGAAAGTATAATATGAGGAAACCAATTAAATAGAAATGAACCATTTCTACATGATATTGATAAGAGACAGCTTTGAAATATTGTCAGTAATTTCAGTACAATTGGCACTATCTTTCATTTTATTGTATTAAAAAAACTGATAATTAAGCAAGGGTAGTTAAGCTATCAGATCATTATTTCAAACATTTTAACTGCTCTGTAATCCACCTATATTACAAAACTCATATAATTGAGAAAAAATATACGTTACTTTATCACACCTCAGGAGTGAACAAGTGGCATTTTAAATATGCACTGGTTTCTTATCAAATTATTTACAATTTATTAAATTACTTAAGTAAGTTAAAGCTTACTGAAGAATTTCTGCAGCAATGTTCTCTAGTGCTTTTGCATTGATACTAATCTTAATGCTTTACTTGTACGTACATGGAGCAAGGAATCTAGGCTGTATATTTGCAAACATCTTTGACTATTCAGGAGCTTATAGATTCCATTTTCTCCTATACAAGTTTTATACATCAAGCAAAGAATCTAGGCTGCATATTTGCAAACATCTTTGACTATTCAGTAGCTTATAGATTCCATTTTCTCCTCTACAAGTTTTATACAGGAAGATTCACTTGCTTCTCATTTGATGTCTTAGCTTGAAAACCAGCGAAGGTGCTTTTATTCTGCCCTTTCCTATCTGATGTTAATATTTTATACACAATCTGATGTTAATATTTTATACACAATTTTCCTTAACCAATAATTGGCAATAAAGACAAAATAATTTACTGTTTCAAGATTCCTCAGTGTTAACTAATTAAACCAGCAGCAGGCCCGCAGCATAGAACAATGGCAAACTTTCAGATGAATTAATTTTATGGAAGACCAGCTGAGTAATTGGACTCCAATTACAGGCAGTTTAGCTCCATCATCACCTTCATATATAATTAAATTCAATTGGTGGATATGGCTTCTATTTTTATGAGGGCACTTACCAGCTTTTTATCCCCCACTGTGACTTTGGATGCAAGCCAACCAATTATTAGTCATTTTTCTTTCAAATGGAAATGATCTGGATTAGGCGTATCTTTCATAATGCTCACATTTCCAATACCTTCCTTTGAGTAACTGGTGGTATGTTTGAATCTCTCCTATTCATTCTTAAGAGGTAGAATATTAATTTATACTGAAATATATTAACATGAACACTAGTAGGTCACAGCTATGGGAATTTGAATGCTTAAAACATGTTTTCTGTCATATCATAAGCAAGGAATATTTTTCCTTGAAAACAAGCAAAATGGATTTTAATAGGTATATTCCATAGTTTGAATTATTTAGTTACCATGAAAGGGACTGTTACTATGTTGTAAGAGACAAATACCAATATCTTAGTAAAAACTGTTTAAGTATTTCTGTAAGCAAAACATTGTATATATAAAATGGTAGATGGATTTGTGATGAAGTTTAAGTGCATATGTGAATAAAATTCTATTATTTGTTATCATAACCATTTCTTCTTTCAGAGAATTTTTACACTGTAAATTTAGGGGATCATATTATTTATTCACATTTGTTAATGGATCTGTATGTTAAGATATGCTTTATTTTTCTAGAGTAACATTTTTAGTAAAGGAAGTAGTATTACTTAGTAGGAATTATTTTGGGGAAATATATCTGTTCATCTGTTAAAAAGAAAACATATTGAACAAACAAGATGGATTATTTCTAAGTTAAACTATCAATCACAATTAAGTACAAATTACTACTTGATAAATCAGTTTTGACTATAATACCAATAGCATATTACTTGTTGGTAAAGTTTTAAAAGACCCATTAATAAGTTATCATTGACAAATAAAACTTAGCAGTTATAAGGTGGGACTAGGATTCGTTTTTCAAATTATCAAATACAATTAAATTACTTTGGTTCTGTATCAGCAAAGAAAAGACCATCATACCACAAGAAATGCAACTGAAAATAAAAATCAGAGAATGACATTTATTAAAGGGAAATATTTATTACATATGAACACTATAATAACTAATGTGAAAGCATTTTATTGCATGGCTTTGTGCTTCAATTTGGAAGAATCTTTTTGTTTATTGACAAGGTGATGTACAGAGGGGTTTCAGTTATATAACTAAGGTAATGAGTACATTTCTTGGATGATTCTGAATATTTCTTGAAGTCACCTTTTCAAGCCACTTTTCCTACCTTCAATATTCTGGTGTAGAATGCAAAAAATCATGCATAAAGTAGTGAAGCTTCTCAAAGAATAAATCCCATATATCAGTTTAATAATATTTGTTACCACAATATAAAAACTGAGTTCAGAAGTAACTTTCACGTAAGCTATTCAACATAAATAATAATAATTTCATCTCAACATTTGGTTAAAGTATTTATATTGAAGTATGTTATATATAAATATTATATAAATCACATTGATATATTGTGTTTAAATAAGAAGAATGGTTTACTCAAATTATCACCTCTTAAAACAGGAGCATTGATAACAAAAATATGAATTTTACTGAAATGGTTAATAATACAAATTCATTTTTGCTGAGTTGTAAATACTATCTTTGCTGCCTTTTCATGTTTTAGAAATACATAGGACAATTGATTTTGAATATATATATATTTATATATAACTTTATAAAGTAAGGAAATTAAACACTGAAAAGATAAAAGACATATAAGTGGGCATACAGCCTAGTCTCAGAATGTAAGTTTTACAATATAAATGTTGTTTATTATGTATAATCCTCAAATTATTTATTTTTGTATTTCAAAGTTATAGCTGAAAATCTTAAGCTATTGAAGCAATTAAATTTTATTTTAAAAATTTGGAAAGTGAGGTGCTAAATTTCGAAGGTTTTCTCACTTTACTATACCCAAATCTCTCTTTTGGGGATCAGGGATTGTAAATAGTGCAAAGAGCACGAATGCATAGTCATATTTAAGAGCCAAACATGTTTGTGTGGCCCAATAGTAATGCTATCTAATTTTTCCTAGACCATTTAATCCATTTCCACAATCACATTCGCTTTAGTTTTCTTCCTTATGACAAACCAGAAAGACTGCTCAGGTGTGTTAAGCAAATTAAATGAACTCCAATTTGGTCCAAACTGACTTAAGAACAGTTCTTTTTTTTATGTAAGACAACAACAACAGAATAAACAGAGGATTATGACACAAATATGCCTTTGCTGTCATGAAGTCAAAGCCGGTTCGGTTCGTTTTCCCTTTGTGTGGACCTCTTCAGGCCTTGGTCTCAGATGATGCAAAAGAAGAGGGAAGAATTGACCTTTGTCTTCTCTGGGAACAGAAAAAGCTTTCAGGTATTATCTAAATGAGGAGAATGTGTAATAAGATGTTTGTCTCTTTCCAACTTCTCTTAAAAAAAAAGTTTAGCCTAGACACTCAGCATCTCTCTCCACAAACATTCTTCTCTGCATACAGTACAACAAAAGCCTGTGTGTGCCTGTGGTGTGAGCTGAACAAAGTGCAGCAGGGACAGTGGGCTTCCTGGGCAGAGGAACACATCAATAACTCAGTGGGAAGTGGCTGGGACAGAAGGTAAACACAGGTCGGTCCCGGACAGCCTGGTGGGCTAGGAGGGCACACACCCCCAGACACAATGGAGAGAATGGCATCCGAACATTCATCCTTCCTTTTAACCTGAATTATCAGTTATTAACTAACGCAGCACATCCTCCAGGAACAACAAAGGCGGGCTCAGCCACTTTTCAGCGACTCTGCGGCTGGCATCTCAGCCGCACACTCAGGGTCCCTGTGAGAACTCAAGCTTGGCCATTGAACTGCCTTAGTTATTCAGCACCGGGAAAAAGAGGAACACAAATGGGCTGGCTTATGTGAATATGATTCTGTCGGGCAGACCACGAGGCCTGCCTGGCTTTCTGTTGTAATTTATGAAGTGCGTGGGAACGTGAGATGAGGGTTGCAGAATTCCAGTGTAATTTTTCTATCCAGAGTTACCAACAGGAAATAGGACTATGTCACTATCCCGGGCAAATCAAGGCTTTCCATTTCTTGATGACTGAGCAGGAAATCATTAGTTTTTACTTGCACTAGATTTAATAAGGACTGTTGCATGAAATTTGATATTCATATTAAGTCAAAGAAAGGCATTCCTATTATTCTTCTATGCTAATAATCAGAGGAAAACCTAATTGGGAAATGATGAATCAATAGGTTAAAATTCTGCAACACCAGCATATAAGCTGGCAAGGAATCTTTTCAGTGAGCTTTCTGGAGGCATTTTTCTGGATGTTTCTTAGCCAAGGCAGCAAGCAAAACACTCTCTGTGTTGGTGTTACCACAAGTAGAAAGCATGGGAATGGACTGCATTGTCAACAAAATGCTATTGCATGAGATCAACTGAAAGTTTTTCTCTGAACCTTAATT
Organism: Dipodomys merriami; assembly: GCF_024711535.1. Classification (NCBI taxonomy): domain Eukaryota; kingdom Metazoa; phylum Chordata; class Mammalia; order Rodentia; family Heteromyidae; genus Dipodomys; species Dipodomys merriami. Next base: position 17,471,831 of record NW_027206179.1, on the reverse strand, counting down.
TAAATGTTGAAGGCACTAAAGATTTATTTTGAAATATTTATTTTGACATCATGAAAGAGTATGGACAGCCTATTTTTAATCTATGCACACTAGCTAGTACATAGCTATTACACCTAGTAGCTAGTACAATAACTAGTATGTGTAGTCTTAAAATCGCATATTCCAACTAATTTAAATACATTTACATATATTCAACCTGTAAATACAGTGAGTACAATTTTTTTTCCAATTCCATTCAGTAAATGGACTACTTGTCTACCTGAATTTTTTACATAGCTGAAAAAGAATTTTTAATAATAGTTTTAGTGTAGTTTTTCAATAATACTTTTAGTATTTGGCCAAATATTTGCTTGGTGCTGAAAAGAATGCCATTTTAGTTCCTGTTGCATGATAAAATATGATGAAGCATTGCAAACATGCTGTCTTTTGGAGCAACATTGACATTTTTTTTGAATAGAGAAATCTCATGGCTTTGGATTTTCACTTGGGAAAAATGGGTAAAACTCTTCTCCAGTACTATTAAGATGATGTGATAGTGAATGCTCTCTCTAACTTCATTTTAAATTATTGAATCCCTACAGAATAATTTGAAAATAAATCTCTGGAAAGGAAATAAATTCATACAAGAGTTGAAAATGATGGGGTGTCTTCATTGTTCAGTGTAACTGATAGAATGGAACTAGGTGATGTAAATGTATTAATATGCTCAGAAGGAAAAAATATAACCAACTTGCACTATCTACAAGCTTATTGGCAGCTCACTTCACCCCTTAGGTGAAGAATTAACTACATAAATTAATATTGAGTGGCTCCTGAAGGCTAAGAACTTCAGTCTCTGTGGGAATGCAAAGGAAGTCAGTTCCAGGGGTGAGCATCCTTACAGGGATATGGCAGGAGGTCAGCAGGAGTGGACTTGGAGATCCTTTTCTCCAAGGGATAACAAGAAGGTAAGGCTGTAAGCCCAGAGCAACTGAGGGCTCAACTATTGCAGCAATCTGTCTCCTTGAACTCCACAGTCAGGCCAGTGTGGGGTCTTACGTTCAGCTACAATCAGCCCATTAAGTAGAGCAGCAATGGTGTCCAAGTTTTTTGGTTTTTATGTTTTATTTTTATTTTTTGTTGTGAAAATACCATACAGAGGGGTTACAATTACATGGGCAATGTAATGAGTACATTTCTTATCAAGCATTGTTGCCTCCTCCTTTGTTTCCCCTTACCATCCCTTCCCAACTCCCCCACCCTCACCCGGCACCAAAGTTGTAAAGTTCATTTTACGACATAATGTCTTTGTACATCTCATTGTTGCAATTGGTCCACTTGTATCCATATTTAAACAATTTGTTTCTTCCCTTCTCATACACAAAGTATACCAACATTAAATACAGTGAAAACAGGGGTTATATACTGTGGGGGAGGGACATACAAAGCAACAAACAAATATCTCATAAATATGTTAGAAACAATCTCAAGAAAGAAAAAAAAACATTTGAGTCCTTATTTTGGGGTTCATTTCACATAACATCAACTTATTTGACCTTTTCTGCTTGTCTCAGACATACACTAGTTATTGCAAATAAGGGAAACCATGGGACCTATGTTTCTTTGGGCCTGGCTTACTTCACTTAATATGATTTTTTCCAAGTCTTTCCATTTCCTAACAAATGGGGCCATGTCATTCTTTCTGATGGAGGCATAGAATTCCATTGTGTATATATACCACATTTTCTTGATCCATTCATCTACTAAGGGGCATCTGGGTTGGTACCATAGCTTAGCTATGGGAAATAATGCTGCAATAAACATATTCTTGTTTGTGATCATTTGGGTAAATGCCCAAAAGCGGGATTGCTGGGTCATGGGGGAGCTCTATGTGGAGTCTTTTGAGGAACCTCCATACTGCTTTCCAAAGTGGTTGAACAAGTTTACACTCCCACCAATCTAGGTGGACAGAGGAACAGATGACATAATGGAAACTATTCAGCCTAGAAAACAATGACATCTTAACATTTATAACAAAATGAAAGAGACTGCAAGACACTGTGTTAAGTGATATGAGCCATATAGGACCTGTTTTCTTTCAAATATTGAAGTTTAGAAAAGTGAACCTGAATATAGACTATGGAATTATGAGATTGGAAAGGTACTGTACTGGACACATGTGCTGTATGGAACTCTTGAAATACTACAATGTGCCTCAATAATATGTGTGATAAGTACCAGGTAATAAAAAATAAATGCTAAAAAAAAACATACCGGGAAGTTCAAAGTTTACTTTTCTATCTCATTTGTATAATTTTTTTTCTTTTTAAGTCCATATAAAATCAAATATTTATTTCCATCAGACAGTGAACAAAGTGCATTACCTTATTTTTATAATGTTTATAACTGTCCCTAGCTTTTTGTCCAATTGCTGAGAAGCAAGTGTCTTTGATGGGTACAGAGCACTCTACTCCAGAAATGAGTCTGAAACCCTTCCTTTCTGGACAGTAGCTGGACTTGAGCAGATAAACAGTGCATCTTGACAGAAAAAAACATTTTTCTACTCAGTGTCATCCCATGTACAGCTCATTTTTTTTCTGAGCAAAATACAGTTATTTTGTGTTGAATCAATTTATATAGGCATTTATGAGTTGGCTTTTATACCATGAAGGAAATTAGAAGTAACTGGGCATCAATCTTGTGGATGGAAATGCATGCCCCTCTCTGTCTATCCATATCTCAACACCAGCTTCTCCTTATCCTTCAGAGAGTAACCCTGATAAAGACTAAAGTTAGGGATTTTTATCTGTGAGACCAAGGATTTAAGGAATTCTGTTAACCTTAATCCTAGCTCATAGCTTTGGTGGCCCAGTGTCAATAAATCACAGGCTGGTCTCGAAGTGTTAAAAAGCTTATTTTATTCTAATCAACTTGCTTTATCTGTTACATAATATTGCGCAGTACATTTAGGATTCCTTCTGCAAAATTTTCAGCTTGTAATCACAATGACCTCTCTTTCTTAGAAGCATACTAGAGCTGAGAGCAGACAAGCATATCTAGTTGCTATCATCTTTCCTTGCTGTAACCATTGAGACAGAAGCAGATCAGGTATCTCTACCTCACTGCACAGATCAAGGGGTTATTAAAGAAAAAATAGTTTAGAAAAGCGAAGAACAGCAAAGTAATTCTCCTTTCCTAAGGAACTGGGCATAGACACATATTTTGTAGTCTCATAGACATTCAAAATGCACTGCTTCCTCAGGGACTTCACCAAAGAACTTGCTTACAATTTTTCCTTGACATACCACACAAAATGTGTGCCACGAGTTTGTTTTATGCAAAGCACATCCAGGAATTCTGACTTCTACATAAGTTATTGACCCTTTCTGTCTTTGAGTTTGTGTACTTACTTTCACATGATATGCAAATGCTAGCATAAAAAATTATCATAGGGGATTTTGCAAGGTTTCCTTGGGCTTATTATTTTGACATCAAGTTGGATAGATCTCGTCCATTGTATCTGGAAAAAAATACTGAGTCTCCTTCTGTCTCCACTCTCCAAAGAATGGGAAAGTCCTGTAGCTAATGTGAAGATGAGCTCTTAGCTTTTTACATATTGACTTTGGCTCTTAATTTAATGCATTCATTCAGTACACTTTGTGCTTACATTTGAGAGAAATGACTAGTTTCATTCATCTCATTAGTTGATCCTCTCCTGAGGGCTTTTATGGAGCTCTAAGTGGAGGAGAAGTAGACTCCATTTGTGGATATCTAGGAAAGGGACACAGAGACTTAAGGGAATAGGTTTCTAAAAGTGACGCTGTGTTTTTTGTTTTGTTTTGTAATTTTACTTAGAGGTTTATCTGAACAGCTATTCCACTTTAGTGGAAGAGGAATGAAAATGATTAAAAGGAGCTATCAGAACATTTTAACTAATAAGATACCACCAATGGTTTTTTTGTTGCTAAGTTACAGGAACTAAAGAAATTCAAATAATGAGTAAGCAAATTAAGCAAGATGGCATCTAAAATTGATGGATAGCCTGAATATCTCAAAATTGCATCCTACTTTTCTGTTGTTGTCAATTTGAAGTGTAATTTCCTACCTTGAAAAGATTTATTCTGGTATGATAATCAATTGCATTTCTTTCTGATAGCTCTTATTTTCTTTTTCAATATATATGACATATAGATGTCATATATATATATATATATATTTCACTTTGATAGTGTATGGAAAGACTATCATGATGTGTCAGTTGTTTGTTTGTTTTTTAAAAATCTATAAACCAAACTACTTGAAACTCTGCTCAGGAATAGAGTTTAATATCAGTTTGACAGCTACTATACAAGGGTTAAGCATAATCATTTTCCACCTCATTTCCTCCTCCAGGACACCCTGACATCAGAAAATAACTTCACCCAGCAAGTTAATTCATTTAGGTACTTGGCAGTCCACAGACAATTGACTCTTCTAGGAAGGTCCGTTAACAGGGAACAGTGTTCTTAATCAAACTTTCTGTGGAACTCACATTGAGGTTATTTTATAACTTGAGATGCTGAAGTTTGGTATTTGACCCCACAATTTCTCAGGTAAGATCAACCTCTCAGTGGGTTAGGCTGCAGATCCTTTTGAGTCTCACATGAACATTCAATCATGACCTTAAATGGGAAGCAGGAAAGCAAAACTATAAAACAATGACATTGAAAGTAAGCAAGCTTGCATTTGTGCCTGATCTACCACATAACTGGTGATAGTATGCATGTACGTAGTATCCCTGCGCCTGTTCTATAACTGGTGATAGTATGCATGTACGTAGTATCCCTGCGCCTGTTCTATTTTCTGCACTGTGTAAATATACATAGTATCCCTTCGCCCGTACTACCCTCTGCACTATGCAAGTCACCCTTTGAAATCTTTCTCAGAAGTATAGCAGAGATACTGAGGTGTTAGCAAATTGTCTAATATCAAGACACTAATCTGTAAGGTTTAATGAGTGTTTACCTTATAATTACTACAATCTGATCACTTACAATTACTACAATCTGAGGTCTTTTAAATTATTGAAGAGTCAGTTCCTTGTGTACATAATGGTATCACAACACCAAGCTCACAAGTGGGTACCTGAAGGAGTGAATCCATGATCATCCTTGAAAAACTATTTTCTAACTTTCAAGCATAAGTACATATATTTTTAAAATACTCATTTTAATACTCACATCATATGCTCATGTAAGTGGGAAAACAAAATGAAAATCTGCTTAAATATTTGACTATGTCTGCAATCCTAGTAACTCAGAAGGTTGAGATCAGGTTTCAAAGCCAACCAGGCAGGAAAGTCCAAGAGATCCTTATCTCCATTTAACAACAAGTGGGAAGTACAGCTAAGGCTCAAGTGGAGCATTAGCCTTGAGCAAAATAGCTCAGGGACAGCCATCCGGGCCCTAAATTCAAGCTTCAGAACTGTCATACACACACACAAATCTGAATACTAACACTGATAAAATAACAAGCACATTGAAAATGGAGGCAAAGGCTTGGAATCCTACTGACAGGTCCAAATCCTAACTGTTACACATTGGCTACCTGTTTCTCTTTATGCCTCACTTTTAAAATCTGGAAATGGGGGAGAATGTCAATTGCTGCTAATCTGTTAGAGTTGACGTCAGTCTGTGCAGGTTTGTTAAAGTAGAACCCAGATGTAAGTGTTGGATCAGTGATGGCACTAGTGGCACTGAGAGACACCAGGATTTCTAAACACCACAGTATGCACTTAAAGTGACCCATATATCAATTTTCACTGCAGCATTGCCAGAATATTCTCTGAATAAGGAAACTGAGACACAATGTGTTTCATTAACTTGCCTTAAATCACAAAGAAAGTGAGTAGTATGATACAATGATTGAGTAGGTAGTCAAAGAATAATCAAGTATTTGTTAAGATTCTCACAGTGATAATATTCACACCTCCTAATCAAGTAGGCATGTCTAGTCTCTGTAGTAAAAGGCTATTGGCCATTTTTCTGTTTTCTTGGGCATCACTGATTGGAATTTGTTTTGATTCACAAAGTACTTTTGCTGATAGATAAGCAATTGCTTATTAACATTTCCTGTGCTAGAAACTATATATTCACTTGTTATTCTTATTGTTTACTTTCCTTGCTCCTTGTAAATCTATATTAAATAGCAACAATAAGAAATATTGAGGTTCTAGATTTGTGTATCTAAGACTTTTAATGGATATGAAAAAAATCTAGAACTCTCCAATTACAATATATGTTTTATTTGAGGGAATTCACCAAGCAAATTATAACAAAAATGTCTAAAAGATGTAGACACTAATATCTATTAAGATACTGGTGATTATTTAAAGAAAAACAGCCATAAATAAGAATTGTTTTAGATTTGAAAAGAGGATTGTCTTTAGTCAGTGCTAACTTTTTGTGCAAATACCACAGAACATGGAAGACAAGATAATTCATTCATGATAATTAGAAATTTATTTCTAATACTTAGAGACTGAGACACTTTCTTGCTTTTTCTTCACAACACAGCAGGCAGAGGTTGAGAAAGAAAAGCAGTATGGAGGTTCCTCAAAAGACTTCACATAGATCTCCCCTATGATCCAGCAATCCCACTTTTGGGCATTTACCCAAATGTTTACAAACAAGACCACACTAAAGCTACCAGCACAACTATGTTTATTGCAGCATTATTTACCATAGCTAAGATATGGAACCAACCCAGATGCCCCTCAGTAGATGAATGGATCAAGAAAATGTGGTATATATACACAATGGAATTCTATGCCTCCATCAGAAAGAATGACATTTCCCCATTTGTTAGGAAATGGAAAGGTTTGGAAAAAATTATATTAAGTGAAGTAAGCCAGGCCCAAAGAAGCATAGGTCCCATGGTTTCCCTTATTTGCAATATCTATTATAGGTATGAGTCAAGCGGAAAAGGCCAGATAATGTGATGTTAGGAAAATGAACCCTTAAATATGTATTTTAATGTTTTCGTTTCTTTCATGCATGTATTTCTAATGCATTTATAAGATTATTCCTTTATTGCTTTGTATGTCCCTCCCCCACAGTGTAACCCCCGCTTTCACTATATTTGATATCAGTATATCATGTGGAGGAGATGGGGACAAACAAATCGTTTAAGGATTCAGGTGGACCTGTTGCAACAATGAGAAGTACAAAATGTCATGTCAAAACCAGCTTTACAATTTCGGTGTGGGGGGGGGAGGGGTGTATAATTGGGTGGGGGGAGGGGGGTAAAATTGGGTGGGGGGAGGGGGGAGGCAGGGAAGGGAAGTGAAGGGTAAACAAAGGAGGAGGCTGCAATGCTTGGTAAGAAATGTATGCATTATTCTGCCCATGTAATTGTAGCCCCTCTGTACAGTATGTTCTCAAATAAAATAAAATACAATTAAAAAAAAAAAAAAAAAAAAAAAAAAAAAAAAAAAGAAAGAAAATTCTCCCTCATCAAGATTGTTTATGAGGGCATATAGTCCCATACACAAATTTTGGGGAATGCATTCAAGCTATAATAATTACCTATCCTACTTATGCAATTATTTATGAGCATATTCATAGTTGGTTTTAGTGATATGGAAATTTTCACATGAAAATTATAGTACCATTTGGAGAAGATAATTGTACAATAGTTCGTAGTCCTTCTAGTCAAACCACTAGAGAGACAGGAAAAATTACCTGATATGACACAATTCAAAGTTGCCATGTCTCTTGTCTAACATTTGAAAGTCTACACTAATGAAATGGTTTCAAAGATTTTTGCTTCCATGAAAGTTTAATAATGTCCTGTAATCTCAATGTCCTTAAATTTATTAGAGCATTACTAATCTTTTGCAGTGAAAGTAGAAAAAAATCAGTTAATCTCAGGTTAAACATTTGCAGTAACTGTGGGATTGCCTTTCACAATGAGTTATCCATTTCCTAAATTTAAGCAAAAGTATAGAAGCTGACTTTAATACCTGCATATATTACTTTATCCTTCTCCAGTTATAATAAAGGGAACAGATGTTAATGAAGTGGTTTTTTATTTCAAGTGATAGATTTAAGTGCCTAATTTTGAGTTTCTTATTAAATATATTTGTCTCTTCAGAGTCCATTCAGTTAATACCAGACAGAATATTTTCATAAATCCTACAGCAGCAGGAATTTGCTTAAATTACATAAAAAACACCAATACACCCTACTCTTGAGTATTTATTTATTCTCAAATCACAGAACTGAGACAGATATATCTGTAAACCAGTAGCTGGGTGAAAGATCACAGGTGTACAAGACTTTACTCAAGCTATTTATTACCATGGTGATCTTGTTTTGTTGTTGTTGTTGCTGCAAACTATGACAATGGTACATAGGTAACAAGCACTCTTTGTAATTAGCAGCACTTATTCACTATTAACGTAATTGGAATTACTGGGTAAAATGTATGCTTCTATAAGTAGCAAGCCCATGATTATTAGACTTATTTCTTGTTATGCATCTCTTAATGATGTGATTATTTACTCTGTAAGACATGGTGCGTGAATCACTTTAGAGAGGGAAGAATGCCTAACAAAATTCTTCAACAGGACATTAACATATTAGTAAAGAGAACTATTAAAGTTGCCCCTCATTTTATTATCATTACACTCAAATAGCACTTTGCTACTCCAAATATTTTTACAAATATTCTTCACCTTGCATTATTAATATTAAGGATGTCTCGTTTTCTCCAAGAACTCCCAAATTCACTGAAACGGAGGGGCTGTTTTGTGAGTCTGTGTACATTCCACCTTGACTAAAGAATTGCTTGATTTTGTAAAGGTCAGCGATTTGTGGGGGATTGGCTGAGCGATGGGGACACAGGCAGCGACACCTGGGACCCCCATACCTTGTGGCAAATGCACTCAAGCATGGCACGTGTGCCTCTGTCTATTAATGTTTTCGCTTTTTCCTTTTTATGTCCTAAACCTGTTTATTGTCCCTTTGATATTTACTTGGCACAAATAATACGTCGTTTGTGGAGGTTCGGAATACAGCTCTTCCCCTTGCAGCATTAATTTTTCAGTTTGTTTGTGTTGAGGCTATGAATGTTGCTTCAGTTCTAGCCCATGCGCAGGCTGCCTAACATATGTGCTGTAACGGAGTGTGTGGGGTTTGAAGAGCGAAGCCATTAGGCAGTGCATTAAAGTACGCTCTCCGTGAAGAGCTCTGAGCATGAGTAGATCTTGGAGGGGCCAGACCTATACAAACTGAGCCCTTGAGATGCTTTTCCTTCACTCTTGTTTGTGTTCCCTGATATTTGCAGATGCTATGTGTATCTTCTGATGGATTCCATTTGGATGGTTCAGTGAGCACCCTGAATGGGTTTTGTTCCCTGTGCGTTGAGCTAGAGAAGGATTAGAAGAGAATGTTTCTACCTGCACATCAAGATCTTATCTCACTCCCACAGCATTTGGCTTCATTCAAAACTGGCACTTTTTTGAGACTCATTAGTGTTTTTAAAAAATTCACTTAAACTTTTATAAAAGTTCACTAATATAAAATATCAGTTGTCAAACAGCTCTAAAGACTTTGTGCCACCAAGGTATTGGTTTTCTATAATACATGAAGCTGTACAGATCATGTAAGTTCTGATTGTCTTTGATTAACTCTTTCCTGAGTATTTGTGTGTTTATTCCTAGACTATTGATGTTGAGTGGCCCATGAGATATGACACATTTCAAAAGCCTGAACCTGGCTATGGCTGATCTGGCTATTATTGGTTTTATCAATAAACTTACACATTCTAGTTTCATGATAACATGTTTATTCCCAGAGGGCTCCCTAAAGCTTACATTGTAAGTTAGGTAAAAAGCAAAAATCCCTCCTCATCAATTTTATTTGCTTTTTTTTTCAATTCTATCAGTATATTTCACATTTCTATCACTCTTTTTATATTTCCTTTTTATATTACTGATGTTAATTAGTTGTAAGAAGGTTTTCTTTAATAGCCCATTTGTATACATAGTGTTTACTGTTCACAGTCACCTCTCTATTCTCTATCATCCCCTTTTCCCTGGTCCCAAACCATTTTCATCAAATTGGCCTGCTCCATTTTCACACATGTATCTAAAACAAACTGTCTGTATTTGCCTTCTCTATTTGTTTGCTCCTTCCCACCAATTCTTACATACCAAAAATATTTTTTTAAATTCTTAATATTTGTTATTTTTAAGTGCATGCTAATTGTTCGAAGGAGTCTTATCTAGCTGTCTCACAAACATACAACACATATTCTAGTCAGATTAATCAGACATATACACATGACATTGTATGTATTATATGGACATGTTTAAGACTAACCTCCACATATGAGTGAAAACATATGTGCCCTTCACTGTGTAGGAGCCTTTTGGGTTGATTAAATGCCTTTGTGTCAATTGTCTCTTCTATTTGCTGAGCAAATGTAGTTGTATGCAGACCATAGTTAAGTGTTTGTTTCTGTCAGATAGATGTACTGCTTGTAAACAACATATAGTTGGGTATTGCATTATGATTGGTTTGCCTATTCTTATTTTTGTTTAATTGATAACATTAATTTCAGATTTAACAGAAAGTTCTACAGTAGTTCTTGCCAATTACTCCCCAAATTTTAGTGTCATATCTCTTCCTGTTTCTCTTATGTTCATATACTCATCTATTATAAAATATCTTCTCAACTTATTTTGAGTAAAAGATGATTATAATCACATTCTTTGGTGCCTGCTTAGTGGTAGTAAATTGGTTTAGATTTATCATAGGGTGCCCTTTCTTCTCTACCTTCCTTCCTTCTTTCCTTCCTTCCTTCCTTCCTTCCTTCCTTCCTTCCTTTCCTCCTTCCTTCTTTCCCTCCTTTCTTTCTTTCCTTCTTTCCTTCCTTCCTTCCTTCCTTCCTTCCTTCCTTCCTTCTTTCTTTCTTTCTTTCTTTCTTTCTTTCTTTCTTTCTTTCTTTCTTTCTTTCTTTCTTTCTTCTTTCTCTCTTCTTGGTACCTAATGCTTTTGCTCATTGGCTTGTACTCTACCAACTGAGCCATGCCTCCAACACATGATGGAGTGTTTTAATTTACGTTTCTTTTATGAAATAATTTTACTGAGTATTCTTGTAAGTGACTTGTTTATTCTCTCTTGTGGCTTTTAGTTTCCTTTTCTCTTTCTCTGCTTATTATTTTAGCTAAAATATGTCGTGGTGCGGTATGTTGTATTCTGAAAGCCTTTGGTTTCTAGAAGGGCTTCTCAATGTGAAGATTTGTAGTTTTCTGCTATCATTATGTTGAATGTATTTCCTATGCTGTTAGCTATTGCCTCTTCTCTGAATAACTGCCCTTAAGATGTAAATTTGGACTTTGAATGAAGTTTCAAAGTTCCTGTGTCTGTCTCGTATTTCTTTGATGTTTTGGTTTATTTCCTTCTACATTTGCTATTATATTTATCCTTTCTTTAAACTCAGAGATTCTGTTTTTATATTATCTACTTTGCTGGTGAGCCTTTCTACTTTATTTTACATATCTCAACCTTTAGTTTGATTATCTTCAGGATGTATAGCTAATTTCTTGAACTCACGTCTTTACATAATTCATTTATCAGTGGGTTCAAATCACATTTAAATAATATTTTTAATTTTGTTAGGCAACTTTACACTTTATATACATTTATCTGGAATTCATTTAGCATTTAAGTTGGGTTCTCATTGAGTTCGTGCATTTCATTGCTTATTTTCTGTGTTCAGATAGTTGCTTGTAAAGCCCTTTATCTTATCATTAAGCATTCTTACCAGCTTTTCTTTGAGCTCAGTACGTGAGATTCCCTCCACTTTACTGACATTTTGATCCTTTTTTATATAATTTCTAGAGGTATTATTTTTTACATACATTTATGAACACATAGACATGTACAAATGCATATATGTGAGAAATGTATTTCTGTGTTGGGTTTTTATGCATTTGAAGGCTTTTTTGTTATATGGTTTTTAGTTTTTAATAGCTTCCCATTTGGTTGTTCTCTCTATTACCATTGGTCTGGGTGTTAGTTCCACTGGTGAGTTGCCTCTTACCCCTGGTGCAAGTGTACCACTGCTACCTCAAGTCTGATCACTCCATTTATTCAACATCCAAATTAAATTTTTATATATTATATCATCAATAACTTTATCTACACAAGTAATTATGTACTGTGATCTGAGGTTCTATACAGTTTACTGGGGTTAGAGCTGAGCTATTAAGAGTAAATGTTGTAAAGGAAGAGACCTGGAGGCAGCCAGATGGGGAAAAATGAGATAGGGAAATTGACAGCACCTAATATGCTCCAGTGTAAACATATAGGTCTGTAGGCAGGAAGTAGTGCAGTAACATCATGAGTGGGTAATGGGTAGAATTGTAAGAGCAATATTCTAAGGAAATTAGGAAATAGACTACTAGTTAGAAAAGATGATAAAATATTTTTTATATTTCTCCTAGGATACCTTTTTAAAATAGATGATTGGATCAAAGTCAACAATTTTATATGTTGACTTTATATGTTCTGCATATTATAACTCAGCACATATTAAATTTTACCCTAAATTTTGTGATCAAAAACATCACATATACAGCCACAAATATACAGGGAAATATTTCCAATTATATCATTTTGACAGAGGTCTGATTTTTATTCTGCTGTTACCAGAGCTCAATGATACTCATGAATCCTACATTTCTCTTCATATCACCAAGAAACACAGCACATCAAATAGACTACAAGTGCAATTGTATGTGGAAAGGAAAGTATATAAAATTGACTCTTTTGTACTCTATAAGCCTGTTATTGGTGCTCTTTTAAGTCCTAAATCTGCTTGTGCTACACAAGAACAACGTATTTTTGCTCTTGTTAAAACTAGAGGCAATCTAGTTACAGGAGACTGAGTGGAATTCTATAGTTCTTTGGACATCATGAGCTAAATTGCCAATGAAGGAATTCCTAAGAAGCTTTATTATTAGCTCCCATGTGACAAGCAGTAAGAACAGCTCTAGATTTTCAGTACCAGAGTCAATCACTGGTATAAGCATCTATGGAATCAATCTTTTCCTTTATAAGTGAACAGAACACTTCCATAGTAGTCATTAAGAAAGAATAAACAGGGGCTGGGAAGGTGGCTTAGTGGTAGAGCACTTGCCTTGTATGCCTAAGGCCCTGGGTTCGATTCCTCAGCACCACATAAGCAAAAAGAAAAAGCCAGAAGTGGCGCTGTGGCTCAAGTGGTAGAGTGCTAGCCTTGAGCTGAAGAGCTGAGGGACAGCGCCCAGGTCCAGAGTTCAGGCCCCATGACCGGACCCCCCCAAAAAAGAAAGAATAAACATAGATACCTTCTGTAACTTTTTCTTGTTTTTTGGTCATGGTGTTTGAACTCAGGGCCTGAGCATTTTTGCTCAAGGCTGGAGCTCTACTACTTTGAGCCACAGCTCCACTTATGGCTTTCTAGTGGTTAATTGGAGGACAAGGTCTCAAAGACCTTTTTTGCCTGGGCTGGCTTGGAACCAACTATGATCAGTTCAGATCTCAGCCTCCTGAGTAGCTAGGGTTACAATCATGAGCCACTGGTGCTCGGCATTACAGTAACATTTAAAATGAAATACTTTTCTGATTCTAACCATACTTGCAGAAATTCCTTTTCTCCCTTATTCTATATTGCTGATATTTGTTATATCTCTTGGGTTCTTCCTTGCTATTGCATTCATGCAAGTGTTGAAAGCTAATGGCACATGATGAAGTTTGCAACATGAAGTTTTTTTATGATTCAAACTATTCTTTTCTTTTACAAGTTAAGGTCACAAATTCTATTCCCGATATTTTTCAATATTTTCCACACTATCCTGTCACATTTTTATATCAGTAATTATATAGAACTTTTCATTCAATTATTAGATTAGTATATTTTTTCCATCCTCTGGAAATGTCTGTAGGTTAACTAAATTAATTCCAAGCACACAAATAAATGTTATGTTTGTATAAAAATTGTTTAAAATGTTAGTACTCTCCTCAATAGTTGTCCTTTTGCTCACTCCAAATTATTTTGACTAGATTTCTTTAAAAATCAACTATGTCCATGTTAAATTCCATAAAAATACCAATGAAAGTTTTGAGGAAAACTGAAATTCTCTGTGCTGTTTCTGATTTTTCATTTCACATATACACATGACACACAGACACATATTTTTATATCACACATATATGCATGTGCTTCTTTTCACAAACATATGTACATACATATACATGTGTATATGTATGATGTTTGGAGGGAGAGTAAACTCATACCTTGATGGACTAATATAAAGAAAGTGCCTTTAATTACCTGATCATCAAGGTGTTACTCTCCCATCAATCATCATCTTGAAGATGCTTTCATTATGAAATATTCAGTCTCTCATTAAATATCAAAAGAATTAAAAGGAATCATATAGTTAACAAAAACTTACTACAATGCCATAATGTAAGCCATGACTTTTAGTTAAACTCCAAAAGATTATTAAAACAAAACCATATAGTTCTGCCCTGCCATTTCTACATGTAAGAATAAATTAATATTGGATTTTTTGGGCTTGTGTTCACATCAATATTGAACCATGTCCAATATCCATTATCAGATATTCACCACGAATGATCCCGGGTGCTGAGTATGTTGACTTAACATTACATTAGTGTCATTTTTTTTCCTTCTGTTACTTACAGGTTGTAATTCTGGGAGGCTACTGACCATTCCTCAGTTACACAATGCAGTTTTATGCCTCTCTGCTCTAATTGGCACAAGAGTTAGACTAAAGAATTCCCCCAAGCACTAGAAGAAGAGGAAAATAAAATTACCCTGGGAGATTAAACTGTAAAATCCACATGTAAAGAAGAAAATTCAATTTAAAGAGACTGAATGCCTGTAGGGCCAGCAGGATTAACACTGAAGGATTAAATATATTAACATATCTCAAGAAAGGATACAGGAATTCAGAAGAACCACAAGAGTAAACCTTCGAGGGGTACACATGAGCTCAGGAGATTTCAGAAAGGGACAGCTAGAGGGACAATTAGTCAGAGCATGCATCAAGCAAAATCACCTCGTGTACAAATCAGGTACCATACACCAAGCACACTCCTCTTTATTACTATTGTCTATTAATCTCTATTTCTCTCCCCCCTTGAATACATGCACATAAAATGATTAGGTAATCCCTGTAAAATTACGATATATTCTATTCTACCCACTGATAGAAAATGAAAGTTATACTTAAGTTATAAAGTGCATTTTAATCATCTTTTAATCTATACCTTAAAACACTTATGTTTTAAAATAGATAAGCACATCTTTATCAAAGTATTTTAGACCAGTGTCATTCATATCTACAGGTTATTTTCCTGCTTTCATGACAGAAGTAATTTTGATGAATGTATGAAGGGCCCCAGAATATCTCACACAATTTATATCACTTGCTTACAGATTCTTGCACAATAATGTTTAAATACATAAGTAGCAAACTTTTAAATGATGAAACAGAATTTTATGTATTCAGTTTTGCAGTTGTTCTGGTTTTGTTTGTTTTCAATAATTGCTTTCATTTCCTGGAGTAGAATTTTACAGATATCTGAAAAAAATGTTTATCTGTAGACTTTTTCTAAGTAAGATCAGATTCCCAAACTTTCTCCGACTGACATCATTGACTGTCTGAGTTCATAACTCATGGAAGTCATCAAGGCCAACGACCCCTGCTTAGGCCTTCGTGTTCTTAATTACAAAGAATCACACAACCCTTGTTTAAGTTAAGAACCAACTTCCATCCTTCCTCAGTGACTCTCATTGTATGAAATCCCAAGCCATCTTTGTCATCTTTGAGACATTCCATACGATGATCAAACATTCTCAATATTACAATAGTTTGAAGAGGACTTAGAACTAGGTCCATATTTTTTTATTTACAAATCAACAAATTCATCAAGAACCTTGTGTGTCTACTTTTTTTATTTACAAATCAACAAATTCATCAAGAACCTTGTGTGTCTACTTTTTCACTATGTGTGGACTTTGAAATGTCTACAAGTGTAAATCCCTCAGAAAACATCCCTCTCACAAATACTTTTGTTTTAAATTCTATTGTCAAAGTGATGTACACAGGGGTTACAGTTATATACATAAGGTAGAGGGTACATTTCTTGTTAAACATTATCAGCTGCTCATTTCTCTCCTAGTTTTCCACCTCCCATGCCACCCCCACCCCCTGGTGCAACATCAATCTTCACAAGATAATGTGTTAGATTTGTTGGAAATGAACTCCATAAATTCTTCTTGTAAACCTATGAAAATCTCCCAAATTTGGGCAAAAAGTCACATGTGTAATGAAGATGTTTCTGATGTCTTATGTTCCAATTATTTGTTACCTTAAAACTATATATACTCATGATTAACTCTGTTCAATGTACTTGAATTATTTCCATGTGTTTCTCTGTCACCAAATTGTGGTTGGTGGTTTCATTGTTAGAAACAAACACGTTGCAAACCTTCTAGGTGATGAATGAGTGTTATGGAATGTTCAATGTTCATAAGTGAATTCATAGTAGATTTTCCAATATTTAAATGAACCTCCTAAGACATCATTGTCTATACAGATAGTAATTGTAGTATTATGAGATCATCTAAAATTTGCTCGCTTTTTATTCTCACTTTTGCCCTAAATGAATGGTAATTTTAAATGACATTTATATCTACACTAGTTCCCTCACCATTGTATTTGCAAGATAAGAAGGAATCAGTGGTGTTTGACCTTTAAATGAGAATATTTTTGTAGATAATATAATTTTTGTACCTGTTAATGTATATAGTATATATTCATTATAGTATATAGTTTCTATAGTCCAAACTATGGGATTTTCCAGCTTTGTTGTGTAGTTCAAAGAGAATTATTTTACCAGTGTCTTAGAATTCAGTAAGATATTTTATAAATATCACAATGGGACTAGCTTTACAGACAGTAATTTATCTCTAGGGCACCACTGGGTATTTTGTAGGTTAAGACTAATTTATACTAATGATTTTGTGTGTGCAAGACTAATATAGAAGTCATATGATTGAGAAAGAAACCTGTCATAGATTGATGAGATTGTAGTCTGCCTTTATAGATGAACAGGAGGTAGGAAACAAGGGTAGACAGGATCCATGTATTCAGCTACCTTAGACCATATAGGACTAAAGTTGTTTTTATACCTGGTTGATACATTATTTGGGTATTTTTTAAATGCCAAATTTGAGAGCTCAAAGCAATTTGACCTGTAGAATTGCACTGTTTCTGGGTACCAGTGAATCACCCGGTAATGCTAGCCACTCAGGAGGCTGAGTTCTGAGGATCATGGTTCAGAGCAGGGGTGTCCATGAGACTCTTATATCCAATTAACCATCAAAAAATTTAATAAAGGAGGGGGTAACAATGCTCAATAGGAAATGTACTCATTACTTTATTTGTGTAACTATAACCCCTCTGTACAGTATCTTTACAATAAAAATATTTTTAAAAATTTAATAAAAGAAAAAAGCTGAAAATGAAGCTGTGGCTCAAATATTACAGTACCAACCTTGAAATAAACAGCTCAAGGACAGACAGACAGACAGACATGCACACACACACACACACACACACACACACACATACACACACACACACACTGGCAGTATTATTATAAACTTGTTATGAGATAGTTAAGAGAATCTAATTTCATATTTTATTTCCATGTTACAAAAATACATAGATCAAAACTATCAGAAGGGTCAGTGTTCTAGCTATTTAATCAAGGGCTTATTTTTAAAATATCTGCAGGAAAAACTAAAGTTTTCAGAAAAAATCTGTTTCAAGATTTACTAATTTCTCTAACTTTAAATTTTCTATGTACTCTAGGTATAAATTTAGCCTTCAGTTTCACCAGCTAATATTCCCTTGAGAAATTTCAATGTTCTTAACCATAGCAAGTCAATTACCATACAGGAACATAGAATAAGTATCCATACTGTAATTCCCTGCAGCTCAACCCTGTCTCATGCTTGACATGAATTCTTATTATTCAGATTGGCTCTTTAAACTTGTGTGAACTCCTTCAAAGAACTAAAATCACACGGTCAACTCAATGGCAATAGATTGAAAATGTGCATCTCTTCTTAATTTCAGCTAAAACAAACATTTATGCATAGTTTTGTTGTTGTTGGTGGTGGTGGTCATGGGGCTTGAACTTGGCCTGAGTGCTGTCCCTCAGCTCTTCAGCTCAAGGCTAGCGCTCTACCACTTAAGCTACAGCGCCACTTAGGGTTTTCTGGTGGTTTATTGGAGATAAGAGTTTCACGGACTTTCTTGCCAGGGCTGGCTTTGAACTGTGATCCTCAGGTCTCAGCCTTCTGTGTAGCTAACATTACAGACATGAGCCACCAATGCCTGGCTATGCATAGTCTTTCTAGCAATGGAATGTTGAGTTAAAAATCTGTTAACAATGTTAATGACAAGGTCTTTACTTCTGGAGATAAGGCAGGAAGAAAGTGGCATAGGACATGTTGTCCAAGGTTACTCTTCATTCTTTGGGTCTTTTTCTGTGTGTGTGCCTGTATTTCTGACTGAATTTCTCCATGCAGTATTTCTGGAAGTGGTAAGAAACCACTCATGAATAGAATATTACAAGGCAGTGTGAAGTCCTGCATTCACTGAATTCATCCGCTACCATAACTTCTAAAGGGCATAACTTAAATTTTCATTGAAACCTGTTCACACTTTTGTTGTATTTGGTTTAATCACTACGTCTGGAATTGAAGTCAAGCAACTGTTTTAGATCGCTACTTTTTTTTTTCTGAGTATATTTATTTTCTCTTTGGAAATGCATTCCTGTCCTAGCCATATCATTAGGAAAAAGAAAAGAAAAAAAACACCCTTAAATTAATAAAAGCTACTTCCCCCATATATCTAAAAAGCACCATAATGTGCCTCAAAGCTTTGGAAGAGAAGGCAAAACTCCTTACCATTTCTGCTCAACATAGTACAGTCCAGACAAGGCAACTGTAACGCTCTTTTTCCAATTAAAAGTATTTTCTAGTCCATGCTTACTGTTTATAATTTTTTTCTTGGCCACATTACATTTTGTACTAGAATGATTCACTGTCAAGGCGTGGAAGCTGATTCCTGAGAAATGATACTAGTTCAAAAAAATGCTTTTCGCCCAGGACCTGGACATTCCTCCAATGGTCTTCTTGAAGAGCAGAGCATCTGTTATAAATTGTTATCCTACTTTCAGGGAAATTTCAAGAGAATCTGATAAAGTCCTTAAAGTGGAATTCTGCATCAGCCTCAAGGCCAAATCAAACTCTCATTGCCAAATGCACTCTGACTCAACAAAGCCTGGGCGGTTTGTTCTGAGTCTGTGTGTCCTCAATTATTGTGATAAAAGACCACTTTGGTTTGGGTTTTTACCATTTCACCTGGGATCAATACTTTTTTTGTTGTTGTTCTGACCAGAAAAGTATAAGAGATGTGAAATTTAGCATTCACATAGAATATAAGCATTTACATTTTATTATGACATTTAACAGGAATAGAATGATTTAGCCCAAATACGATGGAATCTATAAACATGATCAAGTGCTGTTCATATTTTATGTCAAATAGGTACCCGTTCACAGGTGACACTGCCAGGTGACTTTGCTCACTGGGTCCAGGACCCTGTGGGACTGGCCCACAGTGAGTGTTCCAAGGCATGTGCAATGGAAAAAAAATGAGTGAATGCCTAAGGAGAAGCTTACCAAATAAATGCTTTATTAATTTCAAATTGTGTGTCCAATATTCTTATTTTTTCTCTCCTCTCTTCTCCCTCCCTCCCTCCCTCCTTCCCTTTTCCTTCCTTCCTTCCTTCCCTTTTCCTTCCTCCTTCCTTCCTTCCTTCCTTCCTTCTTCATGTGGACACACTCTTTTAAAGAATGAATTTTTGTTCCCTTTTCTGTACCTCCTAAGGACATGTGGAAAATGTCTTCCTTAAGTTGCTGGGAGCGATTGGATTGCAGAATTTCACTCAAGCCTTCAGAGAAAGATCAAGCACACATCTCTCAGTCTTTGCTGTGTTTTGTTGCTTGGAGTGATACCGACTGAAACTCCATCCGCCATGATGGCCCAAGCCCAAGAGGAGAGGGCCGGGCTATGTCCGGAAGACGACAGGGCTGTCCAGGGCAGGTCTTCTGTGTGTCCAAGGCAGATCTTTCCTGTGATTTATTTTCCCCAACGACAGAAGCATGGAGCGTTCTCAGTGAGGCAGATCATCCGGCCCAGTTGCGGGTGTGATTGAGGGAGAGAGCTTCTTCCACCATTGTGCCCATGGTTCTGCCTCTACCTCTTCTTCCAGTCCTCCATCAAAACAAGCCTGTGCCAGGGACGCAGTCATCTCTACCTAACAGAAGTCATTTCAGGTTTTGGAGTATTTGCAGCTGAAGAATGATGTAGCTTATGTACTTCCCCCATGCCTGTGTGCCTATGGAAAGAAAGCAAGGTCCATCTTTATTTCTGATTTGGAGTTGCTAGAGTTGCTTCTTGACTTAAATTCACCTATTAACTTGTTCATCTCTGAGCTCTTCATGCCTTCAGCTTCTTCCTTGCAACTCAGGTTGGTGACTTGCTACAAATCTGGAGATAAATCTGTTTACCAAATCGCATGTCTAAGGGTGAAATACTAGATGATTTGAGAGTTTATGCTCCAGTGTATACTATACATTCAAAAAAATGTCTTACATGTGGGCTGGGAAGATGGCTCAGTGGTAGAGTGCTTGTCTTGCATGCATGAGGCCCTGGGTTCAATTCCTCAGCACAACATAAGCAGAAAAGACCAGCGATGGAGCTGTGGCTCAAGTGGTAGAGCTGAGGCCTTGAGCTGAAGAGTTGAGGGACAGGGTCCAGGCCCAGACATCAAGCCCCATAACCCACAAAAAATAAAAAATAAATAAAATTATTATGTGGCTATATATAGTGTATGGAAAAGGGTAAGCTTAAATTCAGATTGCAGAGCTAGTCACTTAGCACTTGCAGACTATGTGTGAAGGTTTTGGATTCTCTTGAGAAGCAATTTATTTCAGTGGAACCTCTGAATATAAATTCCCATGTAAACTAAACCCATATCTAGTTACTGAGAGTAGTCTACTATCCAAACTACCATTCACTCTTCCCAGCCAGGTTTAAACTACTAGTGTTTATTTGTAAAGAGTACAGTCTCTGTGTGTTTCATAAAAGACAGCCCTAGGTAAACATAAAAGATGTAATATAACATAAAACAGCAAATAAAAGTACCTTCAAACCTTTTTAAAAGTACTGCAAAAGATAACAACAGTCCTATTTTCAAAATGATACATGAAATTTTCTGTGTGAAACTATTGCTATGTAGTGTGTGTATAGGATCCGGGAACTAAGTGTGGATTGACTGTTTGGAAAAAATGATTTTCTTATTCAAGATAATTGCTATTTGTTCACCTGTCAATATCTTTTGACTTTTATTATGGACTCATATATCAAATGTCTGTCTGTATTGTATATAGCTGCCTGAAGCAAGTCAAGTACAAATGAAAATACGTTGAACTGTTGGACTTTAATCAGACATTGAAAATGGAGCTGTTGGTGTAAGAAAACATTTATCCATATTAATACTTTTAGAAACATGGACCACAAGCATGGAAGAGTGACAGAAGATCATCTTGGATCCATCTCTTTCTAAATGCTTGACTTCGGACAAATTATAAAGGTTTACTTTTAACAGTGAACTAGGAAGATATTTTACTTCATTCTTTTGGGAATAAATAAAATTCAGTGAATGAAAGGGTTTATTAAAGAGAGACTCAGAGAGCATCTGTGACTATATGTACGATATCAAAACTAGAAGCTGGAATAAGAGGTGGTTTAATCTATGACTGTATTCAGCAGTGCAGCACCAGAGGTGGAGAAGAAAGGTGACCTGTCACACAGCTGAAATCACACACTGAACATATCCGGCATTGTCTTCTGTGGAGTCTTTTGCAGGATTCCAAGGTCCTTACAGAAACCCATTATCAGGGATTTTAGGATAATGGCTTTTAATATATTTATGTCTGTAGACATAAATTGTAGATGTTACTTTTGTTCATTGTTCATTCCTGCTTCTTTACAGAGATTTATGTCCCTCCTCATCCACTGACATCCAACCTACCCACTTGAATGACTTTGAGCAATGGAATGACGACAGAAAAGTAGTCTGGGACATAGGCATGGATGGAAAATTAAATGACCAAAGAAAACCCTTTCTAAAAACTGCACTACGAATACACCAAGACTATGAAAAATCTAGAGAATTTAGCTCTTAGTTAAATGCTTTATGTTTTAGGTAAGCCTATTCTATTACACTATATGAATCCTTCCTAGTAATGATTCATACACCATTTTATTTCCTTTAATTACAGTATGAGTATCGCCAGTATTTATTTTTCTGGCCTTATTGATGCAGTGCTGATGTCTGCCTTGTCCTCTTCATCATCTTGTCATCTATCTATCATATTCCATGAGTCCAAAGAATATTCAAAGTAGTCCATTGGTTTCTCTAAATGTCTCTGCTTCGTTTGCCTGACTTAAACATTCCAAGTTGAGAATACATACTTTCCTTTATTATGTTTTTATATTAAATACTGTCAGAGGATTTGATATCTACAAAATAATGACTACATTTCTGATTTATCCCTCCATGGATTTCTGGGATTTCTGTTTGGCCTCCATCTGAGCTATTGCTTTTGACAAATATTTGAATTAAAATGAATCACTTTGCCGGGTACCAGTGGCTCATGCTATAATTAGGAATCTGAGACCTGAGGATCAAGGTTCAAAACCAACCTCAAAAAGATAACTCAGAAAGCCTGTAATCTTGAATAACCAGCAAAAAGCCAAAAGTGGAGTTGTGGTTCAAGTGGCAGAGCATGGATCTTGAGCAAAAGGAGCTAAGAGGGAGCAGTTATGCCCTAAATTCAAGTCTTAGTGCGGGCACAAAAGAAAGAAAAATACCAATTCTTTGAATAAAACAACTTTCTTCTGCTTTTGTTACAAAATTTACTTTCCTGCAGATTTTTCTCTACTGTAAGTTCTTAGGCAATTAATATTAGATTGCCTCCCTAGGGAGTTAAATGTACAGTTACTGTGAAAATCACATATTTATTCTCTTTCTATTGCACATTAGGAATTTTTTTAAATAAAGGGTAGTGTCTGGTGCCAGAAGCTTAAGCCTGTACTCCTGGGTTGTCAAGATGTTGAGATCTAGAGGATCAGAGAGATTGAAGCCAGCCTATGCAGAAAAACCCATAAGACTTCATCTCCAATGACCCATTCCAAAGCTGGCCTGGAGGCCCAGCTCCATTGGGAAAGCACCAGGTGAGTGAGCAAACTAAGTCAGAGCAACAGGCTCTGAGTTCAAAGTCTGATCAGAAAAGAAAATTAAAATGAATAAATAAGAAATTAGTTGGATTCTTATTACACTGTCTCATGTTAAGAACTGGGTTCATAGTGTCTGTTAACAAAGTATGAGGGTAATGATACAAAAACTCATCATTGCTTTAAATATTATAAAGATACACAGAGCTTCTTCAACTTGGAATGCTTCAGAATTGGTTTAAGATTAATTTTGATCCTCGAAACCTCTACAGTGTAAAATGGCATGTGCATTCCAGACGCTTTTGTCGTAACTCAGAAAGAGAATGATAACTGTGTCCTTCCTTCCAACTTGATGTTGGGATCTCTATATAGTAGTACCCTTATAACCATGCAGAATTTCGATGTCCATATTTAATTATCAAATTTAGAATGTATGTATTCATATTGAAATTCTGCTTAAAGAATCAATCTTCAGTCATTACTTTTACTGCTGGTTTGACTGAGACTTTGAACAAATGAAGGAAAACAAAATCTTGATAAGTTGAGAATTTTTGAAAGCTTTGAGGGAATTGATGATATTGAAAAACAGCTCACTTTGCCTAATTATATTTCAGACTTGATAAGGAAAAATAGGACTCTGGAATATTAAACAGAAGAAAGTGAAAATGATTCTTTTCTTTGTGTGTGTGGTGGGTCGTAGGGCTTGAACTCTGGGCCTGGGCGCTATCCCTTAGCTCTTCAGCTCAAGGTTAGGGCTCTACCACTTGAGCCACAGCACCACTTCTGGCTTTTTCTGCTTATGTAGTACTGAGGAATTGAACCAAGGGCTTCATGCATGCAAGGCAAGTAGTCTTACCACTGAGCCACCTTCCCAGCCCTGAAAATGATTCTTAAGCCACTAAATATTCACAATTTGTTAAAAAAATTCAGATTTTTAAAGTTTGACATCCTCTACAAAAGGCTGAAAAATTTAGACTTTAATATCTGAAGGCTATCAGAGAGTAGTTTCCTTATGACAACTAAAACTAATTAGAGCAGATTGCAAGGTTTTATTTCTTTTGCTTTTACCCCTGAACAGCTGAGTAATGATGGGATCCCTGCACATAAAAATAGCAGCAAGTTGAATGCCTAGGAGACATGTTCAAGCCCAAATTAATTTCAAAATCAGTCATCCTGTTATTGAAAAAAATGGATGTGTAAATCCTATTATTTGGCAAAATAAAAAAACCCTAAACAATCTATTCAGACTTGAAAGTAGAGGCAAAAGCGAAGTAAACACTAACAGAGATAAACATTACTACTAGGAGAAAAATAGTTTCCATTGTACAATTTACTGGAAGCAGAGGATCAAAGAGAAAAATCCAGTATGCCTTGCAAGAAGAGATTTGGCTGCATCTACTGGTTTTTCCATTTCCTAATGCTTCAAGTCTTCATAGACACACAAACATCCGAACATTCAGATCTGGGTAATCAGAGATAACCCTCTGCTCACTGTTTGCTCTCTGAATTCTATATTGGTCAATTGTTTCTCTTGGCGCTCTGGTGAGAGAGGGAACAAAGGCTCAGATGCCAAGAAAGGAGTAAAGGATTCTAGCATCTTCAGACCCTTGCTTTGTACCTCAGCCTTCTCTCCTAGGTGGACTTAATCTTTAACATGCTATAAGATACAACTTGGAGTTGCTACATAGGCAAAACTTCCATTTTTAAACAAATGCATTTGTGTTGGCACATGTCTCAATCAATTTGACACACTATCAAGTTGGGTAGAAAATAAAGAATTTTCTCTAGAGGAAAACAACATTATCCAGTGCTTCTCTGGATTTAATATTTTTTTAATGGAATCAATAGATTAAATTAAACCTGCCAAACATGAAGCTCTAGCCTCATGGTTTAATCTTGTTACCAGTTTCTTTTTATGGAAATACTTTTGATGCTTCATGAAAAAACAGATATAAATATGACTAGAAAAGCTAAAGAAAGGGGGCTTACCAAGGATTCTGATCTGGGAAAACACAGATTAGTCAAATCATATTAGCATAAATATTTTGAGCCATTTATCAGGAAACTGATCTCCAAAGTTTATAAAGAGACATTCAATAATACCAAAAGTTACTTATGTTTACCTTAATAAAATAATTTAACATACATGACCAGATTCCTGGCAATTTCATGCAGACATACAGCAATCTTGTTAGGAAATATGGAAATGAGTTTGTGGTTGCTTAAAAACACACATAAACCAAAAGATTTCAGCTGTCAGATTTACTGTGAATCATATATGCAATAGAATATCTTCCCTGAAAATTTGCCCTTTCTTTCACTATCATAGCATGTCTGTGTCAGATGCTTCTTTTTGATTAGAAATAATTCATCTACGTTTTGATTACATTACATGTGCTGTTGGAAAGCTAGTTTAATTTTCCCTAGTTACTTTA
Organism: Dipodomys merriami; assembly: GCF_024711535.1. Taxonomy (NCBI): domain Eukaryota; kingdom Metazoa; phylum Chordata; class Mammalia; order Rodentia; family Heteromyidae; genus Dipodomys; species Dipodomys merriami. The sequence continues at coordinate 17,445,974 of NW_027206179.1, read as the reverse complement.
AGCATTCTTTTTTGTATTTTTTAATTGTAAAAATAATATACAGAGGTGTTACCATTACATGAGTAAGGTAGTGAGTACATTTCCTATGGAGCATTGTTGCCTCCTTCTTTGTTTTTCTCCTACCATCCCTTCTCTCCTACCCCCAGAACTACCCCCCCACACCAAAGTTATAAAGTTCATTTTCAACATAATGTCTTATATATCTCATTGTTATAATGAATCAACCTATATGACCATATAAGATGGTATTAAGCGAAATGAATCCCAAGACAGGGACACAAATATTTTTTCTTTCTTTCTTGCTATTGTTTCTAATGTATTTATAATGTACCGTCTGGTTTTTGTGTTTCTTTGTATGTTCTTCCCCCAGGGTATAACCCCTGTTTTCACTGTATTTGATATCGGTGCCCTGCATCTTGAATATACACTTTTGTAATCTGGGGAGGGTAAGGGAAAAAACACAATGCTTAAATAGGGATACAAGTTGACCCATTGTAATTCCAAGCATTCTTAAAAGTATTCAAGTAAATGAACAAACACTGAGGTTTTCTGTTTTAATTTGAAATTTTCATTAGGGGTAGATAAAATTACTTTCTTTTTTTTCAAATACTGGGGTGTGAACTCACATTGCTAGGCATACACCTTGTGTTTGCTAGGCATGTTCTCTGCCACTTGAGCCACGCTCAAGTGCCCCAAACCCAAGATTAGATACAATTAAAAATTAAGTCTCTCATTTTACTAGTCAGATATTAAATTGTCAGTATGTTGTGACTATATCCGACAGAAGGAGAGTATAGCATACCTCTTTCAAAATCTATTTTGTTAAAGCAACTGAGAGAAAACAAACCCAATACTGAAGATTAACAGTCAACATACATTTCCAAAATAAATATTTTTAAATTAATGTGAATGTTCAACAAATCAGTGGACCATATTTGCTGGGCAGTCTTATAGATGTAGCTAGTACTAGTACCAGTAGTAGTGTTTCATTGATGGATGAGGGACTTTAAAGTTATTCACATCCCTTGGGTAAATGTCCGTAAATGAAAAAGTAAGAATACGTTTTGGTATTAATGAAAAGTCAATTTCATTAAAAATAAAAACAACTGTCAATCTCAGAAAATACTGGAAGAATAAACAAAGCTGAGGTATTATAAAAAAGAAAACACCTTTAGATTCTGTTGACAGTTTAATAAAAGTCAATAAATCATGTACATTTATGTAGTGATATGCTAATTTGTTCCATTGGTGCTTCTAATAGATATAAATTAGAGTGACTGTCTTACATACAACAGTAAATTTAGGCTTCAATAATTCCAGTTTTACTCTGGCTTGTTCATCTGCCAGTTTTCCTTTGCCTTGCTCATGCCAGATTGTTTCTAGGATAAAAGAAGAACTGAAACTATGTCCACCAAATTTACTCTCCCATATGTATTACTCTGGGTCTTGAATTGTCTTAATGTCCATTGTTTTGTCCTTTTTTCAAATTCAGAGTTTCATCATAGTGCAAATGGCTAAGTCTATCACCACAGATTTTCTTTCTTTTTTTCTTTTTCTTTTGTTGGTCATGGGGCTTGACTTCTAGGCCTGAGCGCTGTCTCTTAGCTCTTCAGCTCAAATCAAGCACTCTACTACTTGGGCCACAACACCACTTCCAGTTTCCTGAGTGGCTTATTGGAGATAAGGGTCTCACAGAATTTTCCTGCCTGAGCTGACTTTGAACTGTGGTCCTCAGATCTCAGCCTGTTAAGTAGCTAGGATTACCGCGTGAACCATCAGTTCCCGGTAAGTTTTTTATTTTTTTCTGTTGCTAAACAGACATTATTTTTCATGTGCTAGACAATAGAAATGTTTGAAAATAAAAGAATAACAATGGGAATGATTTTTAAAACTTACGCAGTAGCCAGTGTCATGCAACTTAATGGAGACAAGTAAATCATTAACTGTAAAAACACAAGATGATAAATTGCTGAGGCAAAAATAAATGGGTTTCATGGGAGATGTCTGAATGACTTTTAACTCAGTCTCATTTGACAGCATCCAAGACTAAGTGACAACTGGATTCCTCTACTTCTCTCCATTTCTCACCTCATTACACATGATGGAATGCTCCTCTTCTTTAAATGGCCTGTCTAATTTCTCGCTTCTTTTGGATGTCTTTCCTATCACAAGCTTTGTCCCAAGTGAGATAAAGACCAACTAGACAATGTGTCCTTAGTCAACAGCTTTTTCAACCCATCTGTCTCAGCCACTTAAAACAATAACAAAAAATATTTTATAAGAGACTATTTCATATCTAGACATTCTTCCTACAAATAATATTTATAAAATTAAGAAAGTATAACCAATAATACCTTTTGATACACTATAAAAGGAAATATCAGGTGAATGCAGCACAATTTGCTGTGACATCCATGCATCGGTATCAGATCTGTAGATGCTCAGTTTATTTGCTGAAAAGGATATAGATTTTATGTATAGTAATTATGCACCCTATTACATACCTCAAATCATCCCTAACTTTCCTATTATACCTAATATAATGCAAATACTTTGTCAATAGCACCTACATGGTTTTCAAGAGTTAAAACAAGAAAAAATGTCCACACAAGTTTAGTTCAGGCCCAATTTATTTTTTAAAAATATTTTAGATCTCTGGTTGACTAAATCCAGAGATGAGAAATTCAAGGATATGGAGAAGTGACAGTATTTTGATGTTAGCATACACACAGGAATGAGATCACATTAGAACTTAATGACCTAATAAACATTTATACTACTAAACTCTAGGTGAACAATATAATAAAAAAATAGAGAATTGTACAAATACATTGTAATGGCCATGAAAATACTCTAAGCAACTTTCCCACAGATAATGTAATTATCCAAGGTGATGACAATACCCAACAAAAAAATCAAAACAAAGCAAGATAAAATCCTCTTTTAACTTATACAGTAGTTTTTTCCTGGTTATTAATGTCACACTACATATATATATATATATATATATATAAGTTATACTATATTGTATATATATGTATATATTATATTGTATATATGTTTACACACACATATATGGTATATATATATTGTATATGTATGTATACACACTATATATATATGTAGTGTGTATATATATATATATATATATATATATATATATATATAAAATGGATGACTTCACATTAGATTCTGGACTGGGTTTTTAGTCCATCTAGTATCTGATAAGGCATTAGAAAAATGATTAGGCATGAACAATTACACATGCAGGACTTCCATATGTATTATAAAATAGTAGCATCTAGAATATATTGTTGATAATCTGTTTAATTAATAGGAAAAATAGAATGATAAGAAAAAAAGAAGATAATTCGCTTAGAAACAGTTGCCAGAGGTAAGAGTTTCAGAGAATGAGCATTTTCTAAAAGATTAATTCAGGGAACCTGAGACTGAAGATGATTTTTTAAGTAATTAATTAACAAATTAATTATGAATGCCAGTACTGGGGTTTGAACTCAGGGGCTGGGCATTATGCATTACCTTTTTTTTACTTTTGCTCAGGACTGATACTTTACCACTTGAGCCACAGTTCAACTTACAGCATTTTGCTTATTAATTTTTTTTAAAAGTCCCATGGATTTTCCTGTCTAGCCTCAAACCATGATGTTCAGATCTCAGTCTCCTGAGACATTTGTTTTACAGTCATTCAATGCTGGTACTCAGTTAGTCTTCAGACTTTATAAGACAAGTTTATACAACCCACAAAGAGAGAAGATTGATGTGAGAAGATGGGAAAACATACCATTTACTTGAATATTTAATTTTGTCAAGGGAAAGGTGCAACATTTTTTCTCCAGCCAAAAGATTCAGAAAGATAGCTGTGGCTGTTTTTTGAGGTTAGAGGAACAGAAAGAGAACAGCAGCTTTCTTTGACAGTCTCACTGAAATCCCAGGTACAATGTTCGCAGGAGACGAGGACAGCTGGAGTGAGGCTCACATGCATGTGAACACAGCAGGTCAGGAGAACTCCCCTGACTTGGTGGTGAATGGAGCATGTCTTCAGGGGTCACAAAACCCACCACCAGATCCTCACGGTTGGGGGTACTGGCACAGTCACCATCTGGTTGGTGATTTGTTGCAGTACTGAACTCCACTGTGGTTGATTTACAATTGCATTAAGAGTTTCTAATTCAAGAAGGACCCATCCTCTTCCCTCCGTACTTAGGCATTGGCCGTGGACTGCTGTCATCTTTTGAGCGGCTTCATCCCATGAATCCAGTGAGGTCCTCAAACCTAAGACATCCTCTAGGGAAGCATACTAACACCCAGGTTTTTCTATTAAAAATGCATACCAAAGCATGAACTACAAGGTATCTTGTTATATATATATAATCATATATTGTCATATATGGATATATATGGATAGTTGAATGATATGAAACTATACATTTTATCAGTATTTATTATCATAGATAATTATAATGCAATATTATTATATATTGTACATTATATAACATATGCTATATGTTAAATACAAAATACGGTTATATATGATGATGTATTAGGTCTATGTGAAGATACTTTTTATGTCTCGTGATAACTACAGAGATATCGACTAAGTAATAAGGATATAAACACTCTTTTCCTTGTGTCAAAGACTTTAAAATGTGGGTGCTCCAGCTCTTCTGTCTGTAGTATTTGTATGGTAGGAAGAATTGAGTCCAACCTTAGGTCATTGTCCTAATCATGATTACTACTCATGACCCATTTGTTCAATAGAACCACTGATAGTTCCTTTGGGCATATGATTCACTGATATCAGTGACTACCTTGCATTTGTCTTGGCAATTTTAAGCTGTCTTTTAAATCAAGTACCTAACTGAGATCCAATCCTTGCTTTAGCAAGTACTAGAGACCTCACTGGATATATGTCAACATCTGAAATATGTCCTTGACCTGACAATTTGTTTTGTTCTTTCTCTGAGAAAGGTGTAGATACTTACTAAAGTTTTACAGGGATACTTGCTTCTGCATTTTGGACCCTCTAGATACCTTAAGAATAAATTATTTTTGGGAAAGAAGTTGGGATATATAATTGTGTATGACTTAAACTAAGTAAGAAGGCTAGGATTTGCAGATTGCATGTGATGGAAAGATGAGGGAAAGACTGTAGGCCTAGAGCCTGGTGGCAGCAAAGGTCAACCAAGGGTTAGAGATAAGCCAGGAAGAATGTCAGGAGTTGGCAGTTTGTCCTGGATCACACCTTCCACAGAGGTTCTCTGAGCCAAGCCTCTAAATCAGAATTCAATAGCCGAGCACACTAAAAATGTTAAGATAAACAAATTGAATTGAGGTGTCAGAATAACAAAGAAAGAGATAAAAGAATAAAAGACTGGAGATGAATATTATATGTGTGTCGACATATATGTATGAATCAATAGATGATATACAAATTGCTGGATAGAAGAATTCACGAGAATCCTTGTTAACATTACACTGTGACAATTTTCTGAATTTTTCTGGCTGAAAGACTATTCCATATAGTTTTCTGAGAAATAGACAAGTAACAATTATTTATTGGTGATTCATTTATATAAAAATACTCTAGATCTGGAAAGCTAGCATAAACTTCTGAATCTGAGTGACCACAAGAATGATTATAAGAAAACAGAGACCAAGAATTCAGCTTTGAGCCACAATGATAGGGAAAATTCAAAGCACAAAAGAAACCCCTTGAGTTAAAATAAAAATAGTTCCAATAAAATGCAGAAAAAGGTGGCCTCCTGCTAAGAAAATCAAACAAAAAAATATTTCTAGGAAGAAAAACTCTTGTCAAAGATGATGGTTGTAAGCTGACCATTTCATTTTACAGCAGAAATTTCATCGAAGATAATTTCCCATAGGACCTTAAAGACAAAAGCCTGACTTACAAGTTCAAAACATTACATTTCAGGAATATATGGAAAAGAATTAAATAACTTGCCCTAAAGAAGAAACGGGAAAATTGATATAAGCACTTTTTAAAAAACAAATCAAAATAAATTTAAGGACAGTTAAATATAAAATTTTGGTAAAATAGTTAAAATAGTGGAATAGAATAAACTCTGAAAGTTTATTTTATACTTGTGGAACATAAAGGAAATACTTGATTTATTAAACAGTTGCATCTGTTCTCAGAGAAATGATTAGTGAGTGGTGATTATTGACTGTTTGTTACATTCAGATTTCTCTCTGTTTGGGGTGTGGTTTGATTGTCCCCGGTGCTTTAAAGCCTGGTCCCCAACATACTGCTATACTGAAGTGGTGGACCACTGGGAGTAGGCATCATCAGAGGATCTTGGATTACTAGGAACATTCTCTGTGAAGATAAATTTTTATAGACTCCTGAGTAATTCTCATTGAAGGGATGTGTTTGAACCGACCCAAGTCTCTGAACCGACCCGTCTCTCTGTTCCCCATTAAGTTATTATTTGCTTGCTCCCACCATCGTGGCAACATCCACCTTCCATTATGCTGCTGTACAAATAGAAGCTTTAAAATAAAATAAATAAAGTAAGTATATTTTCACTTTAAAACAGAATACCAGACTTCCCCCTCCCAGGGCAAAAAAGAAAGCTTCAATATGACCAATGGAAAGGCAAATGAAATATTCTAGAAATAATGAAAACAAACCCATCATCAACTTAGCTCTGATTGATACAAACTGAAACATTTCAATCAAAAACTTAGAAAATATCAAAATACAATTAATGTAGAGGGACAAGACACACTTTGTAGACCGAAGAGGACAAAAATAAACAGTGTTTTAATGGTAAGAGTGTTCAGCTCTGGCTGTGTTGATTGCTACAAGCCTCTACTATTTGACACAGGGGCCAGGGAATAGGTGTATGCTCCATTTTAGTGTGAGTACTCTTTCTTAAAACAATGCTACATTATTAGAATGACAACATAGAGATAGAGTTTCACAATTTAATGTTTATTTTGACTTTGCTAAAGGTTAATACAAGGCATAGTAGTTTGCTTAGTCAAAAAAAACCCAAAATATCCTGTCAAACCAGGCTGACTGGACTTTTTTTTTCCTTATGGCTAATACAATACTTATTCTAAATGTCTCCTCAAATGCCTGTCATGATGGAGCAGCACTTCTAAATATCATTCTCAGCAGTTGGACTGTTTCTCTCATGGCGCCATCTTTATCTGGGGGAGGCTTGGGTCATTCGCTGGTGTGTCCATTTTCAGTAAGAGCTTGACTACACTGGGCTGGACTCCCACCACATTCCTGACATTTCTTAGGACTGGGGCCCCAGAAATACAAACCATTCTTCAGGTTTGTTGAATTAGTCCCTGGATTGTTGACACGAGATAAGGTATCCTCATGTCATCTCTGGAAGTATTTCACATTGTACCTATAAACTGCCTCTGCTCTGTTGCCCTCACTGGATACAAAGGGATTTTTTAACTAACTCAGTATCTTCTCATCAATTTAGGAGTAGGGGATTGAAGGAGTTGTTTGCTTTATTTGGAATAATACTTTTATTAAGAAATTTGATTATGTTTATTCAAGGAAATGGCAAAATATCCTAGATTTAAAAATTACTTTTGACTTTGGTACCCTGTATCTTGTTTATACATTTATCTAATTGGGGGAGGGAAGGGATAGTAGGAAAAAAAACAAGAGAGAGGGTAACAATACATGACAAGAAATGCACTCATTAACTTACTCATGGATAACTGTAACCTCTCTATACAGCATCAAAAAATTAAAACAAAACATTTAAAAGTCACATTCAAAAGAAATATATCAATATAAGTTTGCAATTTTTAAATGGGAAAGCCTTCCTAATCATAAACAAATGATAGCTTATCATATATTTGCTTATTAAATGAGAACAAATTTTAATAAAATGAGAACTGTTTCAAATATCAAGAAATTAAAAGAGAATTAGATACTATTTAAAAGGTACAAATGTTTAGTAAATAGTCATAATCTCAATATATAAACACCTCTTATCCCCTGACTAGGAAACATTAATAATCCAATATATTTGAGAATGACCTTACAGGAAAATTTCAGAAATATCTGAATTTCCAATATATTTTGAAAATTATACTGTACAAGCAGAATATTGAAATATTTAAGAAATAATGAAAAGCTATTTTTATCAAATTGAAAAAAAGACTAATGTCACATGAATCTTAATGGTTGTCAAATTCCAGGGATTGTAAAATGAGATAATCTTTCTTAACACAACTTTCTGGTATTTTCCAGTGTCTAATATGCACAAAGCTACCTTCATTTAGAATCTAAAGTAAACATTTATCTATGGGGGCATTCATTATTTCTATTATTTTATGGAAACTAAACAAGCTTAAGGTTTACATTTATTTCTTCTAGTAATTCAGCAACATGTTCTTTTTAATTTTCTAGAGACTAAATAAGGACTATTTTACTACTATGGATGTAAATTTAGAACTTAGTTGTGTAGATTAGAATTTATGAATATCCACACAGGTTATTTGTTTACACACCATGTGCAATGGAAAGTTCAGGGCACTTCTAGAGTATGAAGAAGTGAAAAGAAATGGTTAGATTTCTGAGAAATCTAGAAAAGGCTTTGCCATGGACCAAAGACTCCATTTCATGACTTATGCCAAGAGAAGGACTTGCAAGTCTAATCCTGGTGAATTTTGGTAATATGTGGATAGTTAAATATATTTAGTTCAATTATGGAAAACTGTATAGTGATTAAAATCAATGAAAAATATATCTGGAGGTATCATTTAAGCAACTTCAAGTACCTAACTAGCAAACCAACTTAGTAATTGACTTTCTTTATGGGCAAAACACTCATCCCTACCTGCATTAATGTTTGTCACCAGAGAAGGGACATGGTCTCCACTTATCCATCACCAGATCTTCAGTCAGGCATAAGGCCAACTGCTATGAAGCACATCAAATACTAAGATGGCAAATTTGTCCACTATTTTGAGCTTATTCACATATAAATGTAATCCTAGATAAGTGTGTATTTTAAAAACTTGTAGAGTTCCACTCTAAGTAGTTAAAGACTATTTATTTCACTAAGAGTTTTCACATATTCAGACTATTTAGAACTTATTTATGAATGAACTTATCCTGCAGCATGAGCTTTAGAAGAAAGATGAGAATTGTAAACTTGACCTGGATATTGCCAGAAACTTCCTGCTATTGGCTGAATATTAAGGATGCGTCTCTCCATGTGTTAGCATTCCCGAGCAGTGTGTGAGAGAAGGTACGAGTCCTGAAGGAGTAATGAGCAGGGTGGACAAAGATGCTATTAGACAAACCATATAATAGAAATTTAGGTCCCAAATCAGCATAAAGAGAAAAGTAGTATCAAACTAAGAAAGACTGATAGAACTTAGTGAAAAAGCTCATACAACCCGTGACTGAATCTCATGTGGTCCAGACACAATATATTTTGTTTTCCTTCTTTAAATATTTACTTATTGAAATATAAGATTCAGTGGTTGCTTTCTATCATGAATAGTGATGACCTTGCCACACTGAAGGAAACCAGTCCAACATGAAGCCGACTTCCTGTTCAGTGTCTATAATGGTTGTTTAATGACTGAAGGTCACTTTCTTGGAATTATAGGATATATGACAAGTGTACCTTGAGTCAAGAGTTTCTGCTTCACATAGCTGAAAATGTTCTGTAAAAACCATTTCGTAGATAGTAATAATGAGGAAAAATATTAATAATATTTGGCAGAAGAATTAAGGGTCGTCTACTGGAAATGAACACATCTAAATAAGCAAGTGTCTTAAAGATCCTTATATGAAAATGGCTTGCAAATTCTAGTCTTCATTCTTAAGGAAAAGTATATTAAAGCTAATTTTAGGGTATCAAATATTGTCAAGAAAATGTTAGAGCTGGTCAAGATTTTCCACTTACTTTTTCCTTGGCGAATATGAAAAGAATAGGTTAACTGAAATGCTGATAGATTTGCAGATATCTTACAACATTGACTATAGTCAATAGTAGTGAATGAAACTCTGTTTACATATATTATAGGTTACTCTGCAGTGTGAGACATGACATTGAGACATTGATATAGTTGAAAGGGCTTCAGTCGTTAAAACTACTCTAGGAGTCTTATTGTTTATTAAGACTCTGACATCTTTATGTATATATAGTCAATGTGTTTGAAGCTTTCATAATTGTATGTATTTTTTTGAGGATTTCCATTGAATTCGTTGATCTATTGATTAACATGTGTGGGTGCATCTGGTAGCATGGGACTCTTGGCTCTGATTTGCTGAGTTGGTAATGAACTCCTGGGCTGTTTGGCTTAGAACAGCCAGATTTTATGAAGACAATATGCACCGAATACACTAAAATCCGACTTGGAAGATTAAGACAAGACACATCACCTCTACAGGACTGAAATGAACACTCATTCCTGTGGTGAACGGTGATGCTCTGAAGTTGTGCTCCATAAACACACATTAATCTTTATTAATTTTACTGCAAAAGACTAGTGACATGCATTAGTGGCATATGTTTTTAGCAGGAAATAAAATTCCCATTTTATGTGCTAATAAAAACTGCATCCTGTCATAAATTCACATTCCTGTGGACTGGGAACATGGTCCTCACATGTTTCTGTCTTCTGCTACATTCTCTATGTGCTTTTGACGTTAGGCTTGTGGTACCCATAGTACAGCAGGAGGCTCCTACTAACCTCAAAGCACCATTGCCAGACTGAACACGGTAGCTTGGAGGACAGTAGATGTTTTCCCGGAACTATTTTCTGGAGTTTGAGGTACCAAAAAAAATGTGACCAGCCATGGCAAAACATAAAATGAACCTCTTTGCCCAATAGAGACCAAATGAACTCCCAAACTGAATGCATTCAATTGAATTCCTCCAATCTCAACAGTTCTTTAATGACTGACAAAAGTAAGGAGTGGCATAACAGGGAAAAATCAGGGAGGCAGAAGAAAATTATTTTCATGAAATAGCATTAAAACAATTTCAGTTTGTAGATTTTTTCAACAGTTATATGATCTTCTGAACACCTTACCAACTCCTTGAGAAGGTCTATAAATCTCTATAATTTACTCCAGAATAAAGTTATGGTTCTGACATCTATAACTCTTTTGCCTAGTCACTTTTTAGTTTTTTCCCCTCTGCTGCCCTTTTTAACTGCTTCACGGAGAAGCTGTCTATTGGTCTCTGGCTGAACTAGAAACTTTAGGAGCTCTGGAGCCAGCTAGCCATACTGTAGGGAAGACTTTTTTTTTCCACACTTAACAGCTGCACTGTTAGCAAATACCAGCAGTTATACCTGAGCCCAAATGAGATTATCATAGAAAATGAAATTACATGCATCACAAATTTATACCATCTTTTTGGAATTTAGAAATCAATGATTTTCAGCTCGAGGTCATCAGAGAAGCAGAAGATGTGATCTGCTTTCTATCTCTTCATTAGGTACTAGTAGTAAAACAAGGTATGTACACTTGGAATTTGCTTTCTAAACATTTTGATAAGCTCCTTTTGTATACTCAACAGTCACACAAATTGAGAAAATCTATCACACGATGATGGTTTTATTTAACAGAGGCTCTTTACACTATGCTTTTTTTTTCTTGAATTACTGGGGATTGAATATAGGACCTTGCATATACTAAGTTTATGGTTTGCTTCTGAGCTATACCACAACAACACACATTTTTACTTATTTTATAATTTAGATTTTGGTGCCCATTGTGGGGCTTAAACTCAGAGCCTGGCATTGTCCTTGCTTTTTTATTCTCGAGGCTGATGCTCTATCACTTGAGCCACAACTTCACTTTCAGCTTTTGGTGGTTAAGGATAAGACTTTTACAGATTTTCCTGCCCTGGATGGTTTTGAGCCACAATCCTCAGATCTCAGCCTCCTGATTAGCTAGGATTATAGGTGTGAATCACCAGTTCCTGGCCACATGCACGTTTTATCAGTGAGATGAAACAAAACTACTCTAACAGTTAATTTTATTTCTTTTCATTATTAAATATATTTTTATTGTAAAGATACTGTATAGAGGGGTTACAGTTACATGAATACATTTCCTATCGAACATTGTTACCACCGCCTTTGTTTTTCCCCTACCATCCCTTTCCTCCCCTAACAGTTGATTTTTCTTAGAGAATAATGGCCTTGAAATAAATAGTTTGGAACCTAATGTACCTTTAATAATGTATCTCTTATCTACCAACTCTTAATGGTGGATTGATGTCTTTAATTTGCATCAAACCATCTGGTATGGGTTCAGAGAACAGATTTCATATTAACTGTGGGTTTAGTCAATATTCATTACTTCATGTTATATTTTTCACAGTACAGAATAAACAAAATTATTTTTGAAAATAGCCAGAGGCAGCTTGACCTGAGACGTCTTCTTTACTTACAATTATGCATACAGTCTTCAAAAGTTTCTTGAAGAGTTTTGTTTCATCCAATGTTTGGGTTTTGGACTAGAGCTGATTAGAAATTATAAGGTTGTTTATACAGGATCTTACTGCAGAAAGCAATATTTAATGCATAGACGTACATTAAATAATATAAGTGTGTTTGGATAACAAAATTAAATGAAACTTTCAGTTCTTTATTTAAGTCAGTAAAAATATATTACAGGAAAATTACCCAATTTCTTTGAAATGATTTTATCTTGAAACATGCACTAAACACGATTGTCATCTGTCTTAAACCTTTCTTTAGAACATGAGCTGGGCCCTGGTGTGGCACACAGATACAATCCTAGAACGGAGGAGTCTGAGCAAGAAGTTTCAGGTTCAAGACCAATCTGAGCTATATAGAAAGATCCTGTCTCAAAAAATAAAAGAAGGCATCGGGTAGAAAGGATTGATTTCTAAAATTATAACAAGGCTGAAGTTAAAGATACCCTAAATTCTAATTTATTCTTGAAAGCAAGATCTCAGAACTTATTAATATGAAGGTAGGTTTTTGAAACTTCAAATTATATTTTTCTACATTTTTCTCAAAGTTATGTTTTCTAGTGGGTAAATGTTACTGGTAATAAACTTACAAGAACTCAATCAAATAATTCATTATTCTTTGAATCTTTGAACTTTAAATATTCTACTACACAAAGTAGTATTTCTTTCAAATTCTTGGTTTTGTCACTGATATAATTTTGATAATTACTAGCTATTAATCATTAAGGAAGAGAGAATTATGCTCACCAAACATATCTCTCATTAATTATTGTTAAATCACAAAGTAAAACCTGAAATTAAGTCTTTGGGCATGGCTCTAGTGGTACAGTACCTGCATAGCAGGTATGAGGTATTGAGTTCAAACCCCAGTTCTGTCAAAAAATAAGAAATAATAAAACAACATGAAATTTGATTTCACCTTACTAAGGACATATGGGTCAAATTATGTGTAATATTACTATTATTAAATAAAAGGGTAATGTTTTGGTTCTGAAGAGTTTGGTTCTTTAGTTTGAAGCCATTGTTTTTTTGTTGATGTTGAATGTCCAAATTGGATGCTGATGGAATGATGAGCCCATTTGACTTTAGAAAGTGTGGTCAATGAAATAAAAGTAGCACACTTGTCTAAACAAAGAGCTGTCAATTCACATCACAGGCTCCTTCTAAATAAAGGACTCCAGTACATTAAATTTGTTTTTCTTTAATGAACCTAAGCCTTCCCACTGTCATTACTCATTCCTTCTACAAACAGTAGAACATATAATATGTTAGGCAACTGAGACCATTTGTTTTGAGGTGCATATTTTATTGACGTAAATAAATGAGATTTTAGGCCACACAACCACCAATGTTTTCATTTTGTAATAATTATCTATGTGCAATATGCACAATATATATATATAAAATACTAAAATTTGTTATCTTGGAAAATTAGAAATTATACTATCTCTCTCCCAGAGACTCTACTTATAATTTGAAGGAGCCTTAACTTAAACCTGTTTGAAATCATAGTTAATAAAACAAATTTAATGAGAACTACAAGATGATTATGTTATGTGTGTGAATATATATATAAGTATATATAAAATATATAACTATATATTCACACATAGATATATATGTGTATATATGTATGTACACATATCTATACCATGTAGTTATAACATAATCATTATGTATTATATGCTTAATAAACATTTGTTTATTAATTAATGTAAAATTGTGAAGATATAGCTCAAATAGTAGAGTGTCAGCAAAAAAGTAAGAGTAGGGGCAAGGTCCTGAGTTCAAACCCCAGTACTGCCAAAAAAAAAGAAAAAACAAAAAAATTGAAAAGAAAGTAAATAGAAATGATAGAAGTCTTGTTTGTTTGTTTGTTTTGGGTTTTTATTGTAGCTTCCATTACTACAGATATTGCTCAGTATAACAACATGTGCACTGTGTTTACCAGGTTAAGCTTCAACCTTCTCCATACATTTACATAACTACTGTTAATGAAATGTCTCTGGTTTTTGCTGGTATTTCCACTGGTAGTTACAGTAGCTACAGTGAATTTGATGTTTAGGACTAAATCATATGTTCAGAAAGTGTGTTGCCTGAAAGCTCAAGACGTTTTAGCCTCTGCTAACATTCCCAGGCCTGGCCTAGCCCATAAGGCACAGGCACAGAACTATGCTTGGGGGCTGCTGTGTGGCTGTTTCATTAGACACGCAGTGTGACTTCTCATAACGCTTAGGTTGAGGCAAAACTTTTAAGCAACTACATAGGATGGGCGGGAAGTTTTTGGTATAATTAGTGTTGGAGTATCCATACTTAGGGTCCTCCTTAAACACAATTTTGTAGTATATTAGTGTGAATTATCCTCAGTTTCAACAACAGTAATATATTTGATGAGCTGAGTGACAAAAAAATAGTTAAGTAGTATAATTCATCTGTAATGAACTAGCAAATTTTTAAGAGAATGCAAGTTTCCTCTAACGATATGAAACGTCCAAAAGCTGAAAACAATTTAATATAGACTATTTTAAAGGCCTAGTCTAAAATGATACTGCTCTTTTTCTAGGAACTTAAAGTTTTCCTTCTTTGCAAATTCAAGGCAACGTCCTTGAAAATTACATTTCCTTTCCTGTGTGCCATAAGTGCTTGGAATTTATGTTCTCAGCACAATTTCTTTTTTTCAAGTCACTGATTTTAAGAAATGCTTTAAATGACTAGTTCTTTAAGCAGGTAAATAAATTAACTTTTCAAGGAATTCCTGTATACAAATTACAAAGCACTGAAAATAAGGCATTTAATCATAGGAGAGAATAAAATGTTTATTAAATAAATATTTGGTTTGGAAACAAATAGAAGTTATAACACTTTTAAATGACTTTTAAATCTTTATTTAGAAAAATCAAAGGGAAAGATCCAAACTTAGAATCAATTACATTTAACATTCTCTGCTGATAAGAATTAAATGTTCAGTAGGTAGAAATATTCACCACAGCCTTTCTTTGCATTTTAAATTAAATACATAAATCATTTCTTATGTTAACACTTGCAAAATATGCTTTTTATGCTATCAAATGAGGTAATTCTTACTGTGGATAGTTTGGGATTGGATGTGAAGACATGACTGTCTTTCCTTTCTTTCAATTGGTGAGACAATTGAAATGAAAGAAGCAGAGGACTAGATCTTCAATCCAAATTTTGATATCTTAATATTTAATAATGATCTCATTTTAATTGGTGGAAAGGTACTATACAACAAAGGTCATATCTGTCTATAAAGTTTATTGTGATAATTTCCATGTCATTGAAGTGATTTGTTTTAAAATAGGTGCGGGCCATCTGTAAATGTTTGCTTTTGTACTTATTTGACAAATATTTATTTTATGACAAATAATCTGTTCCCTATTTCTGTACTAATATTTGCAGGATGTATACTTCATTTATGTTGCTCACCAATGATAATTCTTTTAGTATTTTAATAATATTTAACATTGGTTTTGTTAATTTGAATGTGGCACACATTGTTTTAATGTTCGAGCACACTGAAGTAATAATTAGATGATAAGGTCATAGAATCAAGCAAGCAGCTCCTCAGCTTCTTTCTGGTAAAAATGAGATCAGCTATTCTGAGAGACCACAGCTGTACAACATGAAAACCTGGGTGTGGCTATGTATCAACAAAATATGATTGATGGAATACAAACCTGAATTTTCTCTATTTTTGACAATATTATTCTTTCCTTATTTTCAAAAATAATTTAAAACTGAGCAACACACTCAAACAAAAACCAAAACTTAACACCCTGGCAGTATAAAAGCAGGCCTATAAAACAGTCTTTTATTCTGAAAATCTTTTGACAGAAGATGGCTCAAATTTTAGCTCCAAATTATAAAACCATCCCTGTTATATACAACACCAACTTTCTTTGCCCTGTTATTCTGATATTTCCCGTCCCTTAGCTTTATACTGAAAAATCGGTGACCATCTGGAGTAGAATAAGTCAGGGTCTTAATTTTGCTGATGGGGATTTATTTAACACCTAGAATCTCCAGTATGAAATAGGTCCTATAGCTTCTATTGCTTGCTAATAAGAGAACACAAATGAACATGTATTTTTATTGTTTCAAAGTGCTTGCTCCACAAAATTTCACTGCGAAAATGGTCTGATGAATTGTGAACCTGTTTATATTAAGCTGCTATCCAGGCAAGAATAAATTGCAGTAGAATGTATACTACAACACTTTTTGGTCTTTTATATTAGCACTGCAGGGTCCTAAAATCACTGCTAAGAGGTTGGCATACATTAGTATGAGAACAATAGTAGATTTCAAAGGATAAAGATTTGGACAACTTGTGTGGAAGCATCTGAGGAGGGCCTGGGAACTAAGCCCAATTAAAACATGTATTTTCACTTGTTTCCCTGTTTCATTTGATTTCTCCATAATGTTAGCATAATGAGTGGGTAATTGTGCAAAGTTTTATGGAAATCAATGAACTAATACAGGTAACCCGTTACTTTCACTTCAGCTGAAACAAACAACTCTTAAGTATTCATCATTATTAATCCTGACCTGTAAAACCCCTTCTCCGACAAGACAAGACTGTCATAATCTCCTATTATTTGTCTCTCATATGTTCTGATCCTCCTACTCCTAGAGAAATATACTTCCATTACATTCTCATCTCCTCATAGATCTTTGAAAACATAATTTTCTTCTGAACTTTTAGTGTCTACCTATGTCTGTGGCAATGTCCCTTGATTTTATGTAAGGAAATACAATATCATAGAGGCAATAAATAATAGTGTGCTTTATTAAAATGCTGTTGATATGAAAAAAATTGAGAGGGACAGAAATAGAAAGTGAAAACAAATAAAGAACCACCACTACAGATTCAGAAAATAAATGTGAATACATTAAATAAATTGTTAGTTATAGTTGTGTATCAGAGACATAATAAATTCATTTTTGTTTTAAATGTGTGGTTGTGTTTTCACTTTCTATGTTTCTGTCTTATGTGTATATCATGTTTTTCACTAGAAACATACTGAATTTATTAAATATAAGTTAAAGGAGATTCTAGGAAAAATCAACAGGCCATCATTGATGTAGACAAAATACTTCATAAGCAGTTGCAGCCATCTCCTTCCAATTAAACAGCTCGATTATTATTGGGTCATATCTAATCACAAATAAAATAATAAAAAATCTTCATTTAGTCTTCAAATATCACAACTATCTTAATGATACGATTGGGATAACCTGAGTCATTTAAAAATTTCAAAGACAAATTTTTGCATTCTTCATTAAGAACTCTTTTACAAGAGATCTCAATTTCAAGAAAAAAGTATCACATCTCCACTCTTCTTACACAGGACGTGGAACAGTGAAAAGCTGAAGAATAAGTAAGGCCAAGTTGTTTCACTAAGGCTTCAGTGTTGTCTGTGAAATGAAGGTCTTAGAACAGAGGGACTCTCTCAGTGGGTGACACCAGTCATCCTGGAGTCATTTCAAGGAGCAATCAGTTTGTGAGTTATGCTTCCTGTTTACATTATTTATTCAGCAATATCAAGCCTTGGGATTCGTGCGATTGGTTTCCATCTGTTCCATCACCATCTGGTGCTCAGTGTTCAACAAAGGGTGTGAGGTGTGTGACACTCAGGGTGGGACTGAGGAGATCCAGCGAAGGCGATCTTCCATTAAGTTCCTCCCGCCTGGCATTCTCACCCTTGGATCGCTCACCAAACCCCATTCCCCCACCGCACCCTGGAAACTTCGTAGAACTCCTACCCGGGGCTAGGTTTTATTACTATTTTGTCTAGCATACAGAACACAGAGAGGGTCTCTCTCATCAAAAGGTCTGGATTCAGCTACCTTCTTCCACCTGGTACTCACAGCTGGCATTAAAATGGGCACAGCTAATTGCACACTCATGATGATGATGGTGATGATGATGATGATGATGATGATGATGATGATGGTGGTGAAGAGAAAGACCAGTCTTACTATTATTCAATCACTAAATCCTTACACCTTTGTTCTATGCTGTTGCCTCAATGTCAGACATCTATCCTTTGTTCTCAAAAGTGTGTGAATGGCAAGAGAGGGAGAATCCTGGGGGACACCCAGAGGGACTGTCATGACTCAAGTGATAACTCCCACTTCTCACATGTTTTCCAGCACTCATGTGAAAAATGACATGGAGCAGCAGGGCCCAACTGTTTCTACTGGCATCTGGCTGAGGGAGAGGAAGGGATGCTAGGCATGATTTACTGAAGAAGATGTTCATTTCATGGTAGATCACTACTGCAAACACCGTTACGTGGATTTTCCTTCTAAAGGCTGAGGCTGTTAGGAGTGAACAGCTCAGCTGCTTTCTAGACACCTGCCATGCTCTTCCCACAAAGCTGCACGCAGAATAAGTTCTGAATGCTCTCCACCCAGGGTTGGGTAGGGACAGAGATCAGATCAGGAGGCTGAGGCTGTTAGGAGTGAACAGCTCAGCTGCTTTCTAGACACCTGCCATGCTCTTCCCACAAAGCTGCACGCAGAATAAGTTCTGAATGCTCTCCACCCAGGGTTGGGTAGGGACAGAGATCAGATCAGGAACTGCTACTGATCAGAAACATTGCTGTCTCTGTTGAAGCAGCACCGGGAAAGTGTCATGAGTGCACATCAGACCCTCTGCTTTCTAAGGAAGCACGGAGCTTTTGGTCTGGCAGATGCTTCCTCCTGAGCAGGCTTGCCCCTCAGGGGCACTGATCCAGCCAACCATCTCTGAAGGAGCCCCAGTGTAACTACTGAAACTCTCACAGCCTCTATGAACTCACAGAAGCCTCTGCTTTCATCTTTTATGGACATCATCGTTTCAGCAGACCAGGCCATAAGGCTGTGCTTCAGTCTCAGAAAACCTGAGACAAGAAAGCCCTAGTGCATCTTCATTCATTCATCTATGCAAGTAGCTCCAAGCCCAGCAAATACAGAGAATGGCCTGGACCAGAGATGATAGAAACAAAAGATGGGGAAGGACTATGGAGAAGACCAACAACTGAAGAAGACTGAGTGACTGCAGGCAGTGGATGGCCGCCATGCCTGACAGGTTGGGAAAACCATCTTGGTTGCCTGAAGTGCTCCAGAGTCAATGTCAATTAACTTCTAGGTCACCAAGCCTGGCTGGAAGAGTGGCTAAGCCTAGCCACTGCATGCCAGGTATTTGACACTCAAAGGAGAAAGATGTAAAGCACAGTAAGAGTAACGGACTCTGGAACTCACTGTCAGAATGGCTGAGAATGAGTGAGGTGTCATTTGAACGTGTCTTGCCAATAGAGTAGAAGAACCCACTGCCAACAACACTCCACTCAAGTCATGTCTTCACACACCCACACCGCAGCGAGGATGCTCTGTCCACATGCCCAGTGTAGCTTGTACACACCTGGTCTTCAGCTGCTTTTCACTCTATCTGTATTTCCTCCAATAGGCATCTCAGTCTCTCTGGGATCTGAGTTATCAAATGCAGCTTACTTGTTTGCTTACTCGTTTATCTTGGCAGTGCTGGATTTTGAGCACTGGTTTCAGTGTCCCAGCATCATGGAGCCACAGCTCCATGTTAATTAGGTAGGATGGGGTCTTGCTTTCTGCCAGACACACACCTGAGACATGATTTACTTCTGTTAGGCATCCCGTCTTTGCTGGAATAATGAACTTCCACGCCAATGTGTCTAGCTGAAGTCTCAGACCGGTCTGCCAGCACTCCTCTCATTCCCAGCCCCCTATGTTGTTTGGAATGACAGGCATGTAGCTTGCACCTAGCTGCGGTGAGAAATGGTCTCATAAACTTTCTTCTCCAGGATGGCTTTCAGAATGACATTTCCCATCTAAACTCCCAAGTAGCAAAGGTTCTAGATGTGAGCCACTGGTGTCTGGTTTAGTTTATAGGTTCACAGCTAAACTTGATAGCTTTCTGTTTGATTGTTTACTTCTATCTCCTTATAACTCACTCCCAACTTGAGTTTTATGCACCAAGTGGACAAAGGAATATCAGTATTTGATGAGAAGAGGTAACAGTTCTGCTTGCTTTTATTTTCCTTCCTTCCTTCTTTCTTTCCCTCCCTCCCTCCCTCCCTCCCTCCCTCCCTCCCTCCCTCCTTCCTTCCTTCCTTCCTTCCTTCCTTCCTTCCTTCCTTCCTTCCTTCCTTCCTTCCTTCCTTCCTTCCTTCTTTCCTAAGCAGTCCTTAACAGTCAGTTCTGAAAGCTATGGGGAGTCTAGCATTTGACTGGGCCCACTGCACTCAGCCATGGCTTAAGTGTTTTCACATTTGGGTAAGAAGGTCCAACATATTCCTTTAGTGAAGAACCTAGAAATAAAGTACATTCCTTAAAGAACCTTCTACCTTTGACATAGTCTCTTAACCTCAGCCCAACCTTGTCAGAACATGTAGGTTTCACATCTAAAAATGCTGCACTGAGTTTATGTCCAGATCAGAGTGCTTTTCCAATTAGGTAATTAGGAAAATATCTGCACGAATGACACGCACAGAAACAGAGAGCTTCTATCATTTGCTCTTTCTTCTTTAGTACCCAGAGGTGTCAAATCTTTCCAAATAGTATAGGACAAGCTTGGCTAACAGCAATCTCAGTACCCATAGGACTGCAGACACCCATCAAGTATGCAGATCTAATTTAGACTGAAGGGGATAACTCAGGACAACTCTGGCATTCTGTACAATTAAGTGAACACTTGATGGCTTTTGTTGTTTTATAAATGAACCTTCCTGTGCTTGTCCATGAGACCATAAAATGTGGAACAGTGCTAGAGGCCTCTGCTATTTTTATCTGAAGTGAACAGAAAGTATGACTTTGTTAAAAGGAAATGTCATTTTGGTGATGTGTTGCTAGCCACCAGCACATGTACCAAGGTGACTTTTAAAGCAGAACTTTCAGTGCTGGATCATTGTGAAACTCAGACCTCAGCATCCTGAAAAAGGCTGCAAGATTAGGGCAGGATTTCTGCGTTAATAGTGCACACTGCACTGTCCTTCCCTCTCAGAGACACACTGATAAATGATTAGCAAGACCACACATGGCAATATATTAAAGAATTGATGTGCATAAAGACTAAACAAGGAGTTATGTGGAATGGGGTCCCCAAATCTGAAAACAGGAGTACTGAAAATGTGTTGGTAAGGTGAAGGTGATTGCTTCAGAGAAACAAGGACAGGTTCATCGGTCCCTACCTCCAGAAACTCAAACAGTATATTTCAAAGTGAGAAAAAGATAGGATATTATAGCTTGAACAATATATATCTCTATCTGTACACAAATCTTTACATAAAATATTAATTATTCAGATAGAATTTTGATTTAATTATTTAAATCAAATATACATGTAAGTGTTTACATATATATATATGTATACAATGTATT
Source organism: Dipodomys merriami (assembly GCF_024711535.1). Lineage (NCBI taxonomy): Eukaryota > Metazoa > Chordata > Mammalia > Rodentia > Heteromyidae > Dipodomys > Dipodomys merriami. The sequence continues at coordinate 17,424,069 of NW_027206179.1, read as the reverse complement.
CCAAATATTAGTAAATAAGCCTTTGCCTATTTAGTAAAATAACCTTTACTTTGCTATATTTTATTTTATTTTAAATTTGGGCTAATCTTTAACATCTGTGTGATCTAGAGCCATCAAATGAAAGCATTCAGCAGTACATGTATTTAAGAGTAAAGCCTAGAATGTACCTACTCAGATAAATTAGATTTCAGTGTGAGCATTTTGGTTGGATTTAAAGATTGAAGAAAAGAATTTAGCATCTTATTACACAGGAGTTTAGAATACAGTCCTCTGATTATTATCTGTGACCTTAAGAATTTTATGTAGCCTTTTGTTCAGGTTTTGCTGATTCTCCACAATAAGTTACAAATCCTTGAATTATTTTCAGGTTAAAAAATGATTTCACAGATAAAGCCTCCTGAAGATTAATCTAACCCTGGGGTCTTTGAGTCTGCTAGACTTTAGAACAATGGTGTGTATATGTGTGTGTGTGTGTGTGTGTAACTACAAATTGCTATCTGTTAGGAAATATGCAAACAGGAAAGGATTTATAACCTCCAAGGTTATTCTGGCTTTCCAGTTTATCTGTCTGACCACTGACTTACCGTTTGTAACATGTGCACACTGCCTTTCTCCTCCTCGCCATCTGCCTTCTTACTGTACTGTGAGTCTTCCTCTCCTACTCACCTGAAATTCCAGACAGGGCTGCTGGGGACCTTGTCAGAAGTATATAAATAAATAACCTAGTGAATTTCTCTGTTGGCATGCCCTCCGGGGACAATCAGGAGACTTTTTTTCATGTGAAAATGTGATCTTACTCTTGGATAAAGGCCCACATTACTTCCATAATTCACCCTCAATTATGTCATCAGCAGCCCCTCCCTTCATGACTGCCCGGCATACAGTAATTGATAACAGCACCGCTAAGACTGTATGGTGACTTACCTTATGAAAATAAACCACAATCACAGCTTGAAACACAAATGAAAGAATCTGATGAGGAGGCATTAAATAAATCAATCCAACTCACCTATTTTGAGTTTCAGTGGCTGCTGAATGATTCTAGCCATTTTGAGCTCTTAATGATCAATAAGAACCAGACCGCTAGAGGTGCTGAGCAAGTTACCAGTGGTCCCGTGCAATGTGCTGAAGCTTCTCTAACTCAAATATCATATTGGGAGGCAGTAGGAAGCATACAGTAGAATGACACGGGGTGTCTGGCTGTGCCCAAAGCCCTTTACCTTTTGGTGCTCCCATGTAAAAGGCTGGGACATGGATCCAATGGAATGACGTAAGATTATTTGAAACATGTATTGTTCTATTCAGATTGCACACTGCAACATAAATGGAAAATGTTTTCATTAAGAAGACATACATCATGCTGAATTCCTTGGAAAAGACAGACATTCTTTTGAAGATGAATTTGAGAATTAAGCAGTTAATGAGGAGTCACCTTATGAATATACATAGTGCATGGGGTGTGTTCATCAGTTTGAGGTTTAAGCAAAACTGAAAAGCTGTAGCAGTATTTATTGTTAAGAAGTAACTTGAACAAGTCTTTTAATTCAATGTGTCATTTGAGTTGTTGTTAAGTAGCCATAGCTTATTTTGAAATACAAATTAATTATCTATTACAAGCATGCTATTGCTTATCTCCTTCAAAGTCTCATTAGTATGCAAATGACTCTAATTAGGTCACTGTCAGACAATATTAGTGCAGAGTCACTTGCGATATTTTAGAATGAAAAGGTCTGGTTCCCAAACACTTAGAAAACTGTTTCTGAAATCAGCTTTACTTAATTGGGATTATTAAGGAAGTTGTATTTGTTTAGAGGAAATAATCTCGGGCAACAAGAAATAAATTCTTCTTTGAAACACACTAACTTTAAAGTGACATACAGGAACTTAGAGTATTTGTAGCATATTCATTTCTACAATATGAGTTATATTTTAAATTATTAAGTTACTGAAACATGTTTATCTATATTTTATCATCAAAAGGCTTTTTTTGTTTTTTTTTTCAAAACCAGGAGAACCATACATTGATATAATTGGAATGTGTACTATAAAGAACATTCAGTTCATTTGAAATATGTCTTTATACAATAGCATAGATGTTAATTAATAAAGTGGGCATTTAGATCAGCGAATTATTATAAGACCACACAATGAGTTTTAATTAAACTGCAAAAAGCCTGTTTGCATGAATCTCTCTTTATGGTCTCCTGAAATTACAATAATTTTATTTTAAAAGCCAAAATATTCTCATTTACATTTCCCCAAACAATCTGATATTCTCTTTACTGTTGAACAGAGGTCTAAAGCAATAATTTATACAATGACGAGTAGGAAGGGGAAAATAAACATTGTAACACATTTCCCAGGTACTTTAAACTGAAACAGATTGACAGCTTACCCACTGAATGATTGAGTTTGTGCCCTGTGGTGACATTTGTTAAATACGGATGGAATTATGTGAAGACACTGAAATCCAAAGGGAAAGCAGAATAGTCACAGAGGGAAATGTGGAGCCAGCAGAAGTCAAGGAGGAAGAGATCATGGCTTAGAGAATGGTGCAAAGATGTGAAGGAACAATAAACGATGTAGTAGAAAGACAAAAGAAGTGGCAGAAAATACAAAAAAAAAGGTGTGGGGGGTAAACAACACTATTACATTTGATGTAAACAAGAAGGAAGTGGGGAGATGAGGCATGGAAACTGGAGAAAGTTCTATGGCAGCCACTACATACTGCCTGGCCTATTACCCTCCTTAACAGCACTTTCCACAGATAACCACAGTTCTTTACAATCAAGGAAGGTGAACATGTTTTCTCTGACAAATGGGGAAAAAACACAAAAAACAAAAACAAGATTTGTTTGAATTTTCCTCATTCAGTTACACATACTTGCTCATGTTCCTCTTTGGCTGCACTCTTCCCTGAGTGGACTTACCACAGGAAGATGAGGGCTTCCTAATCTGTAAATAACCAGATGCACTGGTCATGGGTAGAATATCAGGCAAAGTCAATTATTTCTCAAAGACTCTATTTCTCCCCCCTCCCCCCAGGCTTTTTGTTGTTGTTGGTTAGTCATGGGACTTGAATTCTAGGCCTAGGTGCTGTTCCTGAGCTCAAGGCAAGTGTTATACCACTTGAGCCACAGCACTATTTCTGGTTTTCTGGTGGTTTATTGGAGATAAGAGTCTCAAGGACTACTTTACTGCCCAGGCTGGCTTTGAACCATGATCCTCAAATCTCAGCCTTCTGATTAGCTAGGATTACAGGCATGAACCACCAGTACCTGGTTAGTTTTCCCCATTTGAATTCATTGAGGAATAAGGAAGCAAAGTTTCCTTATATTATGAATTATATTCAGAATTTCTAGACAAGTGAGACACTCAAATATTGATGACTATTGTTATTGCCGCTCTTATGTGTCTAATTATAATTTCCATTTATGTTCATCATGTATAAAGCTTTTAAATATAGCGATCATAAGCTACCCAAAACTGTTCCATAATCAAAGCTGCTCCCAATCAGCTACAAGAAAGAAAACCCCAGTACTCTATGCAGTAGCATTCATTTTTTTTCTCCTAGGTAAATTATAAAGCAACTTTTAAAGAATTTTTAAATAAATCTAGGTAATATAAAATGCTGAAAAAGCAGTTTAAAAATTAGCTAGTTTTGGTGGCTCACACTTGTAATTCTGTTTACTTTCGGAAGCTAAGATTGGAAGTATTGCAGTTAGAAGCCAGCCTGGATAGAAAAGTAGATGAGACTATCTCAATAGAGGGAAGCTGGGCACAGATGGGTGTGCTGTTATCCCAGCTATGATAGATGGCCTATAACGAAGAACTGTCATCCAGATACATGACCTCAGGCAGGACTTGAACACAAATTAACCAGCACAAACAGGGTGGTAAACTGAGCTCATCAGTAGAGCACCTGTATGCCAAGCAGGAGTTCCTGCATCCACACCCAAGTACTGAAAAGTAAACCGTTAAAATGTTTTTTGTTGATTTTTCCCTTACTCAACTCCAAGATTTGGGCTTTTTGTCTAGATGCCTGAAGGCTAAATTTCTGAAAAAAAAAAAAGTAATTCCTTGGCTACCACTGTGCTGAGTTTCTCTCTTTAACGGAGGTAGTCAAGGTTACTTACTCTTGTCCACAGTTCAGTATCCTGCCTCTGTTCCTATCCAGGAATATTATCATAAAGAGGCCTGGCTCTTTGGCATAAAACATTAGCATGAAGTAGATTGGGCTGTTAGCTTTCAAAGCCGGTGAGTCCAGCAACAGTTGCTGCAGGGCCTATGGTATTATAGCTCTAAGAGTAAGAACTCTTGTCTGTTTTGACCTTGCACTTCCCCCCCCCAAATTCTTAACAATTCATTCAATCATCATCTTCATTGTATTTGACCTAATTGAGGTGTTTTAATACCCGGACACATTATTATCAAAAGAAGAGAAAATATACTCAGGTTCTTAGAGCTCCTTAAGCAAAGCAAAATATAAAATAAGCATGGGATCATAAGACGACATTTATGAGAGTGCTGATCTCTGGGGGAGACATCAGGAATGGTGACAAGGAAGGGTGTTAGCTCTTAGTTGCTATGAAAAAATGCCTGATAAAGGCTTCAGCCCCCAAACTACAACACAGGGAAGCAATCAGTTTCTACAGCTTATTTTAAATCAAATTATTAATATCTGGGTTATTCCTAAATATGTATGCATATATGTACATATACATGTACATATCTATTTTGCATTTATGAGTGTGTGTGTGTGTGTGTGTGTGTGTGTGTGTGTGTGTGTGTGTGTGTGTACACACATGTATGTGTATGTGCGTGCTTGTCAGCTGTGGAGCTTGAATTCAGATCCTGGGCACTGTAATTAGAGTGCTCAAGGCTAGCCCTCTACCATTTGAGCCACAACTGTATATTCTGGATTTTTCTGGTGGTTAATTAGAAGCAAGAGTCTCACAAACATTCCTCCTCAGATCTCAGCTTCCTGAGTAGTTAGAATTACAAGCATGAGCCAAGCACTCAATTTATATATTTATGGCATCTGAAACTAACAATGCAATGCATATTACTACAATGTATAAGTGTGTAACACAGGCCATAAAGTCAACGTTCTTTAGTATACAGTTCAGATGGAAAACGGTTCTACCTGATCTAGAGTCCACTCTGTCTCCAGCCATCCTCCTGGTAGAATCTCCCTGACTAGCAACCATGCGCATCATGCTCACATATAAGTCCCAAAGACTCACCTGAATGCTCAAAATCCTGCTGGTGCCCAGGTCAGCTGTGGTAAGACTTCTAACCACAGTGCTCTCTGTTGATGCGTAATCTGTTGTCTCTTCCGTGCTGTAAGATCTGTTCATTTCTTTGTTCTCTTTGGTCCAGCCATGAAGGCCTCTGGATTTTTTCTGGAACAAATAAGACATGCCCTGCCCCCCAACTATGTTTCCCTTCCTTTTTGCCTCCCTTGCTCCTGCTGCGAACACCCAAATGGCTGAATCCCTCTCCTCCGTTAAAAGTTCCCTTCTCTCCAGGCCAGCCTTGCTTACCTCTCCCTCAGCCATTTCCAGTTCACTAAGCCTTTCCAGTACTTATGAATTAACTTACTATCTATTTCCGTTATTTTGTAAGATTGTTGGCTTCTCATCCAATCCACGGAGGGCAGCGAAGGCACAGAGTTTTGGCACGAAGCATTGTTTGACAACAGCACAGATTTAGGAAGAGTTGTGGAAAGAATGACTGTCGTAGGATCCTGTTGCAGTCAGAATAAATTACTGTTAAAATTTAGCTTTACCGTGCTTTAAAAGATTTGGAGAATTTTTAAAAGACTGGAAGAAAATGTGGAAAATAAACTTCAGAAAAAATTCAATACAGTAGGGAGTTCTATATGCTACACTAGGAAATGAACTTGAGAGATATGTCACTATTTAAGTGACTTCAATATATTTTTTTATTTTAAAAGTCCCTGATAATGTGATTTTTTTGTGAATTCACCAACATAGACTGCATTAAACTGATTTTTGGTAAGTTTTTTATTCTTGGAACTCAATTAGAAGAACATGTGCTTAGAACATTTATGATTTTTGTATGTGTTAATACTAAAAATACATGTCTACAATACTTAATTAGAATAACTTAGGGAAATTTCATTTCTAAGATATTTTAACTGAGGATTTAGTGGAAAATTTCACACATGTAGTAAGGAATGTCTTGTAGCCAAATGGTACACTTAAGATCACTTACAGCCAAGATGTTTTCTAATGACAAAACATTAGAATATCCTTATGCCATCTATTAATAAAGTGCTACTTTAGCAAGTTTTTGACACATTTCAGTAGATTAGCTTGTGTGCATTCTGTTGATAATCACTCATGTGTTTGGTATTTATGGTCTGGAGATAAATGTTGGGATACTTTATGGAATCTTCTTACTTAGTTTTTTAATGACAAATACTACAAATGGAAACTAGCATAGTTAAAATGCATTCTAGGATGAAAGATTTTCTCATTTTATTTCACAGTGGAATACACAATTTTGACACTGTTTTCCTGAATATAGGTAAAAATTATTCAAGCCTCATATGTAAGGGTATTTATCTTATTAGTGGGGATTACAGGTGCTATTTATTTAGGATATTCTTGCTATAAGTTGTTAATTGGTGGAAGAAATTTTTTCTGAGTTACAAACATGTTCCTAAAGATGTTATATATGTTCATATCAGTTTTCTTCACAATGATTATAACAAATTATAGCTATTAATTTCTAAGCTCTGAGACAATTAAGCATTGCTCTTATATTTTCTATTGTGCATTTTGATTATCCCACTAAATTAGATAATTACTGGATTTTAAAATATAACATTATTTAAAATTCAGTGAAAAATACACTACAGCCCTAGTCTTGCAGACAAAATTCCTAATTTCAAAGACTATCTACTCTTAAGTCAGAGTCTTGGAAGAAATATATATATATATATATATATATATGTATATATATACATATATATGTACATATACATATATATATACATATATGTGTATGTATGTGTGTGTGTATAATTTTTTGACATCAGTTTTATCTAATGCTCTTCTCTGGGTTTTCTTCACCGAAGTCTTTAAAATATTGTGATCAACATGTTACTTTGACTGAAAAAAAGCTCCATTTTAATACATTCCATTTCTGTAATTCCTGGTTCTCCTATTCTGTGGTTCTGTTTACTCATGCAAGAGGTATATAATATATTAAGTGATAAGCATAACTCAAATGTCAGTTGTTAAATAAATTTTATTTTATAATGTAGGTAGGAGTATGTATCTGAAAGCTTTAACTGATTTGTTAAGTTGATGTTGATGTTGTTTTATGAATATGTTAGGTTTTATTCATATGAGTTAGTATGACATGTTCTGCTTAAGATACTGAATTCATCAAAGACAGCTTGACTATTAAAAATTAACTAAGATTAAGTCACACTGCAGCTACAGTGCATATAAAAGGTTTAAAGAAAGGAAAACTCAATTATATGTATTTATTTGAGGCACTTCATTTCAATAAACTAATAAATCCCAAACAGTCATCTGCCCCCACTCCCCTGAGGGGCTACCGTCAAAGATCCTGTATCAGAGACCCTGGCAAGTTATAGAAGCACAGGACTGGCCAGATCTGTAATCCCAAACTGATTAGAGCAAAAGGCTGAAAATGCTGTCTAACTCCAAGGCTCAGGTCTATACCAGTCACAGGATGGACCATAACTGATCATTGTTTTAATCTTTTTGTTCTTTAATTCCTAGAAATGCTGAAATTTTTAGTAGAATGATGATTTGGCCATTTCACATTATATTTTCCTTAAATCAACAAGAATAGAAATGGTTACCTTAGTCATGTACCTTTCGTTATTATTCATGCATGTGTCATGATGCCAGTTTAGACAGCTGTTCATATAGTCTTTAAAGGTGTTGAAGAAAATGGATAGATATATCATTTCTTATAAAGAGTCTTTAAAATTATTAATATATTAAAAATGATTCATTTTGATATTGGGTAATAGATGTCTTCATGATTTATAGTGAAGGGATATCTATCTATCTATCTATCTATCTATCTATCTATCTATCTATCTATCTATCTATCTATCTATCTGTCTGTCTGTCTGTCTGTCTGTCTGTCTGTCTGTCTGTCTGTCTGTCTGTCTGTCTGTCTGTCTAGCTATCTAACTAACTAAAATCTATCTAATCCAGAGTGACAAGAAAACACCTTCCTAGCTGCTATGGTGCTCAATAAAGACCATATGCTATTTCAAGTTGTGCAACTACCTTGGTTGGCTGTGGTAATATATGCTTAGTATGAAAATTTGTCAGAGCTGTTACTATCAAACCTGTTGCTTGAACTGGGATGCTTTTCAAAGATGGGATGTATTACTCTTTTGAGACAAAGGAGTATAAATGTTATTTAGCCCCCTGCATTAATGGCTGAGTGGATGAATTTGTGTATTTTATAATTAGATTATATGAATGAAGAGTCCTCATTATACGGGTGCATAAAATCCAAATTTTCTATGTTTTACTTATTTTTCCCAAAGCGCCTAAGAATAGATATCATAATTAGCACATTTTGGAGGACAGAAGAACAGAGAAACAGAGTAAGAAAGACTGCAAAACTGATGGAAATGTTGAGCAGGTTGTAAAAGTTAATTGGTCTTCGACAATAGCAGCTAGAAAGGAAGTCTCGCTGGATGGGACTTAGAGCAGGTAACACCAGGGAAGGTCAAGTAGTTGAGAACCTTAAGCACTCTATAGAATTTGAGTATGCTGATGTGTTACTAAGGTGTAAAACCGGATGTGTTAGTGTGACACTCATTAACTGGCTGATTTTACAGCATAATGACCATGATACTGAAAAAAACCTTCAAGTTGGTGTTGGATCCTTTGTTCAGAAAAGTTATTGCTTTCTTCTGAGTTTCTTACATGTCAATTTCCATTTTCCCCATAGCTGCAGCGTATATTCAAGAGATACCCTTCAGAATAGTGCTCCAAACTATAATTTACTAATACTAAAGTACTGGTAAATATATAAACACAAGAAGGTATGATAAATGTAAAAAAATTAAGAAGTCATTTTTCTTGTCTATGAGATATTTAATAAGTAAATCTCTTATATTTTTAGGGTTCTTTGAAATGAAAGTGCAAAGCATTTGAAAAGTAATTTCATCTCTTCAACTTGACAGAAAGGAACACAACTGAATTTGAATTGTTTTTCTAGCACTTACACGTGCATAATCTAGAAAAAGGTCTTCAGAAGCAGGACAAAGTCTCTCCATTTTCTCTGCTGTTTAGGTCATAACCATCAATGAAGCATGGGACCACCATGAATTGAAAACAAAAAGAATATTCTGCTTTTTACATTAGACTATTTATGGGTGGAATTATCGGTTGAATAGTTTTTTCTTAAGTATATCTTGTAAGTGTTGTGGCTTTCATTTTTGGTTTCAGTTTTTGTTCAGAGACAAGGGTTCTGAAGTATTTTTCCTTCCCTCCCTCCTTCCTCCTTACCTTCTCTCCTTCCATACCTTCTTCACACTCTCCTTCCTGAATCAAAGTGATTCATTCAGTGTCAAAAAACATGAAAATGAAAAAAGGAACAAAGATTAGGAATGAGTGATTTACTATGGAGTCAGATGCTCACATAATTTAGAAATATTAAGTCAACCTCTCTCACAGGTATGAGTCATGTGAAATACACTGGAGTAATGCTGTATTCTAGTGTCACCACTGCTTGGTGATTCCTGTGATTATGTGGTCAGGCTTGATAGGTTATAATATAACATGTTTCAGATGTTCAAATAACAGTCCAGAGTAACTTCTTAAAGGTTTAGACCTAATTTGTGTGTCACATTTTCCCTTTTCAGGGCTTTCTTAGAGCCCTATAATCTACCTTGGACATTGCACAATTATTGAAATGAGTTAATAGTGGGAGACAAATTTACTAAAGCCATAAATGTTGGCGAGAAGTGGAAGACCAATGGTCAGATCATAAACTCTCACAGTCAGGCAACAGAAAGAAGGAACAGAATGTTAAATAGAAGAAAATAGAAGTGCAATGATAGGGATAAGAGAAAGACGTGGTATTATCTCTTTCTGTGAAGACTGGGTAATATCATAGGATGCTTTTCAAGAATTTTAAGTGTTATCTAACAGACTGCTGACTTCATACACAGGTAGCAATAAAGGAGGCTCCTAGCCAGAAAAGATACGCTGAGTGATCATAAGAGGTCAGAGGCACAGAGTAAATGAAGATGTTTTTAATAGAAGGTGAGATTTTTCAAACATATAAGGAATTAAACAAACATAAATGGTCCTTCTACAGTCTCTTTCACAAAATGGCTACTAGGAACAAGAATGAATGCAACCGTTTGGAGAAAATTCAAATGGTTGCAAAGGATTTGATGTGTAAAGGATTTGACCAATTTTGTTTATTTTTCTCAATATCCTGCTTCATTACAAACAAAATTGGCAGACCTTACCCTCCAAAAATACATTAATTACCTGATTATTGCATATCTGAATGTATTTGGGAAAATAAAACTATCCCTAAAAAGCTTTCAAGATAACTAATTGATAGAATATGGAATAAAACTTTAAAAGCAAACCCAGCATGTTTTTCTAGTCCTTTGATGGAAAGAGAAAAAAAAATAGAGGAGCTTTTGACCAAGAAATGCTTTTACAGTTCAAAGGGGACTTGTTTAGGAAACTGAGCACATTAGCATGTGATGTTTTAGCTTTCCTTTCAAAGTGAAATTAAGCTCAGTAATAATATTCTCCTTCCTCCTGACTTCTTTAAATAAATACACTCCAACACAGAAAACTTGCATAGTGAGATGAGGCTTACCAATGTCTTTTACCTTTAAGGAGACCAAGGTCAATGAAAGAACAAAATTATATGACTGGGAGAAAGGAGGAGAGATACAGCACCGTAGGCTTCAGGACTTGAAGATCTTTGAATCTCCAATACTGTGGAGAGTTTCTTTCATTTGCTAGCCTTCTGGCATTTCTGAAACACACAAAAGACCACACAGACTTGGAAATGTAAAAGCACTTGGACTTGGATGTTAACAATGCCTCTTAAGGAAAATTCCATTTCCTAATTGTGGAGCCAGTCACCACGGGTTCTTCCTCCATCCTCCGACTATAAATCTTAAAATAACTTCAACCAACTCCCGATCTCTAAGACCTAAGCTCCTTTGCAGGTCCATCATGCTACCAAACATCTCTAGATTGAATGAGAAATCTGTCTAGAGGTCTCCTCTTCCCCTTCAACTCACGCCAAACTTGCTGCATTGTAGCTTCTCAATCCACTCATCATAGAAGGTTGATGGGAACTGATGAACTTACATTTTGAAATGCTTTCTTTGAAGAGCATCCTTTCCACTATTCTTTCTGTGTGGAGCATCATGTAAAATATGATCAAATGATTTCTTCTATTTTCCAGCAAAGCATAGATAGATAAAACCATTAGAGTCATCTCAGAATCTTGATAGCTGTATAAACACAAACCAAGTATATTCCAGGAGGATGAAGTCATTTTTGTCCTAACCCATAACATATGCCTTGCTTTGGCTCCAAGTGTGAGAATTTCACTCTCATGGTTGGCGTCTGGGCCACTCAGTTGCAATGTATTGAGGTCTGGAGTCTGCTTACAGTTGTAGATAGCAGGGCAAGTTGGGATTGGTCCTTATTCAAGGGGACAGGGCTGTTGTACTCTCTTAGTCCTTTACACCTGTGGGAGTCATTTGAGAGATTCTAGTGAGGCAGGGAGGAACTTTAGGAAGAGCTTTAGGTACGATTCTGATAGTTGCTGAGATGACTAGAAGTGCAGTTGTTCTCACCAAATATCAGATGGAAAAGGGGCTCAATTGGGAATGGACTAGAGGCCATTTGTGTCATAAAAATCCTGGGAAAATAATTTGCCTACATTTTGGCCATGTCTGAAACTTCACAAGAGGCTGAGTGTAGTGGTGACAGACTAATTAATTCGGTGGAGGAAATTCCAAGACAGTAATAGCATTTGGGTTGTGACAAGTTTACTGCTGGCTGCTTCACAGACTTACAGTGAGAATCTGGAGCAAAACACACACACACACACACACACACACACACACATGAGCATGAGAATTAAAACAGAGCATGAGAATTAAAAACAACAACAACAACAACATGTAATTTGGCTAGTAAATGAGCACACTGAAGTCTGTGATCAAGGAAGGTGTGGTTGTAAAAGAAATGAGCGCCATTACAAGGAAGCCAAACATATGGATCTAGGACAAGTGGAGAAATGCTCTGTGGTTATCTCAGAGATGGACCAGACACTACCTCTCCTCCATCTCAGGCTCTGGAGTGAAGAAGTAGAAACTCATTTGAGTGTGTCTTTTCCTGAGGAACAGACGCACACTGCTTGGCAGACCCCATTAGCTCAGAGTATCCCAGGGAAGTGTTTTCTTGGGTTCAGGTCTCCAGGCAATTAGAGACCACCGTAGCCTTTGTCTCCACTCCTGTTTGTCCCCACAAACTTCTGGGGCTGGTGCCAAATGTGATCTTTCTTATTTCCCATGTGAAACTGGATTCCCAGTCCTGAAGAAATATGTGAATTTTGAAGTCGTGGAGGTTTGCTTGGTGGGTTCAAAAGAATTCCTTGAGAGCCAGGACTCCCTGAAGGAACCCCCCCCCAAGGACAGGGTATGCAGCAGTGTGGGTGAAACCAGCACTGCATTGGAAACTCACAGATCTGGAGATGCCAATGTTAAGACAGGTCTGTTAAAGCCCACGAGGTTCAGATCATGGGTACCACATCCCCTCAAGGCTAGATGTCGGCCACAGGTTTTTCCCCCCCTTCTTTTGGTTTATTCCTCCTTTCTGTATTCCTGTTCTTCCTTTTGCAAATGTGAATCTTTGTTTTTTGTCATTGTATCTGAATGTATGTAAGTTGGTTTGGATTTTTTACAAGTGTTCAAAGGTTAAGAGTTGCCTCCTATCTTGACGGAGACTTTGAAATTGGGTTTTTGACCAATATTGGAACCATCCAGAGTTTGGAGATTCAAGGAGACACGATTAAATGTGATTTTTCCTGATGTGATGTACATTGGTGGGATGTTATGACATGAATATGAGATATTTCCCATGGCCTGATATACTGGAGTTTGATCTCCAACAAATGAGTTTTTAGAAGTGACTGGATGTATTCCTTGGTGAATTTATGATAGATGTCATTACTGGAAAGCAGTGAATGATACAAGGTGAGCCCCTGAGAGAAAGAAACTCACTGAAGGTGAGTATTTCACAACTATAGCCTTCTCTGGTGCCTCTCTGTATCCTTTCTCTTTTCTACCAAGATGTTCTGGTCCAGTAGGTCCTCCTCCACATGACTGCCTGACATCTCTGATCCATGAGGAGAACAAACCTTTACTCATGTAATTTGTTCTCTTATGTGTGTTAGTCAAAGCAAAACAATAGAGATACAGAGGCCTGGTACTTAGGTCAGAATTGAGGTAGTAGAGAGTGAGACAGTGATTCTTATTCAAGTTGACTCCTCTTCACATAAAAATTAATGCGTATTATGCTGAGTTGGTGGACAATGAAATCTTCAAAAAGTCTTTGTTTTGTCCATTATGAAAGCTGAACTCAGATCTTCACTTTCATTTAGTCTACTTACATGCTCCTGGCTGGTATTCTATTACTTGAGCCAAGGCTTCAGCTCAGCTTTTTTCTAGTTAATTTGGAGAAGAAGTCTCATGGACTTTTCTTCCCCTGCTGACTTCCCCAAGGCTCAGTCTTTTGAGTACCTAGGGTTCCAGGATTACAGGCACCTGCTAGTGCTTGACCAATGCAGCTCAGGCTGATCTTGAACTCATGGTTCCTATGTCTCCTCCTCGTTGCCTTAACGAATACCATCCTTTGCTCAGACAAATCTTGACATAGTTTGCTAATATTTAAATCACAAAAACGTTAGTATTGTTGTCGGTTATTTAAATATCACCAGGTCATCCTCATACACCTCACCACTGTGTAGATGTGTGTAACCTAAGCAACACAGAAGCCTGAGCTGTCCCCTCCCGTAGCCCTTCTCAGACATGGATCATTTCCCTTCCACTTTCTTTAACTGGGTCTTAGAATATAGATCATTGGGTTTTGATTTTTCACCTAAAATTTGATTTGTTTCGGGTGCTAAACATTTTGAGAGTGCATTTGTTTTGGGTGCTAACATTTTTTTTCTTTTGTCGGTCGTGGGGCTTGACCTCTGGGCCTGGGTGCTGTCCCCTCAGCTCAAGGCAAGCGCTCTACCACTTGAGCCACAGCACCACTTCCAGCTTTCTAGTGGTTTAATGGAGATAAGAGTCTCGCGGACTTTCCTGCCTGGGCTGGCTTTGAACTGTGATCCTCAGTTCTCAGCCTCCTAAGCAGCTAGGATTATAGGTGTGAGCCACCTGCATCTGGCATGGGTGCTAAACAGTTTTATAGTGCATTTGGCCTTTGGTATGGACAAAAACTGTTGGCAGATCAGTATAGCCTGATAAAAACGCCCCCAAACCCTGCAGTGCCGTCACTCGGTGGAGATTTTTGGCCTCCTGCAGCACATATCTCTCCTAGAAACTGCAGGCTGTAGGCATTGATAGACTGGCTTTTGGCTGTGCAATTTACATTCTTCTCTGGTATTTATTACTAGGTATTTGCCATTGCTTCTTAAATAAGTGTTATATAGTTGTAAAGTTACTTAAAAATTTATAAATTTGATACATTATTTCAAGAAGATAGAGCATAGAAATGTATTACTATGAAAATGTGCATACAATTATTCATTCTATCAAAAGAAAATTGTAACTGCTCTTAGTGATATTTGGATAGGAGTATATATACAGACATACACCTATACACACATACACATGTATACATATATGCGATGATGTAGATATATACATATATATATATATATATATATATATATATATAATTTCATCTTCCATTAAATTTAGTTGGCTATTTTGATTTGAAGGAAATATTTCCTCTAAGTGGTACGCATGAATAAGATTTAGGGATACATTTTTCTCATCACTACCTTAACAAATGGAATGAGGGTTCTACTAAAGCCAAGTGATATAAGTTCTAAAGTGCTGCTATCACAATTTATAGTAAGCACCATCTGCTGAAACTTGTGTTGTATCATTCATCCGTTATCATAGAAAAGCTGGTTCTTTTCTGTAAAATACAGAATAAGTTGAAACTAGAATGAATGATACTATTTGGAAGTTTATATATATATATATATATATATATATATATATATATATATATATATCCTTTGGTATTACCCTAAAATTTCTAAATATACTGGTCCTTCGTTTTCAAATACAAATTTCAGAATAATAGAATATGCTAATGAAAGCCTTCAAATATTTTATGATTAAATAATATTTTAAAATAATTTGAACTCCATTGTAACCAAATATGTTCAAAAGTATAGAATGATATGCTATCTTTCTCTAAGAATTGGATTTTTTTATTACTACTCCCTCAAGAGTTCAGTAACTTAAAATAAAAGCTGTATGTTTTACAAACTACCTTTGATGTCTTAAAAATGTCTCTTTTCCTGAATAGAAAAAATGTATCATTAATGCATCATTCTTAAATTTGGAGGACACCAGGAGCTTCAAGTAGCAAGCTATTTCAATTAATAAGAGAGAAAAAAGCATTCGAGTCCCTTCAGAGATTCATTTCTCATAAAGATTTAGATATCTATTATCAGTTCTATAATGAGTTTATTTTCACAATCATCTTCTGAAATTCACTTCAATATATATATATATAATGTATATATATACATTATATATATTGTATATATATACATTATATATATATATATATATAATGCAAATATAGTTTGACATATCTTCCCAGTGAAATAATTACACTGGTGGACGATATGGCCTTTCAGCTGACTGATAGAACTGTGTGATGCTCAGCATTCTGCTATTAGAATATTCTAATTAAACCAGTCACCCTGCTCCCATCTGTTCTATGCTGATCACAAGTGCAGAAGCTGCTGGAATCTCTCCAGGGTGGTGAATATCCTCACTTCCTTTCATGGCTCATTGGATGTCATTTGCAGACAGACCTTGTTCTTGGTCTGAAATTGTAATGAAGACCGTGGGTATACAACAAACCCACCGGTGTGAATGTTATGGAGATTAATTGAGTTCTTTTCTCAACTCCCAGAATGCTGGAAGAGTAAAAACAATGGCAGCCCAGGTCACGGTTCAGCCATGAACAGTTCATCACAGTGGAGGAGACGTGAGGAGAATCACAGAATGCTCCTCCTGGTTCTTTGCAGAAGGCCGAAGGTACAAGATCCCAAGGTCCTGGTGTGAGCATTCATGAAGCAGTGATCCTGATCGGGATCCTAGAGGGTTCCTCTCTGAAAATAGATCTTTAAATGCAGAACACAGACCTTCTCCAGATGTAGGTGCTTTGATTTTTGTTTTAATTTCTTAGATTTAGCTCTGGTTTGACAGTATCATAAGCCATAGAACTTAGAGTGTATAGTATCCTTGTTAAATGATAATTTTAACAATGGTTTTGAATCTAAATTAGGAAGAATTTGGCTGGGAAATATATAGTAGTTGTATCCATAATCAATAGATTAGAAACATATATTTTTTCCAGCTCTGTTTGATTCTGGATATTCCAGATGCCTTTTGCAAGGAAAATAAAAGGCTGATTATTTTATTACCACGTTTTTGGTGGCTAGTCTACCTAGATCTGCTATTCCCTAAAATGTACACCTGCAAATTTCTAACTTTAAGGATTTAACCATATGGAGCTGGAAATATAAACTTTTGAATGTTAATCAGGCCATGAAGTATAAACAATTATCATATTTCCTATAACTTATAGCTCATATAGTATACATGTATGTATATAATAGAGCATACACTCCTTTAACTTTCTAAAATATTTCAAATATTTGGTTTTTCAAAATTCTCCATGCATATAACACAAAGAGAAAAATACTTCTATCTGATGTAAAGACAGATTTCAGTCCCTTTAAGAAGCAACCATTGCCGGGCGCTGGTGGCTCACGCCTGTAATCCTAGCTACTCAGGAGGCTGAGATCTGAGAATCGCGGTTCAAAGCCAGCCCGGGCAGGAGAGACCGTGAGACTCTTATCTCCAATAAACCACCAGAAAACCGGAAGTGGCGCTGTAGCTCAAGTGGTTGAGCGCTCGCGTTGAGCTGAAGAGCTGAGGGACAGCGCTCAGGCCCAGAGTTCAAGGCCCATGACCGACAAAAAAAAAAAAAAAAAAAAAAGAAGCAACCATTGGGGCTGGGAAGGTGGCTCAGTGGTAGAGCACTTGCCTTGCATGCTCGAGGCCCTGGGTTCGATTCCTCAGCATCACATAAGCAAGAAGAAAAAAGCCGGAAGTGGCACTGTGGCTCAAGTGATAGAGGGCTAGCCTTGAGCTGAAGAGCTGAGGGACAGCGCCCAGGCTCAGAGTTCAGGCTCCACTACCGGACCCCCCCCCCAAAAAAAAAAAAAAGAAAGAAAAAAGCAACCACTTTTTTTTAGCTCTTTGTATGTGGATCATTGGCTACCCCTTTCATGAAGAATGTTATTCTTGGTATCTATTAACCTTCTACTGTGTTTTTTCCCTCTTTCCCTTTTCTTCCATCCTTGTCTCCACCCATACAGGCTGGTCTCTGTCATCTACCAGTTTTGACGATGGCCACTCTGTTTGAGACTGACTGGTCCGCCTGTAAAATATTAGCAAGGTCATAGTTCATTTTCAATTGTTTAGTCCATTTACTTTTCTATTCCTCTTAAGTGGAAAAATCAAATCTTCTCCCTTCCCAATCTAACACCGCTCTTAAAGGCCTCACACACAACTGGGTAAGCTTCCTGGTCCGAGGAAAAGAATGTCTGCAGAAGTAACTCTCCCATCATCCTCTCAGATGGACCAGGTACCCCACCTATGAGATGCTACTGCTCCTCTCCAGAAATACCAAGGAGGCATGCGTGATGCACATCATGATCGCTTTACCATGTGTCCTGCAAGTCAGTCTCAGTCCCCTGTGCCTGGCCTAGCCATTTGTTGCACTTCAACAGGCTCATTATTACTAGAAAAGTTTTCTTTGTTTTAAACAAGGATTTCCTGTCTCAATTCATTTCATTTTGGTTTCATCTTCTTTCTGATTCGTCCTTTATACATAGACCGCCACTGAGGCAATTCACCACAAGAGACTTGCTTATATCAATTAAACTCTTCAGGTTTTTCTTAAAACATTTTCAAGTACATTTTCATCACCATTCTTACAAAATGATTAACAACAAGGCTTTCTCATCTGAAATGATGTCAAAATTGTTTTAAACAATCTTTCACTGAAACTTTTTTTGTTAACTTGGCTAATAAAAAAACAGCTGGTATAGTGGCTCCTCGAACCTTTATCCTTCATCTTGTTTACTAAATTCTAAGTTCTGCTCAGTACTAAGACTGCCTTCTATCCATGATCAATCCCTCTTCACAATACCACCAATCTCATGCTTCAAATACATATCTTATTCTACATTTCTACTTTGATGCCAATCTGACATTTCTTCTTACCTTGATTAAAATCATCTTTCCTCAGAAAAAAAAGAAAGCAGAAAATAAAAAGATAAAAAAGGGCACAAAAAGAAATGAGGAGAGAAGGAAAGAGAAAATGAGGATAAAAAAGAAAAAGAAGAAAAGGAAAAAGGAAAAAGGAAGAAAGGAAAAAATAAACAGAAAAACAGAAGCAGGAGGAAGAAGCAAACACTAGTAAAACTTTAGTTTGACTTTATCTTAGTTTCTTTCTTTGAACCCAGGAGCCAATCTTATTATCTTCTAATTAAGTCTAAGATCCAAGATCCAAGCACTCTTCCCATTTTTAATACTATCTTACTATCCCAAACCACCATTTTCCCTCATATAGGATGACAAATCTTACTTAATCAGAAATATACTTGTCTCTGCCTTTATTTCCGCTTCAGTGCACTCTCAATGCATCAACCAGACTGATTTTTAAATCTCATATTATTTCATTTCTTGGCTCAAGTGTTACAATAGTATCCAACCATAAGATTCTGTGCTAGAGCTTTGTCACTTTGACAAAAATACCTGAGAAAAACAACTTAAGGGAGGAAGGATTTATGTTGCCCCATGCAACCAGATATTTTAGCACCTGCTAGCAAAGCTGCTTTGTATCTGGATTTATGATAAGACAGAATATCATGGAGGAAGGATATGATGGAATTCCATTTCTCACCTCACAGTGCCTGGGAAGCAGAGAGGAACTGGAAATGGCTAAGGACAAGATATGTCTTTTCCAGGGCACACTCCCATGGATTTTTCCTTCACTTTAGCCTCACCTCTTACTACTTTTTACCCTCAAAAGCTCCATCAGTTACAACTAAGCCCACAGTATATTACGCTAAGGATGGCTATCTCCCAGTTAACATAATAGGTAGACTAAGCCATTGGAGCAACTAGGCAAACGGAATGGTGCTGGGAGGTCACTACAACTGCAGAATATAAGTCACCTCACCTGAGAAGCACTGAAAATGAAGACCCAAGTCCACATAAACCACAACAAAGACAAATACTTAGTGCCTTCTGCTTGATAAACTGACTTCTCTACCAACTCCATATGAGAAAACGAGAAAGTGAACAGATCCCATTCTGTGACCCATTTCTGAAGTGCCCTGCATTTCCCCATATTAGCCTAGATTTACTCAGATGCATGCAGAATCTATGTTTTGGGTGATGTTATGGCCCCCTGAGCATCCCTGGCTCTGTCTAAGTATGTACTTTCACTCTGAAATAAACTCCCCGGTTCTTTACTTCATTTTGTCTTTGAATTCAATTTTCATAGCAGCAAAAATTGGGAAACACAAGGAGTCTCAATTTACCATCTCTTTCTTTTTAAGATCTCCCTAGAATTCACCTAGAGTCAACAGTAACAGCAATATTGCCTCTGTGCTGAGCACATACCGACTGTTTTATTAATAACTGAAATGAATAAATAAAAATAAAACATCAATTTACATAGCAATTGCATTGCATTGTGTGTATTTAATTGCAATCATAATTATCCTAGAGAGAAGGATGTGTGTAGATTCCATGCAAATACCATGTCATTGAATGTAAGGGACTTGTGTATCCGAGAATTTTAATATCCTCAGAAGCTTAGAATTTATATCTGTAGCTTCTAAGGGATGACAGTATGAATATATTTACATATATGTTTTTGAATTTTCATTCAGTTGTTTAATGTTTTACACCAGTTTATAATATCATGTTTCAGACAATCCCAAGGGATGTTTCTGCTATTTAAAAATATGTGTTTATTTCTGATTTGACAACTCTTTCTTGTGTTACTGAAGAGACAACAGCTAATTTCAGCCCACCTCTCCAGTGTCAGGAGACACTGAGACAGGCAGGTAAGTCACGAAACATTGCAGTGCCAGGTCGTGTCTTTCCATTTCTTTATTTCCCTCCTCATTCAAAAATTTCCTGTCTCTGGAAGATTCTTTCCCAGTAACTCATGCTGCAGGCTGGAGTCTGAAGAGTGTAACATAAAAGCTCTTGTTTCTAATTTGCATTCATCAGAAGCTGCAAATATTAGAATACAAACTTCATAAGGCATGTCAAAACCTAGAAAACAATTGAATCATTTCTTTATGTCCTTCTTAAGAACTGATTGCATCCTAATGTAATAATAAAGCCACTAAAAATGTGTGCCACATGAAAATCACTTTTCCACTATTCGCTTTATGAAATATAGCTAATAAAATAGTTATTTATAATACCAATAACTGCCATTGTACCAGGATTTCAAGTCCCTCTGTAAATGTTTATTGAATTATTGAAGAAATTAAGCCAACAAAATATTCTGTACCTGTATGAAAATAATTCTGATAGCTAATTGTCAATAAAACCAAAGCTTCAGGCTGCCATTGAGGAACAGATATTCATTCCACATGATATATCTCAGGTCTCCTCTGGCCAAATGAGTTGTGTTATCGCCTGTGCAGTGTAGAAAATTATCTAGAATGTAATAAAGGTAAAATCAAGCCTTTTAGCACAGACTCAGCAACACACTAAAGTCATCTAAATTTAAAATGTCTGCAGACCTAACATTTAATATGTGCAGGTATTTTTTTAGTGCATGAGAACTTTTATGTTCTCTAATAAGAAGACCATGGTTACAAAACTGAAGAAAATGGTTATTAAATGTTAATAAAATTGATATTCAAACTCTGGGCCATATTTAGTTAATTCAATTAATTTGCAAATGTAAAAGATTACAAGCCAATTTACAGTTGTGTTTAAAATGTTCAAAGAGATTATGTTCCATAATGGAACACACATGGCTATTGAAATAATTAGCCAATTGTATATTTGTTGTACATATTGCAATTATCAGGTGATATCTTATTGTTTCTATATCAACACTGAAAAAAATTGAGATTGACAGTTCTTGAAGCCATCGATGCCATTTCTGACAGAACACTGGAATTTGCTTGTTGAGTGACACAAAAGTATAGATTCAGATTGTGACACCACATAGCAGAAGCTGATAGTGCAAGCCCCACCCTGCCATGCTGTGTACATGCAGCCTACAGTTCTGTTCAGGTTTTAGAGATAATAATTTAACAACATATAGGGGAATATTTATAAGTATATGTTAAATATGTTTACTCTGTATTCAGTATGTCAGTATGTATATCTTATGAATGCTTAATATAAAATATATCCTGTTATTTATTACAAGCTTAATACATCTGGGAGCATTGGATATTTGCTAACATAATTCAGAAGTTTCACAAATATAATTCAATACAGAGGACACTGAGATTTCTTAATGACGGAAATATCTGTGCGACCGATTCAACAAGCTATGGCTTGACTCATGCTTTATCCAGATCAGTGATTGTTTAAAGACTGACTCTATAAGCCAGTGCGTATACAGACATAGAAGCCATTGTGTATTTAAGACTATGCAGCTAACAAGCTCAAACATGATTCTGATTTACACATGGTAATGTAATGGCAACAGCATCCGAATGACTCACTTTTCAGACAATACACTTCTAGTAACATTATGTGGTTGAAAGGGAGCCATTGAAATGGAAGGAGAATGTGTGACGCTTGTGTCATTGGCAGCATTGTAAAGGGCCACTTGGTTTCTAGATATAAGACAGTGGCTGAAGGCTAATGGCCATTTCAATATTGAAACCGTGGATAGTTATTTGAAAGATGGATATTTATTTGGTTTAGTTGGAACTATCCCGGTGATAATTCTAACAATAGCACCCATAGCTACTGCTTTCAGAGAAAGTATTCTGTACCATGCAGTATTTTTAGCATTTACATACATTTTCTCTAATCTAAAGTAATATGGATGGCAACAATGATACCCACGAGACACTATGTTGCAAATAAACTTTACAACTTTGGTGTGTGTGGGGGAGTGAGGAAGGTGAGGGAGAGAAGGGATAGAGGGAGAAAAAGAAAGGAGGAGTAAAAATGATTGACAAGAAACGTACTCATCACCTTACTGGTGTAACTGTAACCTCTCTGTACAGCATCTTTACGAGAAAATAAAATTTTAAAAATTGATAAATATGGATTTTCTCTAATCAAATGTTACATTGATTGATCATACCCCATCTTATCATCCAAAATACTACAGAAATAAAAATAAAAACCTGACACTTCTTAAGTGTCATGAACAAAAAGTTCCACACCTGATATCCAGTAATGGGGTCAGATGACCCAGGTGCACGGCAAATACTCCATGAAATTTTCCCAGGGTTTGTACACATGGATCAGGCCTAGCTCCCTGTTCTGTCTCCAGATTTTATTTGCATAAAAAAGTTCCAAAATGTGAAATGTTCTGGTCTTTGGCTTTTGATAGAAGGGCTCTTCAACCAGCCTTAGCAGTCCTTTTGAGTAAACAGAGGCTCCAGGAGGCAGAAAGTGCTGCCAGGTCCCAGAGCGAGAATGTCTGAAAGCCAGGTGACTGGATGTGGACCGCGTGATGTCACTGTTGACAATCTTTACCCTCACTGCCCCCCAGCCCCGCCATCGTGCATACTGTCAAATCAACTTTCTTTAAATGTTTGCTCACTTTGTGGGAATTGTAGAGGCAGACATAGTATCAGAGAGGGTATTTTAATGGACCCAATTTGCCAATGAACAAGTGACAAGTGGAGAATTCTATTCAAAGTGAAGCATCGACGCCATGTGGGAAATGTTTCGAATATCATCCATTGAATTACTCCCAACCTAATACTAACATTTTGTGATGCTCTTGTATAAATGATGAGTAAAGTATGAGGAAACCTACTTGTCCTCAACTCTTTTCCAGCATTGGAGGTGAGTGATCATATGTACTGCAAATTCAGCATGCATTTCCGTTTCATTCAACAGTGACATCCTCGTGCCAAGCAGAGAAGAAAAGAAAGATGTTGAAGAATTTCATGTAGACAGCTAATACAGGACATTATCCTAATACAATTGTAAAAAAAATTACTGTTCTTAAAAGGACTGAAATTTACCATCATGTAATATTGAAAGTAGAATGTCTTAAAAATTGAGTTATTGTAAGTTGTCTTTCTTCTGGAGACTCTAGAGGAGAATTTACTTCCTTGTCTTTAAACTTTTAAACTCCTCTTAACTTCTTGGTTTTGCTGTCTCTTCCTATTTAAAGAGCAGTTTGATCGCAAGAATTCTCTTTGTCTCCTTAGGTCTACCATTCCTTCCATCTATTATTAGTCGGGCTCTGTCTCTAATTTTGTTAAACATCTGCTTCTATCTATGTTCCTCATCTACTGGCATCCTTTGTATAGAAGTTTTATGAATACATGCACCTACTGGTCTAGTATGATCTCTCACCCACTGTGATATTCAATTTAACCACATCTAGAAAACAATTCTTGTCCTGTGTGGAAACATACTCAAAAATCCTACAGATTCATATGTGGATATTTTTGCCTGACCAAAGTATTATTTTGTCTACCACACATGGATAATAACTAACAGCAGTGCAGATTAATGTAGATCTGAAATTACTGCAAACCTCTTCCTTTCAGCTCTAAGCATGTAAAGCTTTAGCAGTTAACATTGAATGCCTATTCTGTGTTGTATCCTTATTGCTTTCTCACAAAATTCCATACAAGAGGTCGTGAATTTAATAGTGCTATATTTTCTCACACTTCTGGACTGAAAATCCTAGATCAGAGCACTGTCTTAGAGAGATTCAAGTGAAGCTTCTCTTTCTAGACTTCTTAAATTATTCTCTCCTGCGTTCACATAGAAGAGGTTGCTCCTTTTCCACTTTCTCCTCTTCCTTCTCCTCCTCCTCTCCTTCCTCCTCCCACTCCTCCTTCACCTCCTCTTTTTCTCATTGATTTTTGAGGCACCGCTTCCCTCTGGAGCCCATTTTAAGCCTGAAAGTCACAAACTTTCTGCCCCAGTCTCTCTTCCTTTGCTTCTTAAGGCACACTAAGTCCACTGAGGAGTTCCTGCCCTCTTGGCTCCTCTAAACTGAATCATGTCTCAAATGCATCACCTTCAAATCCCATCCAACCAGGAGTTAGATTACAACACACAGTGAGTGGGAGCTCAGTTCAGTGGGTTCGTCCCCGTAGTAAGTGGGCACGTGGAGGGATTTTCTCATTGAGGAGCTCACCATGAATGTGAGATTGTGAAAACAGCACAAAGTGTTCAGAGCTATTTGAAAAGCAAAATGGGATGTGCTCTATCTTGAATCTGGCAAGTCAGCGTGGTCTAGGATTCCTTTTTCCTTCGTGAGATATAAGGCCTAGCTCATGTGTACCCCAGAGTTGCTTTTTGAGGTGCAAAGGCAAGAACGACAAAGGTGTTGGGATCATGCATAGGTGGGAAGCCTCTGTTGGGCTGTACCTGATACAAGGAGTTGAGCACCCTTTGTGAATTTGTTCCTGGCCTAGAAATCTATTTGAAAGCACTCACTATGATTAGGAATCGGACTGGATTTTCACACCAATTCTCAGGAGGAAGATTCTCTTCCTTTTATGATAGGTTCAGGACCTATTACCCTTTTATCTTAAGTGGCAAACATATCTGCTGGCTTCCACAATCTGTATATACTATACTTAATCATTTCTGAGATGATCAATTTAGATAGGCATTGGCATTCTTTCTTCTTTAAACATGTAGTAGTATAATGTTCAGAGTACTTTCAATGACAGGAAGTTATTTAAAAATAATTTGGGAATTTATACACACAGAACACTCATTTCTAGTTCTCATTTATTAGAATCTGAATATAAGGTCCTGTCGTTGAGTCTTTTCTGTGAGTCTTACAGCAACATTAACTTAAGATAACATTAACATAACATTATTTTACTTGATCCCCATAATGACTCTGTAATGAACCAGTCCTCGACTTCCTTAAATCGTATTTTATTTAATAGCTTTGCAATGGGGAGTTTAAGTAATGCTTAACTTCAAAACTAATTCTCCCTTCGCTACATCTACCTAAAAGATCATTTAACTTAACCCATCCATTTTACACAAGAGAAAACTGAAGAGCTGAAAGGGTGGCTTGCCCTTTCTCTTGTAATGGGTTCAGCTAAACTTACACAGACATTTCACCAAAGGAAATTTTTTACTTGAAAGACATCTACCATTGCTGTAAAAGTTCTGTGATTGTTTTGCCTCTAATCAAGTATGGAAATGGCCTCAGTTTAAAATGACAATCTTCCCCAGATTCCTCCTGCAGTCTTATTACTGTGTCCCTCAGTCTTTTGAGACTAGGCCAGGTAGACTAAAGGTAGACTAGAACTCTGCAAAGTAAGCTCATGAACTCAAATGCAGAACAATCTCCTCATCTGTCTACCGTTATTCATGGCTTACTTCCTCATCTCTGGGGTCCCACTGGACTTCAGAAATAGCGACAGTCCAATGACTTTAGCCTGCCATCTGTGCCAGCACAAGGATTCTTATGTGAATAGTATAAAAATGACCCAGAGCATGATCTATTATACCCTAGCAGTACCTAATTATGCCAGGTAATTGACTTCCTCAGTGCTATAAGTTCCTTCAAGTAGGAAGATTATACATAGGGATGTTACATCTTTGTTCGCAGCGCTGTATCTGGTACAGAATTGTAGCTATTCCCCAACAGGAGTTTGCATCCATGTTAATAGTCAGTCCCTCCTCTGGCATTCTTGGATCACCTAAAAATTCCAAAGCAATAATTCAGTAGGAAATTACCTCCCCAGGTCCCAGAGTTACTTGACTCTTTTTCTTTACTCCCCTCGTACTCAGAAATATAATTAATTTAGCTTGAGTGCTTTTGCAACTTACAGTCCCAGCCACGGCCTTTTCAACAGGGCACCCCTGAGAATGTCTGGAAACTCGGCTGAGCAGCAAACTGAAGCCAGACCTTCTGTTCAAGTGCACCAAATGTGACATGTTCTCTCCCCAAGTGCACACTTTGTTCACTGCTGGTGTGACCATGGCCTAGAGCCAAACCTTGGTTCAGACTTATCACTCTTCAGCAATGAAGAAAAATACCCCATGGAATGAACCCTGTAGACATCATTACAGACTCCTAACTATTAAGAATAATTTTCCCCAGAGAAAATTATAGGACAATGTGCAAGTTCATATTGCAACGAAGGTGTTGGTAGTGTCTTATGAAAAAGTTAACACATTTATCTTCATCACCAACAATCTTTTGTTGACCATAGAGCAGCTATGCTAAGTTCAAGTTCAGTTTGAAATGAAGGAAAATATCAATCAAAAGTCCTTTCTGGCTACCTGATTTCTCTGCAGTTCTCTGCAGAACTGTGCTTGAAATCTTTCAAATTATCCAACAAAAATTCATTGGTGTTTATGCAGTTTTGTAGCCAGATACTTTGACAGAATTTTGATTCACTCTGTTTTCCAAATCTACCAGCTGAGAGTGATTTGAAAAAAATGAAACAAAACAGAACAAGAATTAATCCAGAATTTTTATACCAATTCTAATTTTTAGGATACCATTGATGGGTTACTTTTGTACTTGTTCATTAAAAAAAAAGCTCCAAACACTGTTGGAAATTAAAAGATGGTAGAAGTAAAAATGAACATAAATTATATGTCCCATAATTCTGAAAATAAGGTTAAGAATTTTATATCCCATAAAAGAATTCAATGATTTCTCGATAAATGTAAAAATTGGTATGTGGCTATATATTTATGTATCAAATTTTTCCACAGGAAAGCTTTGCCAATTAATTGTTGCTAATTGCTCTTTAGTTATTGCTAACTTTTTGTTCATCAATCTTTATAGGAATCACAAAATCTCTATCAGTAGAATTACATTTAGCCATTAAATTATTTCTATTTAGCACTTTTCATTTTGTGAAATATTTGTGCATGATCCAAAAATTCAAAATCAACAAAATTAAAATGAGATTATTGGATATACAATGTTGAAATATCATTATGTAACTCATGACTATTTTTGGAAAAATCTTGGGTCATTTTAATATAAAATGCTGTTAATAATGTATTAATAAAATTGAGAATAACAGCCCTGTTGTGAATAGATATACATATATTAAAATAATACTTATCTATACTTAATATATATTACTATATATAATTACTATGTAATACGCTTTTTATATAATACTATATATAATTACTGTAGTGCTATGTTCAGGAATAACACAAGTCTATGTATTGGTAATCCTCTTTTTACCTCTATCTTAAAATTTTACTTTCTATTTTTGAGAGAAGCAGGTTTTCAGCAGCATGTGTAGACTTATGACATTTATGAAAACAAGTGTACTATGCCGACACCCCCAAGGTTAAATGTATACATTCTCCCTTCATTTTCATACAAATTAGAACACATTATATGTACAGTTGCACACTGTGTCTGTTGTATATTTTAAAATTCTATGTTTAAAATCACTACCTTTCACTGCATGGTGGCATAAAATGCTAGTGTATTGGTTGAAATCACATTTTTACCAATAGATTTAGATCATGCTATTCATTTACTATCATACTGAGGCATTAAAAACCAGTGTGTATACTGTTTTGAGCATGTAAAAGGACTTTTGAAGAATAAACGCCTAGAAGAGGAATGAAACTGTCTTCATATCTATACTTGGGCTCAAATTATCTTGAATAGAGTATGCAACCATTTACAAATCAATCTAAAGCATAGTGCCACACATGAACACACTTCACTCATAAATGTTTTGATGTTTGTGATACTGCATGCAGTAATCACACCTACAAACCTGTTATATTGTACTCCTATTGCTTTATGGAATAATGAGTTTTAAAATGTAAATATGAAGTACTACTATGATTCAACTTCTCCTGACTTGTTGATTTGTAACTTTTTGTTTATTTGTACCTTTCCTTCTGACAAGATTGGTCAATTTTCTTAATTTGTTGAAGTGCTTTTTTTATTTTATGGTACTATTAGGCCATTATTTGGAAAAGAAATATCTTTTCCTCTATTCCCATTTGTCTTCAGACTTTTTCAGCGTTAATTTTTATGGAGTCAAATTTATTACTCTTTTCTTCTTGTTTTTATGTGAAGCTATAATAAGGCCTTCTTTCTACTGGCTAAACTGCTTCAAAGTGAATATAAGCACATGATACTAATACACTCTAACAAGGAAATATAAAAATACATTCATCTGGGAAGCAGTTATCTACAGAATCACATTTGAATTTGCTGGATAGGTTATTCCTGAATATAAAAAGTATTTATGATCTCCTATTATTTTGAAATAAGTTTTTGTCACATTTATCTTTCCATTTTTTTCTTATTATCTAATTCTGAGACTGTCCAAGATAAGTAAGACTTGCAGTTTTAAAATTAACCTATTCATATTTTGCGCAACTCTCCCTCCTTTAAAATTATATAGCAACATTTTCTAATATTTTATGTAAGGATAACTTTTTATTACTCATGTGATGAATTACCTGAAAATTAAAAACTATAACTTTCACTAAGTAACTTTGTGATATTAGAGGTCCAATGGTATTCTGCTGAGATCAGAAAATAGAAAAAAAAGAAATCCATCAGTGATTCTATGACTTAGCTGATATGCTATAAACTAAGTGTTTTTGTCCCTTTGGCATCCAAAGGTTGAAACTCTAACCCCCAATTGTGTGTATTCTAGAGCTCAGCTAGCTGCAATGATTAGGTTACAGGGGCAGAATTTGAGACCCACAATTAATATAAGACATGGCAAGGAGCCTTCTTTCTTTTGGCAATGAAATCATACAGTATGAAAATGCTATCTGTACTTAAGGGCCTGGCCCTCACCAGACCCCTAATCTTAAGGACCTTGATGTTAGACTTACCAGCCTCTATAATGTGGGCCTCTACAATAAACACTACCCACATCAATAGTGTCTTGTGGACTCTCATTTTTGAGAGTTGAGCTTCAGAAAGTTCACCAGCATAATAATAAAAACAGAAGATTCACATGATTGTTTAAGTCTCTCAATGACTACATAAACTCACCAGCTGAACTGTTCACACGCTTAGTCTATGTATTATGGAAATTACTATTGGGGTCCAGTGTTATATATTTTTGTTTGTATTCATTCCTGAATATAGCCTGCTTTTACCAATGCATTCCTCTACTCCTCCAACATAATCATTATTTTAAGGCTTCTTAAAAGTACCCTCTGCAGAAATAAGATAAGGAGTTATTGACTACACATCTTTAAGCTTATACAAAGGTTGTCTTCTTAATTGATTATTGTCTGTATACTTTTCTGTGTTTACTGAAAATTCCCTTCCTCTAGAGCTTCTTTGTATAAAATGCTTGCATACTAACATTGCTTTGAGTTCCAGATCACACATTCCTGGCCTCAATGAATGTAGCTCATCCATAACCATGTGCCTGTTATAAAGTGAGTTGTTTAAAATTGTAACTACAAATAAATAAATAGACTAAGATTAGTAGTTAGTATTCTATTTTCTGTTTGCACCAAGCTTTAGTTCCCATAGCCTGCTCATTTATACTAAAGCACTTATCACATTATTTATTTTAATGATTTTATCATTAATCTCTTTCACTTTATATGTATTGATAGTAGATCAGTTAATGGAGAGTGTAGTCTTAACCAGGAATGATGGTTTACAGGTGTAACCATAGCTACTAAAAGGAATCAGGCCAAGCCTTGGTAAAAAATTAAAATTTAAAAAAAAAAAGTTTGTGAGCTGGGCACTGGTGACTCATGCCTGTAATCCTAGCTATTCAGGAGGCTGAGATCTGAGGATCACAGTTCAAAGCAAGCCTGGGCAGGAAAGTCTGGGATACTCTTATCTCCAATAAATCACTAGAAAACTGGAAGTGGCTCTGCGGCTCAAGCAGTAGAGTGCTCACCTTGAGCTGAAGAGCTGAGGGACAGCGCCCAGGCCCAGAGTTCTTCAAGCCCCACAGACTGATAAAAAGAAAACAAAGTTTGTGAGACTCCATCTCAAGTAATAAAAGGCTGAACACACCTGTCATACCGGTTCCAAAGGAAGTATAAATAGGAGGATTATGTCATGAAATTGGCTCCCTAAACCGGGGCACTAGTATTTTAATAAACAGCAGAAATCAACTATTCTTCTCGCCTGTCCTGTGTGTAGACACACAGATTGTCAACTGTCTGTAGTTCAGTGGTGACACTCAGAAGAAACTAACCACACTGGCTTCCAAATCTTGGCTGTGGAACCTGTAAAACTGTGAGAAGTAGATGCTTATTGTGAAAGTCCACAAGGCTTTGTATTCTGGTATTTTTGGCACAACTAAGGTAATATGTGAATACACTTAGTCTATGAACCATGATGTAGATACGTTTGTTCTGACTTAGCTGAGGAGGTGAAGGCACTAGGAAGTCAAAGCTATCAAGTTGTAGCCAAGATATGATCTCAGATGTTTTCTAATGCATGACTTTATCTCTTAAAGCTACATGATACTGCCACTCAGGTTATTAACATACTCCATTAGCATTAATTATATCCTCCAAGGATCAGTGCAGCAACGAATAATGATATGAAATTCCAGAGTGAATTATTATACTTAAAACTCCTTTGCTTAATGAGTTTGGGGATTATTTGGATTCCCAGGTGAAGGTCTGAGATTTTCAATCCCTTGAATTTCCTGTCCCAAGGATTACCTTTAAAATACAATCTGTGTAATGTCTGAGTCCTCAGGCTTCATATAAAACATACGTAAATGATCAAACCACTCTATATTCACCAAAATATAGGAACACAAAAATTATACAAGCATATCTCCAATAATGTAGTTGTTCCCAGTTATGGTAGTTTCAAAGGTGACAGGATGCTAATCACAATGCCTCTGAGTGTTTATCAGCCACGGCAAGAAATAGGCATTCTCCTCCAATTGTTGAAAAGTAATATATTCCTTATTACAAGGGTACAATGTCACCCTTGTTTTTCAGGATAATTTACTCAAAGTACATATATATATATATATGTGTGTGTGTGTGTGTGTGTGTGTGTGTGTGTATACATATATAACTTATATTATATATAATATATTAAATTTATATATTTATATATAATACATGTAAAGGTATATATACATATATACATAAGTAATATATGTATATACACACATATGATGTACATATATTTATATTAGTATAATTTAAATTATATCTATGTATATATTCACATATTTATAATTTCAGAGAAACCATATTTTATTATATATTATTTTTATATTCATATTTTATTATACCTATATGTTGAAAAATCCCAGAGATTTTATATTAAAATGTTCTCTGGAAATTTTTTTGTTTTCAAGATCAATTAAGACCTATTAAGTTGAGGATACTGGGTAGCAAGTATAGTTATTCTTTAAAGTTAATTAAGAATTGGTAAGAAGTTACTAAACTCATCTAGCAAACACTGCACCCAACGCTATGTAGAAAACAAGGAACAGGAAAATTGAATAGAAAAATTTCTTTGCACAGGAAACAATGCGTTGTTATTTTTCAGCCTGTTTTCACTTCATAGGTGAAAATATTGGAAATTCTTCCCACACTACAAAATGTTAAACAATCTCAAAAACAAACAAACAAGCTGTGGTTATCTGTATTTGGGATGATTGATTTTGAGCTAGGATAAATAGGTAAAGAAAGAGGAAAACTAATAATATTAAGTACTCAAAAGATCAAATGGAGAAATTAAAATAAAACCAGAACATAAAAACTTAAAAATCTCAGAGCTATAAGTTCTTCTCTAATAACCTTGTCTTTTGAGGCTCAGGATATTGAGGCAAATATACAACTCCCTTCTCTCCATGAGTTGGTGAGAGAGAGAGAAAATTAAAGAGCTGGCATGGCAAAAAGAAACTTACAACTACTGTCCTGGTATTTAAGTTAGCTTAGAGCATACTTCTATGCCTGAGAATAGGATCAAGCCCAATCAATGGCCATGTTCTCCATGATATCTAAACCTATTGTGGCAAACAACTAATGGTTGTTACACTACAGGACAGCTCAAACCCAATAAAGTCCCAATAATGGTAAGAGTTACCATTTTGTCTATTTCTTCCCTTATTCTATCCTATTTTACAAAAATTAAACACTTGATGCAATTTTACCTTTTAAAACTCTTTATTTTGCAAAGCCTTCAAAATACTTGTTTTGGGGAGGCCTGGATCTCAAGTTCTTGTGTAATGCATGGAAATCAGGGAGAGGAGGGATCTTTTATCCACCTCTTCTTCCTATAAGAACACTTCTCCTCAATGGAATTGTTGGTTCGTTTGGTAATTTATCAGCCCACAACCCCTCTTTAAGGATGAAGAAGTTCTTAGAAGAGTTGCACAATGGCACTAGAGTTAGGTGTATATGCTGATAAAGGCCGGTGTCTGCTTCAAACCTTCCGAAATCAAAACTGGGGAGTTTGTGAGATGAGAGCTAGTCACCAAAACCAAGCAACTGCCTGGGTATGGTGCCTTCAGCCAAGAAGAAAGTGAGCCACCAGGGAGCCACTGGTGTTCTCCAACAGGAATTTTGCATTTTCTTGAGAGCAATTTCCTCAGCAGAAGGTAGGACTGCCGAAGCTTTCCTGCCTAAGCTTGGAAAAGTGACCCTAGGCTGGAGGTGAGGGAGTTTATAAGAGCAAGAACACTCATCAGCTGTGTGATGTTTAAAGCATGCAACGAGAAGTGAGCTCTAGGAAGTCTGTGTAAATAAGAGTCAGTGATGATCCGGGCTACCCCATATTATAAATACAATGCTGTCCCTCTTCCTTCTCATCTTCTCCACCAGTGCTCTAACCAGGAAGTAGAGACAAGGTAAAAAGGAAGGGAGAAAGAGAAGAAGATAATGGGAATGTGTACACCAGAGTCTTCTTCAATTTTTGTAATCCTTAGGGATATTAGATGGAGGAAAAATTGTGTTAGATGAGACCAAAAGTTTAATGAAACATAGACAAGAATTAACTTGACTAAAAAAGCCTCGACATTTTCTCAGAATATTCCCAAGGGTTAGATAAAAGAAATTTAAAAAAAATGTATTTCAGAGTAATGCTGACAGAAAAACAAAGCCTTGTCTTTATACTCTAGTTTGTTAAATGCAACTAAAAAGTTACTTGTGAATGATAGTTCTGGGTGTTGAGAACGTCTATGAGAAAAATCAAAGATTTCTCTGTCCCTTTCTCTCCTTTCTCCAAATCTGCCATCCAACTTTTAATTGCTATTACTTTGAAAGTTTTAAAATGGAAGAGAATAAAGAAAGGGTGACAGTAACCAAGAAAGCATTACTCATAACCTGACGTGAAATTGTAAACTTCTTGTACAACTACTTAATAATAACAATAAAAGAGAAAGAAAAATACCTAGAAATAATTTTAGAATTTCTTGATGAACAGTAGACCTATTGATTATTTTCTGCAGTCCTTCTTACATTGCTTTTGGTCAGTATTCTAAACAGCTGTGAAGTTGTTTCATGGTGTTTGTACCTGGGTAATATCACAATATCCTCCTAGCTGAAAATATATTGATATACTTTTTTTTCTGGCAAATGTAATGACTTTTAGAAAGAGCAAATCAACGTGAGCACTGGAGCAGCCCAAGATATTGCAAATAAGCTGTACCAAGTGCTGAGTTTATAAATGTGTTTTGTTGTTTCTCTGCTCTATTGATTGCTCTGATCAGTTTGACACTAACCTTTCAGAAATATACCACAGTGACAGCCACACCAGGCAGCATTTGAAAATATAAATGGGTGGAGGAGTCCAGCTAGTGTGGCACTGTTTTGCACACCTGTTGAAGGCAGAGTCCCACTCCCTGCTGATCTGGGCTGCCTGCTGTGAATCAGTTTCCTACCCTTTGGCTTGTTGTCTTGCCAACCATGGAAGCTGACATTTTCCTTCTTGTTTGCCTGAGCGTTTAGAAAAGGTTTCTGAAGGGCCACAGGAGGGAGAAGGAAAAAAGCCTTCTAGTGAGGGAGAAGAAAACAAATTAAAACAAAACAAAACAAAACACCAAAGTATCCTTGCTGCAAAAAAAAGTACAAGGCAGATAAAAAATGAATATTAATACCATAAAATAACAAAGGTACCAAGGCTGGCAGGCATAGTAAAAACAACTCTGTCATGTTGATTTAAAAGAATTATCTTAAACAAAATGCTCATGATCCAACTGAGAGATAGACCTTAGAGAAAGCTGGATTTAGGACTGTGTATTGAAAGTCTCCTCTTATCTATTTCTTCAAATGAAACTCACTAGCAGATTGCATAATTTTTGAGAGGAACTAAGCCTTTCTTCTTACCTCTAGGTTTACAAAGCACTGCCAAATAATTCAGGTTGTATGAACAACACTGTGTGCAAGTGTGTGCTTGTAAATGAAATGTAACTAGAGATATATTTCATAACTGTCATACACATATAATTCACCTATTTATGATCCATCATGTATATAGAAACATATATTTAACTTACTTCAGCTGGATATCAGTAGTTTGATAGAAAAACATACCATGCTGTCTGTTACATGTGTGTGTATGTGTGTGTGTGTGTGTGTGTGTGTGTGTGTGTGTGTGCTGGTCTTAGGGATTGATCTCAAGGCCTGGGAGTTGCCCCTGAGCTTTTTATGCTCAAGGCTGGCACTTTTACCACTTGAGCCACAGTTCTACTCAAGCTTTTTGGTGATTACTTGTAAATCCAAGAGATTTCTTGCCTGGTCTGGCTTTAAACTTGGATCCTCAGATTTCAGCATCCTGAGTAGCTAGGATTACAGCATGAACCATCAGTTCCTGGCATTGTCTGAAATTTTTAAATTAATTCTCTACAAACTAATTCTCATTTTTTAATGTAATGTTATACTTATTTCTCAGTTTATCATAATCAACAGATGATACCAGGTTTATTACACTTTAAGTCACCATACGATCTGATGGCTTTCCATCCACAGGTTCTATTTCTTCATCACAACAAAGAACTAAGCCTACTTAGGACAGAAGTTACATGATTTGTTCAATATGGAAATCACTAAACTCTAGATTCTACCCCACAGTTTGAAATTAAAGCTACTAATGTTGTCTGGTAAGTTTCCCAAGTTTTCATGTAAGAATTGCATTTTTATAGATTGAAATAGTTTCATTTAGCAGCTCATTTAAAGTTCCAGTTGAATATATAAAGAGAGATATACATATAGATATATAGTGTGTATCAAATATGTGTGAAATATGTGCATATATACGTGGAAAAGTGTGTTACATGATTTGTTCAATATGGAATCATCAAACTCTAGATTCTATCCCACATTTGAAATTAAAGCTACTAATGTTGTCTAGTAAGTTTCCCAAGTTTTCATGTAAGAATTGCATTTTTATAGATTGAAATAGTTTCATTTAGCAGTTCATTTAAAGTTTCAGTTAAATATATAAAGAGATATATAGATATAGATATATAGTGTATATGAAATATGTGTGAAATATGTGCATATATATGTGGAAAACTGTGTGTGACTGTGTGAAAGAGATGTTTTATTTTAAAGAAAAGTGTGATTCTTACCTAAATTTTGAAGTTTACCCATGAGAAATATGTAGTAATTTCAACAGAAAAGTATAGATGCGTTTGTTTGTTTTTATATAGTTTATTCTATTTAAAATATATTGTACTGTCTTAGTGTGGAAATTCATATAACTGAAGGAAAAAAATCACCAATGAGAAATGTTATGCCAGATAAAATAGTATTCATCTTGTTTAACTATTGTAAGACCCCCCCACACTATGATTTTAAAAAAATATTTAGAATTCAACTACAAAAGGCTGACATATAGCTCTGTAGTTGAGTATTTTCCTAGTTCTGAGAGGCCAGGGTTCAATCCCAAGCATTGGAAAAGAAGTGTCATCCATACTACCCTTTATTTCTGAAGAAGCCTAGACATTTGCAAGACAGTGACAAGTTACTGTGTGACCGTCATATTTACACTGAATAAAAGCACAGACACAACACAGAAAGTAAATCTTTAGTGATGTATATGTATCTATATTACACCTTAACTTTGTATGAATGGTTATGCCATGTGACTTATTTATCTGTTTATTGACTCATTTGTCTGTTTTTGTTGTACTGTGGATTGAACTCAGGACTGCATTCTTCCTGGTCAGCTACTTACTACTTCCATGACACCTTCAGCATCTTTACTCACTGGAGATTTTTTTAAAGTAGGATCTCATGTATATGTCTGTCTGGGCCACACATTCTTACTGCCTGGAACTCCATCTTTCTACTTGAACTTCCCTGGGTCGCTGGGGGACCAGGGTCACACTTCTGCACCTAGCCCTGTGCTTCCTCAATCATTAGGAAAACCACAGGGGACCTTGTGCCCAGCCATTGCTTGAGATGGAAGCTCATCAGCTTCTTCTTGCCCTGGCTACCCTCCACCCTCAATCCCTCCTAACTCCCTGCTTCTTGATTAGTTAGGATTACACACTTGTGCCACCATGCCTAACTACATTATAATGTAGACAGGAATAATGCTTACATTTTCCATAAATTTAATATCCAAAATGCATACATCATGGAGTAGAGGGCAGCTTTCTTTCCATTACATCTTCTATTTTTCTTTATTGTCACCTACTCTGCCTCAACTTTTTTTCAGATATTCTCATCATCTGAAAAGTAATTAGCACTTACTAATCTTTCATTTTTTTTACATACCATGTATATATATCCAAGTGATGGTCGAAATGAGTTTTAATTTTGATGGGATGCTTTGCTTCTCCTTTGTTCCTACGAGTTAGAATAATAAGCTTTGCTATAATCCTATGCCACATAGTAATGTCACGAGTGAACCATAGATTCTGTGCCCAATGCCCAAACTAGAGCCCCCACCCCCAACACACAACGCTGGAAATTAGTCTTCCAGGGAACAGGATTTCACCATGAGGGGAGTGATTCTTTCCTGGGGTGTGGCACATGTCACCACACACCTTGCAGCATAAGACAGCAAGCTGTTATCAATTTACCTTTCTGCCCAATAGTCAAAGCCAAATTAGCAGCCTGACTTTATGCAAGTTCCCTTTTGCAGCTTTCCAGAGGCTGCTGGAAGCGTCAGTTCTAACCTGACCTGTGCTTTTACATTCGCCTCTCTGCCCAGATCTCCCCAGTTGTTTTCCCTCTGTAAGAATTCTTACAAGTGATCTGGTCTAAACAGAAAATCCAGAAAATCTGCCCCTATCAAAGGCTTACCTCTACCACATTTGCAAAGTGAGTCTTAATCACACACACCACTGGGCATTAGGATAGAAACAGTGTTGTGAGATACTTCTTCTACCCACTACATGACCACTAACAGAGTCAGAATGTGAATGACGAACACCCAAGATTCTTTCATTACCAAGCTCTCTCCACCATCTTTCCCAATGCTCTGTGCCTTCCTGGAAAGAAATTTAGAACCAAAAGCTGGCTGTTCTCCGAAGAAGTATATTTCTTTCCTCGACCTTCCTGAATCTGTGGCTGCCTTCTGCCTTCAGTGCATTTTCCGTCTTTTTCTACAAGACTAATTCCTACCCAGCCGTGTACTATTTTAATTACAAATCACTGTAAGCATATGGGAAGACAGAGAAAACAACAAAACAGACCCTTTAATCCAACTCCCAAGATTAAGCAGATGCGAATGGGTGTACTGTGGTTGTTTCAACTTTCTAGTTTTCAGGGAAATGAAGCATCACAGATGCCATTTACAATTCTGAACAAACCGTGCCCACTGCCTTCCTGAGGCAGACACCTGGGAACATGTCCAGGAGGTGTACAGGTAATTCCTAAAATGCACACATCATATTGACTTGTATGAACATAAAATGCAAATTAATACATGCATTGATTTCTAATTTTATGTTTCTTTCAGCACCGTGTACTTTGAAACTCTTGGGTGTGCTGATACACCAAAGCTATCGTATTTGATTCTAGAATATTCCATTGTACAGAAGAGACATAATTCACATCACCCTCCCCCCAATCCATTCAGCAGATGTGTGTTGAGAAGGTGGAATATGAAGGTGTGAGCACCTGTGCAGGAGAAGAAGATGCTGACTGCTAGCATTGTTTCAAAATGTTTCCTTCTTTTAGATAAGACCCTTCAGAGAGAATCCAAAGGGACCAGCAGTCAAGGTGACTCAGCCCTGCTCTGGGTGACTTGGAATAAGTTTGCTTTTCACAATCTAACCACAAATGAAATTGTGTGCCCCAGAACGCTTCTTACTCACCCCCCTGCTTAAAATGTCAGTCATGGGGCTTGAATTCTAGGCCTGGGCACTGTTCCTCAGCTCTTCAGCTCAAGGTGAGCACTCTACCACTTGAGCTACAGGGCCACGTCTGTGGTTTATTGGAGATAAGACTATCATGCAAGCAGAAAAGGTCAGATAAGATGCTATTGCTTCAAACTTATTTATAAGGTAATTTTTTTTTGTTGCTTTGTATGTTCCTCCCCCACAGTATAACCCGTTTTCCCTGTATTTGATGTTGGTATAATTTGGGGAAGGGAAAGGAAAAATTGTTTAAATAGGGATACAGGTGGACCCATTGCAACAATGAGATGTACAAGATGACGTTATGTCGAAAAACAAACTTTACAACTTGTGGGGAGGGGGGCGGGGGCCGGGGGTAAGGGGAGAGTATAGTCTTGGAGATGGGAAGGCAAGGATGGTAAGGGACAAACAAAGGAAAAGGAACAATGTTTGATAAGAAATGTACTCATTACCTTGGTCATATTATTGTAACCCCTCTGTACGGTATTTTCACAATAAAAAAAACATTAAAAATAAAAGTGTCTCACGGACTTTCCTGCCTGGGCTGGCTTTGAACCATGATCCTCAGATCTCAGCCTCCTAAGCCACTAGGGTTACAGGCATGAGCCACTGGCGTCTGGCCTTACTCACCATTTTTGAGCAGGCAATGAGACCAGGCAATGTATGAGGAAGCAAAATCTTGAACTGAGCATGCTCTGGAATGGGCCCAGCTCACAGGTGATACTTGTTCACCACAACAGGAGTACATACATTTCCTTCATTAAAAAAACAAATCCATAGATACTGCTTTGGAAAGATCTCGAGTCTTGCCCTCTCTGGCTGAAAGTAATTAGCCTTTCTTTCTCCCCCCTGCATTCATTGATAAGGCTTGTTGAATGATTTACCCTTATCAAAAGGAGAGCCCCTGGTGTGTGGTCAGAAATTAGTTTGGAATTTTCTGCACTTTAGCAGAAAAAAAATAAAGAGCTCTGCGACTTCCACCGTGGTGAACTTCTGGAGCCCACAGTTCTTCCTCGCTAGATGCTGTCCAGTGGTTTATACCATTTGATGTTTCTACCTTGTTCTCTAATACAGTTAGATTACTTTAGAGTCACTATTCTTAAGTTATTCTGCCTAGGTGTGGTAATACCTGCCTGTAATCCCAATTCTCAGGAGACTCAGGTAGGCGGATCAAGGCCCACCTAGTGTAAATAGTGAGTTTGAGGCTGGCTGGGGTGGGGGGAGGGAAGGGGGGCAGGGGAGGAGGACGGCTATGTGGCAAGACCTTGTCTCAAAATTGAGATAAAAAGGTTAGTGTGATGGTGTGAAAACATAAAGATATTGTGTTGCTTGTTCAACAAAATGGTCTTTCAATGCAGTTAAGGCTATTTTAGTGTGTTCATTTGGCTTTTAGCTTTCCTACTCTGTAAACTAATATCAGCCTGTACAGAGTGCGCTTCTGTGCTATCTGCCTGTGCACATCTACTTGAGCTGTAGAAATTTTCTTGGGACAAGGTTGCACTGTGTAGTTTACTCTGGCTTCTCAGTCAAACCTTGGGAAGCTGAGGCAGCTTCCTGGAGGCTCAGATGATAGGTGAACCACGACCTTCTTCTCGTAACTTCTAAGGATTATGGGTATTTCATTCACTTGTTTTATTCTAAAGAGGCAGAATTTGTATTTAAGATCATCAAAATTTAGAATTAAAGTATATTAAAGTATATGCATGTGTGTCTGGTTTGGTGTTCTACTAACCTACTCATTTATTTGATTTTCCCTGTGT
This sequence comes from Dipodomys merriami, assembly GCF_024711535.1. Classification (NCBI taxonomy): domain Eukaryota; kingdom Metazoa; phylum Chordata; class Mammalia; order Rodentia; family Heteromyidae; genus Dipodomys; species Dipodomys merriami. The sequence continues at coordinate 17,383,456 of NW_027206179.1, read as the reverse complement.
TAATACTGTACTATATTATTTACTTTGCCTGTTTCTTATGTTTTAATAGCTGATCATAGCTCCCTTTGGCATCTTCAACTTCTTTCCTGCTCCTATGTTTAAAGTAAGCCTTATGCAGAATGGTTTTACTTTTGGGGAAAAGTTGAACAAAGTGGAGCAGGTTCTCATGATGCCCTTACCCCCAACCATGCAAACGTTTTCCTCCTTGTATGTGTATACCTCACTGGCAAAATAAAAATATTTATATTGCTGGTTCAAAAAATTCTCAACTAACTGTAGAAGATGAAATACAAAAATTCATTTGCTCTTTTGTTTGCATGGCTCATGAACACATTAGCTTTAAACTTGGTTTTGGTTCAGAACTTCGTTTCATCAGGAAGCTTCAAGCTCCATTTATTTACAATCTCTTTATTGCCTTCCTCTCATTTCAACATTCCTTCAGGATAGCCTTCTCCAAGTGGCTGTGGGCACTTCTGACCTCAGGCCCTTCATCACAATGTCCACGAAAGAGTGAGTGGCCCCTTCCACTCTTGTGAAGGGGAATAAAAGATGGACAGAAACTCACTCCTTCAGATTGTTTGCTGCTCCGAAGACAAGCTCTTTTGCATGGAAAAGTCCTTGGTTGATGAACTTCCATCAGAGACAACTTGAGCTTCAGTAGCCCCTTTGAAGACACTGTGGGTCAAACTGCACATGCTTGGTTTCCAAAACAAAAGGGCTCTTTCCAGGAAAAAGAACAAAAGAAAACAATGAGTGCTAATCACCCACAAGAAGCACTCTTCCTTGCCTGGAATATTTGGCACACTCTGCAGAGTGGTTGCAATGGCTTTCACTAAGATTTTCCAACTGGCATTATACTGCATCTTCCACTGTATTTCTTTAATGCTTCCACTAATATATATCTCAGGACATCTCAAGATGCCTTTGTTACTTGGAAGTCATATTCTCTTCATGGACTTGGTAGGAACATCAATTCTGGATGACAAAATTCTCTATGATTTAATGCCTCAACCAGAGGATATAGTTTGTCTGAAGGAGTGGTCATCTAGAGCAATTCTGAAAATGTATTTTGCATGTTCCATTTTATAGATCTAGGTGTCCAGTTGAGTCAGCTTACTGAAAAGTTCAGATAAGAGATTGTGTTCTGTGCCCTTGAATTCTCCCAGTTTTCCTTCCAGGGAAAGGAGTCAATCTCTTTGAATTAGGCAGTACTCAAGGTCTTTGCTTTATAGGAAATGTAATCATTATCTTGCTCATGTAAGTATAACCCCTCTGTACAGTATTTTTACAATAAAAAACATATTTTTTAAAAGATAAGCCACAGTGTCCTGATACAAGAAAGTCATTAACAATCAGTTTATCCTCCTCCTCCCTATGCAAGGCTTCTGCTGGGCCAGTGTAAATGCTCACACTGTTGATATCAACAGAACATGCTCCATGAAGGGACCGTTCACTGTCGCTGACCACAGTTCACTCAAACAGCCTCATTTCTATGAGTAGTTTTGAAAACTTGTCAACAGAGAGCAGGCACAGAACCACTGAGCTAAACCAGATGCGAGGAAAGGGCTGGGCCCAGAAGTCCTGGAGAAGGCCTGGGCCAAGATTTCCACATCTTTGACCTTCACCTGACCCTCAGGGAACAGAAGCCAACCATCTAAAGTGTTTTTACTCTCTCTTTTTGTATCTTGGATCTTTTATTTTTTCAGACTGGTGTATAATTTCTGTGTATATAATTGTTCTTAAACTTATTTTTTTCTCTGCTATCACCTTTCTTTCTTGAGCTTTAGTTAAAAAAGCAAAAGCGAAAGAGGAGCAATGTTTTTCTTTTTTCCTTTAATTCCTGAGGGATAGCAGGGTGGGATGGATGATGATAAGCTATCATCTTGGCAAATTGAAATAAAATGCATGCCTTATAATACCTTACAGATGTAGGATAGTTCCCTTTATTAACCTCTCTTGCGTGTATTTGACCAAATCTCAGAATGGCCCAGTGTGCTAAGGGGCTCCACATCAGAATCAGTTGTCGCATGGTGGAGTTGGGGTTTCTAGGATCACCTGACAAATGTTGTGCCCACCTCAATGTCTCAGAGCAGCTGTCCCTGCCTGCTGTGGTATAGGCAGATCATGTGTCCCAAGATGACATGTGCGGGGTCTCATTCATTTTCACTTGATGTTTTATTTGATTTACTCCCATTTTGCCTCCATAGTTGAAGTACCATATTTCATTGGATAATTATTTTATGTGTCCCAATAGTTTCCCTTCACTGTTAAAGTCCAACTTCCATCCAAAAATCCCTAAGTACCAAGAATTTCAACAGCAAAGGGTGCTGAGCCATTTCAGTTAATTAGTTAATAAAAGAGCTACATCAGCGATCCCAGTAATCACGTGCAGAAACTGTTTAGGGCAATGTGAGACGTCTGAAGTATTTACACTGGGGCGAAGGGAATCTATTGCAGTCACTTTCGCAGCACTTGTGATCTTTGTCTTAGAACAAATAGAAGTGGTGGATATTTCCCAGCTTTAAGCATATGAACACCCAAAGGGAAGCTAGACCTGATGAGGAAATATTTATCTGGCTTTTGGACTACAGCCTAGGTAGAAAGCTCCATGTACATTAGTGACCTGCTGTTGATTACTGTCCTTAAGAAACCGCCAAGATTCAGACAGATGACTCTCATGCACAGACTCTCATGAGTCTGGAAATGCCCAAATTCCCACTGCAGATGTGATGTGATGTGGATGCAAGAGAGATACTACTAGCATTGATGTCACTGAGCAGATGATATTAGTTCTGACAACAAGGATGTGAGCATCAAAGGAGGAAGGAAGATAGTACAGAAGACTCATATTTGTGTAGAGATGAGGCCAAACCTCCTGTAATATTTTCCCAGCACTAACTGTTAGACAAATGTTCTTCCAGAGTATGAAAGTTTCAGCTTCTCCGAAAATGACATTTAACATCCTTGCATGGTATCTAAGTAAGGCAGGAATAAAATAGTTCAAGAAATCTGTTTATGTCTATGCTATCATTTGAAAAATGGTGTACAAATGTGTATAATTTATGTGATCTGGTCTGGGGTAGTGCATTATTCTAGGAAGTTACACCTACAGAACATATTCTAGAATGTATGATGATCTTTACAATGGCTCTCTGTGATCTGTATAGCGATACAAAGGAAACATATTTATTTTCTTAACTAAATCATAAAATATCAACTAGAAACCTGTTGATAGCATTCCTCCTTTTGAAAAAATCTCAACCTCATAGTCCAACTTAGAGAAATTTGTTTAGAAAAACGGGGTTTTCCCTCTCCTATATAACACCATTAAAGCTGTCCAATATTCAGGGATTGACTCTGCTCCAGGGATTCATAGTTTCATTCTGTATTCATTTGTTTTAATTCTTGGAAAAATGATAAATATTAAGCAGCAATTCCAGTTGGTTTCAACATTTTTTGCTAAGAATCAGAGTTATGCTCTTCATTCCCAGGAGCAAAAATAGTATTGTTTTCCACCCATGAAGATGAATTAATCCAGATGGACTCAAGAGCTCTTTGTAAAAGTATGATACTCTACATATAATTTAATATAAATCAAGCTTTGGATGGGAATTCTGGTAGTAATATATTGAATAACATAATGGTGATACTTGAAAACAACATCCTTAATCATGGGGAAATTATTTCTATATAAAATTCTTGGAAGCCATGCCCAGGGACATGTGAGAAGTGAGATCAGATGGTCTGTTAATATTTGGAATATGCAAAATATCCATCTTAATGCATCTAAATTAGTCAGATGTCTGTGGTTTACGAGAAAAAGAATTTCTACAAGAATTTCTACACTGTTTAGTTTAAATGTTCATATACAAGAACACAACATATATACTTTTATAATTTGTTTAGTATATAAATGTTTGCTGTAGCATGAGTACTTAAACTTATGTAACATGAATACTTAAACATGTTTTCTATTGTAATTCAACATCTCATAAATTATCATTTATTTTATATAATATTGTAGGTTTATATTAATTAATTAATTAATTAATTTTTGCCAGTCGTGGGACTTGAACTCTGGGCCTGAGCACTGTCCCTCAGCTCTTCAGCTCAAGGCAAGCACTCTACTACTTGAGCTACAGTGCCACTTCCAGTTTCCTGGTGGTTTATTGGAGATAAGAGTTTCATGGATTTTCTTGCCTAGGCCGGCTTTGAACCATCCTCATATCTCAGCCTCCTGACTAGCTAGGATTACAGGCATGAGCCACCAGTGCCTGGCTTTCTTTTTATCTTATGCGGCTTTTCTGAAGGAATGTTGAATTTTCTAAAGGAATGTTGTCAAGGAGAAAATGATCTTGAGGTAGGTATGTGTACGTGTTTGTGTGTGTGTGTGTGTGTGTGTGTGTGTGTGTGTGTGTGTGTGTGTGTTTGTGCATGAGAATATATGTTGTATTTGTGGTTCAGTATGGTGCCCTAAGCAGTCAATAGGTAACAAGACCATCTGAGTTTGTCACATGTGTAATCATATAGGTATGTGGAGGTACAAACATCTTAGGCCATGGTTATCACCATTATATATTTCAAACAAATGATTCTGGATAAAGCCATTACAAATTTTTAATAAACATGTTATCATATAGTGACTCAACTATACTTCCTGATATTATTTTTCAAACTACATAACCATCCATTTAAATGCCAACCAAGCAAGAGTATTGGCAGGCCAAGATTTGTAATTTTATATATTAAAAGGTCTAAGGTTGGCAGACTATAGTTCATAGCTAGCTAGCCTGGGTAGAAAAGTCTGATAGATTCCATATCTAAAGTGACAGAAAGCAAAGTTGGAGTCATGGCTCAAGTAACAGAGTGACAGCCCAGCAAATAAACCCAGCAATCATGAGGCCCTGAGTTTAAACACTAGTAATGGCAAAAGTAATCAGACAAATAAAAATAAGAATCAATCCATAGATTATACAAAAATAGAATTTGTATCTGTGTTTGGTAGAAAAAATACATGAACATCTATATATCTACCTATATGAGGTATATAAATGTGTCATAGAATTGATATTACCCTATTAAAATATTTCATTTCAGACGAGTTAGTTTTATATTCATAAGTCCACATAACCACAATATATATTCTTGTATTAATTTCAATACCATAATTCTCAATCTATATTTTAGATTAAACAGACCTTACAATACATTTCTCCAATTTCTTATTTCTGTTCACTTAAGAAATATTTGCATATTCACAACACTAAAAATCATATATGAATAAATAGGTTATCTTCCTGTTGATATTCTCATTGATATGGATCAATTTGAAAAACTGTGTTCATATATCCAAGTCTGAGTTGGCCTTTTTAAAGAAAGACTTTAAAAGCAATGAAAGATAATTTGCTTCTTTTTAAAAGTAATGCTATCTTTTATATATCTTTTTCTCCTATTTCTTTGTTAAGAGTTTTACTTTCATATGGTATCTTTCAAAAATACTGTGGTTCATTTGAACAGTGTGGAAAGCCATTTCAACACATACAATGACACAATTTAAGTACTTCTGAAATAATAATAATAATAATAATACATGTGAAGGGGCTATACATTCATAAAAGCTATTCCACATTTAAATATCCTAAAGAGCTTATTTTTCCATTTTCCCTAAGAGACAATTCTTGCTGAAAGGCCATAACTATCACCAAAATTTGGATGGCAGTCAACCAGAATTTTCTCTTTATTAACTTGGAGTGATTCAAGCTTTCTGATCTCAGCCTCAGCACTTCTGCTCCAGCCTTGATATTTACATCCTGTAAGCACTTGTAAACAATTACCATATCCCCTACTTAGTTGTCTGTTAGCCAAGCTAAACAGACTGAGCTCTTTTAATCTTTTCTCATAAATCAATCTCTCCATTCCCTTAATTACTCCTGATGTTCAGTTTTGAACTCATTCCAACATGCTCATCATATTTCTCATATTCCATTTCTCAGAACCAAAGTAGTTTTTTTAATGGACTCATGGTAAAATTATGCTTATTCCACCAAAATAACTGCAGCGGAAGATGTGCTGTAAAGCACTTGGCCCTCTCTTCGGTGACATGGAGTGGAAACATCACCATCCGGACTCTCATTATCACATGTGTTCTTGTTTTACTCTTCGGGGCTTTGTGCCAGACCACAGGGTGCACAGATGAGAGGGAATGGGTAATGGCTTTACTATCATATGGGAGGACAAGAAGACTGTTCCTCTGAACTTAAAAAAATAGGATCACGTTTCTTATTGTACACAGGGGCATTCGTTAATTTTCACACATCTTGGCCAAGAGGTCCCCTATTAATATTACAGGCCAAAATAGAGATAAAATCCTTCAGAGAAAAATTCATGCTTGAACCAAGTCTCTACTACTATTTCTATTGGGGTGGCTGTTTAAATAAATGCTTTAACAGAAGGTGGGAGCTACAACTTAGGGTTCAAAGACCTGTGAGTATATCCCATTTAATCTTCTTAAATGGGCAAGAGAAGCGGGAAATTTAAATTGGGCTATTTGAGACCAAACAGAGAGACCCCAGTACCCAAAGGCCTGTGATCTCTCCTGTTCCTAATAATCCTGGAGGAGAAAGCTGACAAATGAAAACTGGAATGAAGTTCCAGAGCAAGGAAGGATGTGGGATTGGAGTATTGCCTGTCAACAGAAGTAATGTGGAGATTTTACAAAGGAGGGGGTAACAACGTACTACCAGAAATGTACTCGTTGCTTTACTCATGTAACTGTAACCCCTCTGCACAGCATCTTTACATAAAATACAATTTTTAAAAGAAGTGAAATAGTCCCTTTTGGAAGGGGAGTAGGAGGAAGGAATTAGAATATGACTGGAGGAGTTTAGACATATGAAGAAAATTTTCTGCCTCCCAGAGCTCAAGTAACCCGCTACCCTGTGTTTGTTAGGTCCCTTGATCCATTAGCTATCATCAGAGATTGGGGGTGAGGAACGTCCAGAGTTGCCTTTTTAACCTGATGCTCATTTAATAACTATGACTGACTACCCTTGCATATGATGGTCACCCATAGACACATTCTCTATCATCACCTTCAACACAGGAACCCAAGTGCACACCAATGGCTCTCACCCATCAGCCTAGCCCACAAGGGAGCCACGCCGGTGCCCCTCTCTCCACATGCTGCTTTTTGATTGAATAACGAGGTCATCCTGTGGTCCCATCCTGTGCATAGGATCACCAGGTGAGTTCTCTTATTATCCGGAACAAACTGATTCCACAGTACCATGTACCCTTTTGATTTCTCTGCAAGACTTTTTCAGGTCAAGCGATGCTTCTCTTCTTATGTTTCTTAGCATTATGAAGCATCACTGTAGCATAGGAAATTTGATTTTTGGATCCCCATGGCAATTCATTAGATAGGAGGCATAATGTGTTGTTTATGTCTCACCAACATTCATCTATTAATATCCTCATTCTCCAATGAATAGTAACAGAAGAAGGGGGCATATAGGGGATGTTTAGTGCATAAGGACAGAGGTTTCTTGAATGGGGTTAGTTTCTTCTAGAATAGACTCAAGAGAACTCTCTTGTCTCCTTTCTGCCATGTGAGTATACAACAGAAAGAGCCAGCTTGGACTTGAAGGAAGCCCCACCGAGAACTTGACTTTGATGACTGGCCTTCTGGTCTCAGCCCTCCAGCTTCTAGAGCTGTGGGAAATTTTGTTTCTGTTGTCCATCATCTCTGCAGCTAGTACATCTTCACTATAAACCCTAAAGACCATCCCAGAAAACATTTCCAGTGCTGGACCTCAGGCCGTGGTAGATCTGATATGCCTCTGGAGGGAAGTGTCTTGCTGCCTGAAACCATGTTTGTCCGTCCCTCCCAGGCTCTCCTGAGCCCATTACACTTGACACTGTTGATGCCAAAAAGGAGGTGGGGAGGGTCACTGGGAACACACTGCGAATGGAACACATTCTGTGGTTTGACAGCTGTCTTGGGTGAGAAATTTGCCATTCTCCACACACCACAATCTACTGTTCTCTAAGTATTGAAAGTAGATGCAAGTGATCAATACCTGAACATCTGTATGAGTCCTCGGGCTCAAGGTTCTCAACTATATCTGCCCAGAATCAGCATTCCAGGTCTGAGGGCCCCATTAATTCCCTGTCAGAATATTTCTAATTTGAGCCTTGTATTAAATTCTGTTCCTTTCTCCATAAAGTCCTGGAGCAGCACACCATGTCCTTTGACTATGAGAGATAACAATCTCTAAGTGCAGCTTTCACTAGTGCCTGAGCAGATAGAAATCACATCCATTTCTTCAATTCATCATTTGTTCTTAACTGCAACCAAGTTACTCCAAAGCCCTTTGGATTTTCAATGTCTAAATATGGCTGAAAGGCCTAATAAAGCCTGTCCCTAATCACCTCCAATTGAATTTCTGAAGAGTTGTGAAGGTTGAGCACACTTCTGTACCTTATAACTGTTTAACACCAGCAAAGAAGTCCTTCTTGACATTTTCCTGGCAAATAGATGAGTTGGCTCTCATCCTGAGATTGACTTCCTATAGATTTTTCTGCCACCGTATTTCCAAGGAGGATAGCATGCTGTACTTAGAACCCAAATTCAAGATTTTAGTGTGAGCTGTTTATTCTGAAGGTGATGCCACGAAGCATTAGTAGAAGAGTGCTCTACTACTAGTAAAAGCATAAAGAGCTGGCAAATACAACTGATAACATTTTCTTATTAAATATATTTAAATTGACAGCATTGGTCCAATTGGAGAACTTCTGAATGTTACGGTTGAACTGTAGCTTAAAAATATCCCATTGAGGGCTGGAAAGATGTCTCAGTGGTAGAGTGCATGTAGTGAGGCCCTGGGTTAGATTCCTCAGCACCACATAAGCAGAAAAGGCTGAAGGTGGCATTGTGGCTCATGTGTTAGAGCGCTAGTCTTGAGCTGAAGAGCTGAGGGACAGTGCTCAGGCCCAGAGTTCAGGCCCCATGACCAACCAAAAAAATCCCATTGAAGGGGCAGAGAGAATGATGCATTATATCATAATGATAGACAGAAGGTAACTAATATTATTAATGTTATAATTCTGGTCTATATGGCTCTTGAAACACCTACAATGGAATAGAATGAAATATATAGAATTATTCTCACTAGTCTTCAAATACAAGCAATATCAAGATGTCAAGGCATGAAAATGTTGATTCCATTTCCATGCACAACTGGAAAAAACTTGCATGCTGGAGAAGAATGTTATTATATCAAATACATAAAGGCTTCAAAATATATCACAGACTTTGTTTAAATATCAGCCCCTATATGGAACTGTGGATATATATTTGTGAATTGAAAAATGACTAAATTATGACAAACAATGTAAGTAACAACGGTTTTGTGTAGTAGAAAATGTTATTGAAGAACAGGAGCAATTACAGGTAGTAAGTCTACATTTTTCTGTATATGGTTAGAGAAACATAAACCTTAAATAGGAACTCTGAAATGAGGGTTACTGTCGGAAGAAGAGAAATGACATTTGGAAACATTCTTGTAAAGGGCTGAAGGAGAAGCTCTAGTGTTAGAGATCACCTGGCATGCCTGCGGCACTATAATTCACTCACAGCATTGCGAAAAGGAAAAAAAAAGAAATCTTGGCACAGAGTGGATGCTAACTACCAATTGGAAAGAAGTTATGTAAAGAAACAGATGCAAGTCAGACAAAAAAGAGATGAACTTACCAGTTCCTACAGTCAGACGGCATGATGATTTCATGCTTTGGTGCTACTGAATGCACACACACAAAGGATTGTTGGAGTTCACTTACCTTATCAAATTCTTTCCCATGATTCTCCCCTGAATGGAAATGAGGACTCTTGAAAGCAAATCAGGAGAACCAAGGCTGACCGGTTTTGAGGAAGGAAAGTCTATGCCCAGGTCTGGAGAACAGTGGCAAGCACTCTAGAAACTCCAGCTGTTTCATATTAAAGATACAGCAGTGGGCATTTATTGCTGGCAAGAAAATCTTCTTGTCCCAGGACCACTGGGCCTTGTGAAGTTGAGACCTCAGTCACCCAGCCAGGACACTAAAGCCAAGCTCTGTTCTTATACTAGTTTCTAATGATGGAAATTAAATCCAACCACAACAGAATCTAAAGCAACAGGGAAGCCCTTACCCAATCAGTCATAGTCTACGCTGCTTTAAATCACTAAGCCTGTTCAAAGTTAAACAATGAGAGTATTTTTTTTCCTTTTAACTTCTCTTGTAATTAAAAGATGTTTAACAAAGTAAAAATTATAATGCCCACTCAATTTTAACAGAACTGTTCATGTATACGAACACAACGTTGGAATTGGGAGAAAACTTCGAAATAAGTAAGTTAAATATTTGAGATGAAATACAAAAATGTACTATCAGGCACACGATTTGGAAATTTTTATTTGGTGTGTTCAAAGATAAAGAGAAAAGCCATGTGCCCGTGGATCACGTCTGTCATCCTAGCTACTCAGGAGGCTCAGATCTAAGGATCTTGGTTCAAAGCCAGCCCAGAAAGGAAAGTCCATGAGATGCTTATCTCCAACAAACCACCAGAAAACCGGAAGTGACACTGTGGTAGTGTGCTTACCTTGAGCTGAAGAGTTGAAGGACAGTGCCCAGGCCCAGAGTTTAAGCCCCACAACTGGCCAAAAAATGCGAGAAAGAAAGACAAAGGGAACAGAGGTTCTATGCAACCCGCACAAAAATATTAGATTCCATTATATGATACAGAAGGAAATTTAAGTCATCTCTCTTCATTTTTGGAGATATCTGGGTTTGAGTGCAGGGCTGAGAAGGTCCTCTACTCCTTCAGCTACACCTCCAGCCCGGGTTGTGATAAAAGAATACATTAACTAAGGCGTTAATAATACCACCCACTGGATTTACTGAGAAAAATAATTGGTGCCCTTCACAGAGCAGTTACTTTTAATATACTGTTTTCACTATAAATTATTTATCTTATAGCCATTTGTTCCCAAAATGTGTTGGCCAAAGTGCTATCACTTCATCTCATAATGAATTTTTTCTTCATTTTTGCCTTATCTTGTTATTTTAAATTAAGATAATTGTTAAATGGCCCTGTCTTTTATCCTCTATCCTGAAATTTAGGAATCTCCTGTACTCCACAAATGTGGACTACCGTGTAGTTGCATTTCTGTTTTCATTTGTTGTTGTTTTTTGTTGTTGTTGAATGCATTAATCACTTAAAACATTAGTACACTAAGCACCACATTTGTGAGTTTCCATCGCTGTATTTCCTTTTGAAGCTCTAGTTTATCCTCTGAAATGTTTTAAGGTAATGGACTTGGCAGGATTTTGGTGAATTTTTCAAAGTAACTCTGAAAAGCTTTCTCTTATTTAAAATAATGACCGTTTATTTAGGATGGAGACTGAACTCTCTCACCTCACATATTTGGTGCTTCTCAAGTCAGTTAAACTACTTGTAATCCCTACTTCTTAAATAAAGCGGTTTTCAGATTTTATACTTTACTCTTGAATTTTAAGTGTCATTTTTCCCTACAGTATACGGACTACCAAATTTTTCAAAGGAAGTGTATTGTAACCATATGATTCGTACCCCTCTATAGACTACTTAAGACCAACGCTCACGAGGTTGTAATGACATGTATTAACTTGCTGAAAATACCCAACTTTTTTTCAATATACTCACAGGTACTGGAAGCTCCAAGATACAGTATATTATTGAGATTGCATTAAATTCATCACAAGACATATGTTTTCAGTTAACAAAAATTCAAGTACATTGATCTAGCCCCACTACATGGGAAACATTCATTTTTCCTTCATTGATTCCCCTTACTTTTTTTCAACCTATTGTAATAATCCTTTTCTTTGCCATCCTGACATAAAATAGTATTTGACAATGTCTACGGGGATGTCATGATGTCATGCAAAGTACAATAAAGATTAATATTGTGGAATAAGACACCATCTGAGCTATTACTATGATAATGAGAATTATTTGATTGAATTTGTGCCTCCCCTAACCTTGGTTGCCTCTGTGTGTGTGTGCATGTGTGTGTGTGTGTGTGTGTGTATGATGATTTTCTATGAAGGGAATTTGAAAAAAGGAAGCTTCAGAGGAGTTTTGACATTAAGTACTTTAATTATTGGAAAACCTTAGGATATTCCAAAGGACTTATTTACAGGGGATCAAATCTCTGTTGCACAGTGTACTAATTGTTTGGCCTTTCTCCCTCATAATTCATATTTCCCATGTATATCCTGAGAAAACCACTACGTTCAGCTGGAAGTCTGGCATATAGAAGAAAGCCCTTGCTTAATGTTAGATCATTTCCTTGCTCTATCCTGAGAAGTTGTTGGAAAACCTTGGTCTAACTCATATTTTGTTTGTCTTTATAAAATCTTTAATGCTTAAATTATTTAGTGAGCAAAAGTATGTCTGAAATGTCTAAGCGTATACACACACCACAGCTATAATCCTATTTACAAAGACACTATTATTAGTCTACTGTCAGTCAAATTTGCAATGTGTCACTCTGCACTGTACGATGTGAAGGATAATTATTAGCTTTAGTCTTACACCTAGGGAGAAAGAACATATGGTTCATCGGCTCTTATAGAGGTTGGTAGTGGAGTGAAACCTACCACCCGCTGGTTGGTCTGCTGTGTAAACGTGTCTGGGGGTCCTCGAGGTTTCCTGTTTGGCTTCTCTGAATTAGGGCCCCCACAGCTGTGGCAGAGGTTAGTTAAACCCAATCCTACTTACATAAATGATATTCAAATATCAAGTTTGGACAGCTAGGCGATAGCCGAGAGAGTATGACACACTCAATTACATGTAATAATCTGGGGCTGGAAGTAGAAAAATTTGCCAAAAGTCACCTTGGGTGGACAACACTTGTCCATTAGTATTTGCTTCTTCCTACCATATTATACTACAAAGTATAATTCCTACCATGTTATATCGTGTTATATTAGAAAGGTTTCTTCTTTTATTCCCTCTTTTTTGTTCTTACAATTCGGTGCACTGGGGAATATGGAAGTGTAATGAATCTTCTAACAGTATCAAAAAAGGTAGCAGTCTTAACTTTGCTCTAATTAATAGCTTAACTAGATAATTGAAATTAATTAAGGGCATTATAACATCCAATTTTACTCTATCAATTATGCTTTACGTAGTGCATATTTTACAAAAAATCACAAGGCAGATAATCAATAAAATGGATAGCCATTCAATTTTAAATGGACCATAGATTTTATTCTTACAGAATAATTAAATATTTTCTTCAGACTATTTTCATGCATTAAGAGTTAGTTACAGGGCTGGAAAGGTGGCTCAGTGGTAGAGCGCTTGCCTTGCATGCCTGAGGCCCTGGGTTTGATTCACAGCACCACATAAGCAAAAAGAAAAAAGCCGGAAGTGGTGCTGTGGCTCAAGTGGTAGAGTGCTAGCCTTGAGCTGATGAGCTGAGGGACAGCGCCCAGGCCCAGAGTTCAGACCCCACGACCGGACACCTCCCCCCAAAAAAGACTTAGTTACAATAAGTACAGCTCATATCAGAGTTGCCATTAGCAAGATTTTGGAAGCCTTTGATGTGAAGGAAGTGTTTTTATATTTGTTCTAATGGTATTGATAAAGATCAGTATATTTTTACCATATTACTAGGTTTTGGCTTTCTCTCCCCTGGAAAAAAAGTCTATTCTTGAACTCTCAGAGCAATTTTTTCATAGTATGGCTAAAGGCTGACCTTCAGAGCCAAAGCAGATTACTCCTACATTTAGTAATGACCCAATATAAAGTGAAAATCAAAATTGAGCTCAAGAGAAGTCAAACACAACTTAGTAGCTGTGTTGTGATATTCTTCCCACCATTGGTTTGACATGCTAGGGTAGAGGGCAAGCAAGAAGACTGTGGAATAAAATAACATTCTCACTATGATTTTTTAAATAAGTTTTTTGTTGTAAAAATACTGTACAGAGGGGTTATAGTTACATAAGCAAGATAATGAGTACATTTCCTATCAAGCATTGTTGCTTCCTCCCCTACCATCCCTTTCCCTTCCACCTCCAAAATTACACGCCCCCACCTAAATTGTAAAGATCGTTTTTCAACATAGTTTCTTGTACATCTCACTGTTACAATGGGTCAACCTGTATCACTATTTAAGCATTTTGTTTTTTCCCTTCCCCTCCCCAAATTAGAGAATTGTATATACAAGATGCAGGGCACTAACATCAAATACAGTGAAAACAGGGGTTACACTGTTGGGGGGAGAAACACACAAAGTAACAAAAAAATCACATGGTACATTATAAATATGTTAGAAACAATAGCAAGAAAGAAAAAAAAACCATTTGTGTCCCTATCTTGGGGTTCTCACTATGATGTTTTGAACAGCAGAGTTAGAATCTCATGCCAATATTAAAAATGGCATATTCTGTTAGTAATACCAATATACCATTATTAAGGATGGAGCATAATGATTGTGGCTCACTTATCACAGTGATTTTTTTACTTGTGTGATTTGTTTATTCTTTGGAGGATATCTATTAATGCTAGTAATTAATTTTAATATTTTATTCAAGTATTTATTGACCCATCTGGGACAAAATGTAACTACTTATAATTCTGCATTAGTTAACTATTATGGAATGTCCGCTTCTTTATGAAATTGTGGTACACACTTCTTGATAAGTAAATATGGGAGAAAGAATGGAAATATGAGCTGCAAAAAACCAAGATAAAACAATTAGTTAATACTATTTAGGCTTGTCTATGTTTATAGATTCTTGATGTTCCTTAATCTGTCATAGCCAATCTCTCTTTTCTTTCACCTTTAGTTGGATCTCAGGAGAGTCATGGAAACATTTGTTTGTATAGGAAAACACAAGGAAGTATTTTGCTTCTTCTGTGATATTTATATAATCTAAAATATAAGCAGCATTTAAGATAATTTTGGATAATAAAATTCTTTTCCATTTTCTAACTAAGTTCTTCAATAGCTTCTTCAACTGCTTATCTATAACTTAAGTGAAAGGGAAAAAAACTGAGCTGATTTTTCGATGTCTGGATACATGTAAATGATTGGGGAAATGGTTGCTTGAGTTAAGTCTTGTACTTAATATTTAATCGTTTGAATAATGAAGTTGACGTCCTGTAAATGTTGTCACCTTCCATTTTGGTGTGTAGTGCAGCACTCGCGCTCCTCACATAGAGGGCAGCTCCAGCCCTTGGAAATGCACACTTCCCTCCAAGGCACAGCTGCCCCAGACAGACAAAACTGAGCCGAGTCCAAAACATTAGAATAACATTTGTCTCCGATGTTGATGAGGGCCAACACATATTAATTTGTCATTTGCTGCATATTTATCAACCAGATTGCAGACCATTTTCAGACTGAGGCAGTTAAAAGCCTTTATTAAAAATGATGCTTTTGAAACCTAATTTATTTCAGTATGCATCTATTTTTGTTTAAATTTTATGTCTTGCAAGCTAATAATGTTTCAAAAGTGTCGAAAGAAATGTTAAACTTTACAAATCTATTATATGTTCTTACTAATTTTTTACATTACTGCTTTATATTCCCCACTTTTTTTTTATATTTTAGCCCTGAATTTTTCAAAGGAAACTGAACTAGCAGTTATAATGGTTAATGTGTCAGCTAAGTAGTTACCATGGCAATCATAATTTTAAGGAACTACCCCTTTATAGTGGGATATTATTGAGCAAATAAGTTGCATAAATGTATCAAAGTAAGTAGTCAAAGAAATATTATTGGTCCAGAGCTTTTTTGTATTCCTCTCCTAAAGGGAAAAGGGTAAACACAAATTTTATATTTACCTGTAACCCTGTGCTAATAGCTACCCTGATTATCAGTTTCTGAGTGATCCAAAAACATGTAGAGATATTTTTAGTGTTGAATATAAGTTGAAAAACCATAATATAGACCCAACCTCTACTTCAATTTACTGTGACACAGGTAGCAATTAACACTGGTTTTAGATTCCACCCATGTATTTTTTTATTGTTTTAAAATGTGGTCTTTGTTGAAATCTTTTCAAACTTAAAGGCCTTTGCTTAATGACACAAATATTTCCTCAATAGAATATTTAAAGCTATAGTCCTTGCCTGATACGGGCTAAAATATAATGAGGAATAGATACAAAAATAGGCAGTATTAGCATTCCAAGTTGATGGCTAAAATAATTAGTATTAAAGGAGTCAGATGGAATTATCAAGCTAGAACCTTTGCAATGTAAGTCAGAGAAAAGATAAAGGGCATGAATTAGTTATTTCATGAATGGAGTCCCTCTATTTGTCCTACTGTTACTTACTTGTCATTGAACAATTTATGTTTGATCCATTATTTATCAGAGAGCATTTTGTTGTGGCTTGTTAAGGGCTATTATAATAAAGACTACAGATTGGATCGTGTAAACAATAGACATTATTTTTCTCACAATTCTGGGAGCCAGGAGTGTGAAATCAAGGCATTGGCAGGGTTGATTTCTCCCAAGGCCTCCCTCTTTGGCTTGGGTGGCCATGTTCCTTCCCTGTCTTTTTAGTTCAAGGCTGACACTCTACCACTGGAGCCACATCTCCCTTCCATCTCCCTGTGTCTTTATATGCTCTCACTGCTCTGTCTGCATCCTGATTGTCTCCTTTTATAAGGATACTAATCATATTGGATTAAGGTTCTCCAGCTGCATCATTTCAACTAAAGTGGCTTTTAAAAGACTTTTTCCCAAATGTAGCATTTTCTGGAGATAAGAGACTTGAATTAACTATATGAATTTTGTGACTGCCAATGTCCATGATAAACAGTGCTAATGACTATGTTATATAGCTTACATCAAAATGGTATGTCTGTGAAAATACACAGTAAATGGAAAATGACTAATAAAGATTGTATCATGGGTTAGGAAGGGTAAATATATCTGACACTTAATACCAAGAAAAAAAAATGACCTCCAAATGTATATCAAAATATCACATATTAGCTATTTCTATAACAGGGTAAATATTAATTTCAACTTGTAACATGAACCAATGTAAAATCCAATATAGATGGGACAAATCAAGGGACAGTTAAATGAAGATACAAGCTCAGAGCATCAGGTTATAGAATTTCAGTGTTCTTTACTGGATTCTATGCTCTGGTCAAGAGGTAAAGGAAAAGAGTTAAGAAAACTTCCAGGGAGAAAAGTTCTGGGATTCAGGCCTGAAGTGGCACCCTCCATTCCCATCAATGTTCTTTTGGTGAGGGATAATTTCATGGTCCCAATACGGCAGGCAGACGCTGAGGAATGGAGTCTAGCAGTGAATGAATGGAGGGAGGCTACAAATAGTTTCCATATTGGTGAAAACTATGGGAAAAAGGCCATGAATTGGCAAATATTAGTCAAATTTTTATGCCATGGAAATCACTGGTATACTAATTTATTTAATTTTTAACATACAAGTGGGCAACCTAAGATGAAAATGGGGCAGAAATTGCACTCCAGTTATTGAAAACAATATAATTCATGGTTAAAGTAAAGAAGTTTGGAGTAGAGAAAATGTAGTATAAGGGAAAAATAGGGTATTAAAGATTTTTGTTTATGTCTTGATTTCCACATTTTCACTGAACATTTTCATCACAAAATTTTTTAACGCCTGTAAACTTCAATTATTTCCACAATAAATTATCCATAGTAGGATTCTGTGTCATACCTATGTGTTAGAAATAAACTACCAAACATGACTTAAATGGTCTGCATATTTCCTATTCTATTATATGCGCTCAAGATTCTATCCTGCTGGGAGATATTGATTGAATATAGCAATGGATACCAATTTACCAACTAAATCAGTGTGTTTCCTGACTTGGACCCAGTCAGAACATTTATAACACAAAGCAGATGTAATTAAAAATTACAGGATGAATTTAGAAAAAATACCTGTAAAATGTTCATAGTTACTTGGGAATTCAGTAGCAGTTTTGTAATGGCATTTTCTTTTTTATTATTATTAATAAGTTTTTAAATTGTAAAAATGCTGTACAGAAGGGTTACAAAGTAACGAGTATATTACAAAGTAATGAGTATATTTCTTATCAAGCATTGTTGCCTCCTCCTTTGTTTTCCCTTACCATCGCTGCCCTCCCATCTCCCCATCCACCCCACCCGCTCCCGCAAAAGTTGTAAAGTACATAATGTCGTCTTGTACATCTCATTGTTGCAATGGGCCAACCTGTATCCCTATTTAAACAATTAGTTTTTTCCCTTCCCCTCCACAAATTATACCAACAACAAATACAGTGAAAACAGGGGTTATACCGAGGGGAGGGACACACAAAGCAACAAAGAAATTATCTTATAAATATGTTAGAAACAATAGCAAGCAAGAAAAAAAACACATTTGAGTCCTTATCTTGGGGTTCATTTTGCCTAACATCAATTTATCTGACTGTTTCTGCTTGTCTCAGATATATACTAGTTATTACAAATAAGGGACCTATGTTTCTTTGGGTCTGGCTTACTTCATGTAATATAATTTTTTCCAAGTCTTTCCACTTCCTAACAAATGGAGCAATGTCATTCTTTCTGATGGAGGCATAGAATTCCATTGTGTATATACCACATTTTCTTGATCCATTCATATAGTGAGGGGCATCTGGGTTGGTTCCATATCTTAGCTGTGGTAAATAACACTGCAATAAACATAGTTGTGCTGGAAGCTTTAGTATGGTCTTGTTTGTGATCATTCGGGTAAATGCCCAAAAGTGGGATTGCTGGGTCATAGGGAAGCTCTATGTGGAGTCTTTTAAGGAACCTCCATACTATTTTCCAAAGTGGTTGAACAAGTTTACACTCCCATCAACAATGCAGTAGGGTTCCCTTCTGTCCACATCCCCTCCAGCATCTGTTGTTATTAGAGTTCTTGATTATAGCCATTCTAACTGGGGTGAGGTGGTATCTTAGTGTTGTTTTGATTTGCATTTCTTTTATGGTTAAAGAGTTGAGCATTTATTCATATGTCTGTTGGCCATCATTCTTTCCTCTTAAGAGACGTTTCTCTTCAAGTCTTTAGCCCACTTATTTATTGGGCAGTTGTTTCTTTGAGGATTTGTTGTTGGGGGATTTAATTTTTTGAGTTCCAGGTATATTTTAGATATGAGACCCTTGTCCATTATATGGCTAGTGAAGATCTTCTCTCAAGCCATGGGCTTTCTATTGATCTTGCTATGTCCTTTGCCATGCAGAAGATTGACAGCCTCTTGAATAAATGATGCTGACAAAATTGGTTAATCACTTGTAGAAAACTAAAGCTAGATACTTATATATCACCCTGCACCAGAATCAACTCCAAATGGATCAAAGACCTCAGAGTCAAAGCAGACACCCTGAAAACATTACAGGATGGAATAGGAGAAACCCTAGGTCTCCTTGGCACAGGCTGAAATTTTCTTAGTAGAGACCCAGAAACACAACAAATGTTTGGACAAGTGTAATGGCATTTTGGTTGGATCTTCTTTTCTCAAAACCTTTGTTAAGTTTATGATTCAGATTCCCTAAGATAATATCTTGAGTACATTAGGTGGAATAATTTTCAGGTATAACCCTTTCCAGAGGAAACTTCATTGCACTAGAAACTACTTCAAGATTCATAAGACTGACTTGCTTAACTAACACCATTTCCCTCCTTCTCTGAGCTAACCTATAAAGTCCAGTGTAACCCTTTATTTCACAAGTTCAGGCTAGTGACTTCGACTGAATTTTAATTACACTAAATTTACGCTAAGGAAAATTTTGAACTTATCATGAATACAGCTGATGATCAGAGATAACTAATAAATAATACTTTCATCGAAAACACCAGTCAGAAAGAATCTGAACTTAAAAAATAGTACAACAGAATGTTCTTTTGCTTGGGTGTTTACTAGAGCAGCACTCAATACTTTGACACTATTATAAATCAAAATGTCAACACTATGGATTGCATTTAGAAATGAATAGGCAGCCCGCATGGGCTCTAGAGCACAGCTGGTATACACTTTGCAAATCCAATGACCTTAAATATATGGCCACTGCAGTGGGTACCAGCTGGGGCTTTGAGTGTCACTCAACATTATTATCCAAAAACAGATTATTATAATTAGTTCTCAATAATTTAAGGTCCGAACTTCAGAAAACCCAAATCATTAAATGATGGTGAATCTAGAGGGCATATCATTTCATATCAGATATCACCTGGGATATTTCTAAACAGACCTACATGCAGTTCTCAAATCTTTCTTTGTATTGTACAACATAATTGTGCCTATAATGACTACCTTACTAAATATTTTAAAGCTTTCAAAATATAAACTTAATTTAATGTCATTTTTGCAAGTTCTAAATGTAACTATGAATTTTGATATTATTGTTCCATGATTTGTAGCTCAGCAGTATTAGTCAACATTTTGAATAAATAAAGTAAGGAATTAAAAGTATCATCATAATATGAATGGGGCAATTTTTTCTGGAGAGCAAGTATTTTAAGTTTTCTCATTTATTATGTATTATAAAATGATCCATTTTATGTTTCTATAGATACATGAATATTTATGGTTATTGTTCTATACATCCTAGGTATATTTATATAAGTACATATGGTAACTATATAGGTATATGTTAGGAGGTATTAAAATTTAAAAAAACACTTTAGCAGTGTTGAACCAGAGCAAATAACATATTTAGGGTTTTCATTTATTATGACCATAAAATTTGTTTTCTAAAGTCTTTTGTGGGATATGGTGGAAATATTCTGAGTTTGAGGATTGTCCAGCAAAGCCAGGTGATTTTGGCGGATGGTTATGTTATCCTGAAAACAGAGAGTGTCCTCTTCTGGCTCAGAGAAAATTATCTTGGCACTAAAAAAAAAATAATTTTATATATATATATATATATATATATATACACACACACATATATATCCTTTAGTTAATAGTGAACATCTAATATGTGCTTGAATTTTTGAAATTGAAATACAATAATAAAATCTCTTTAAGAGAGTAGACACTCTAATACTGCCAATGAAAGATAACCTACTTGTATGCTGAAAGTATTTCCATCATTACATCAATCATCCCTGAATCTGTTCTTTATTTCAAGTCTATGTGGGACATTCCTTATTCTGTAATTATTTCTCACCTTGGCAAGGTGAGCAGCTGTTTTTAAGGTTAATTCCCATTGGCACATACTAGGTGGCTCTCTTGTTCCCTCTTTCATCTACCATAATGAGACCTTAAACATCTGGAAACTGCAAGTGAAACAAACCTTGCATCTTGAGTCTCCATGAAGAGAAATGATACCCAGGGCCCATGATCACTCATTTTGGGCTAAAATGTGAGAATGATGTAAATGCTTTACACTTGAGCCATTTCCTCTGTGGGTAGTCTATTTCAGCTCAGATTAATTTATATAATCTATTACTCTTGGGAATACATGAAAGCTCCAGAGAAGAAAGGAAACCTACAGAGAAGACTGACAATTATTCAGAGACTCCTTGCTCATAAAATGACTTTCATGGTTCTAATAGAAAACTTTCTGTACCTGTAGATATGGATACCATATGAATGCATGTTCATGCATATTTTTATCTGCTTCTTTATATAGTTTTATATAGCTTTTATTTGTATAAATATTTTGTTAGTATTACTACTGCTGTAGTAAGTCTAGGAGAGACTGTAGAACCTTAAATGTTTCTGGAGGGATTGACTGAAATCAATGATGTTATTTTAATGCATTATCATGAACATATTTGAAAATATATAATTATCAATATATATTTATCAAATTAATAAATGTGTGTCAAATTACACAAATAATCAAGGCTAGTACACTCAGCTATGTTGTCCTTGCTAAGTCATATAATTCATAATACTTTTTTTCAAATGTAAGTCTACAAAGCCAGACATCAATAGCTCTTACTTGTAATGCTAGTTTTACTTGGGAAACCGAGATCAGGAAGATTGCATCCTGGGGGCTTGTTTCAGCCAAGAGTTGGTAAAGGTTTCGTTTACCTGCTATGACAGGAAGCATAAAATAGATGGATCAAGGTCCAGGAGCATGCTCAGGCAGGAAGGGAGACTCTCTCAAAACCAATTAGCACGAAAAGGGCAAGATGGAAAGCCCAGGGATTGAAAGGCTGCCTTCCAAGTTCTAGGGTTCTAAGTTGTAACCCCAGTACTGCTAATTATTTACAAATCACACACACACACACACACACACATATATACACACACACACACATGTCCATACATATGTATTTCCAAATGTTTATATCATATATATTTCCAAATATCTACAATATTTGTGTTTTATCATTTAGAGTTTCAATCAAGTGTGTTCAATTTATATGTCAAAATATCATCAAAATATACCAGACATTTAAAATTAACTGTTCCAATAGTTATAAATCATTTTAAACCTAAAGGCAACAGGGGTAGTGTTTCAGTATGAAAATACTAAATTGAAAATGTAGAAAAAGCGCTTTAAAGGATGCATGATTGGAAGTACTTCCAAAAGTGAAATTTAATCAGAACTGGCCTCTGTATTTCCTTATGTGCTTTTATTTCAGTGTCTTCACAACCCTGTGTCATACAGGATTGAAAATCAGTCCTAGCTTGATGGGCTCCTTTTCTTCTTCATCCATTATTATTTCTAATAATGGTGTTCCTTCCTATGACCTTTAAAGTGAATCTTTCTTGAAGAACTACAAATTAACTTTTTGAAATAATCTGGTTACCTTTTGGAGTTTGGGGGTCTTTGTGTCTAAGAACAGAATGCTACACAAGACATTTTCTGCATATATTTTTAAAGTGGAGACAGTACAGCCTCGTTTTCAGTAAATGTATTTTATTTACATGTCTTACAAGGAAAATACACAAGCTGAGTGTTTCAAAGAAAATGTGTTAATGCAAAATTTAACAGTCAACAAATCATATCCACAGAGATGCCTTTAAAATAACTAAATTATTTTAAGCAGTACTTAGGTGGGCAAAAATGCTTGACATTCAACAAGCTTTCATTTTGTTAATCCTTTTTGATGTCCAAGGGTTGCAACATCCACAAGTTAAGATACAGCTGAGAAATCGGTAACCTACACAAAACAAAAGCCTTTAATAAAAACGTTCGAGAAAACCAATCTCAGCAGGTTCTTCTTGAAAATCAGCGTGTTGTATGAAATTTAGCTGTGTCTGAGATGGTTTAAATCCTTCCAGGCAGCCTTTGGTTGTGTCAAACACGAAGCATGATGGGGAGGTCTGAGTATTTCCACTCCATCTGCCTGTAGTAGTGAAATGTCAAGAGGCAGAGTCCTGCTTCCATCCATCACTGGCTGGGTTTTACTGCTGTGTGCTTTGTAGTAACTTTATGGAGTCCAAGGGAGGAGTTTCTGAGTACAGGTGGCTCAGGGGTTCCCTTCAGTAGCAACCCAAGCATTTAGTCTGAAAAGCAGGCCAGCTGGTCCCTGAGGAATTATAGAAGGAAACCATGTAAACGTTGAAATGAGAAAAACCTGGGGAATAAATGCAAAAGCATGTGTTCACGGGAGGAGTGCTCCATGGAATGCCACCTCAGCAGAAATCTGGTAACTAGGCCAGTCTTCTTAGGTTAAATTATTCTTGCAAAATCCTCCCCTATCTCATCCTTCAATTCTGCTGTACTTTCAAATGTGCAGGAAATACATAATATATATATATATATATATATATATATATATGTATACATATATATGTGAAGAACATCTCAAGTTAGCAAATTTAACGCTGCATATTTATAGAGCCTTTGGCTATACTTCCTCCAACTGCTAAGTATAGAACCTTGCTGATAGAGACAGGTAATAGATGTTTTTATTTTTTATTTCATCTTTCATCTTCCTTTTGCCATCATTTAGAAAGGACAGTAATGTAACTGGGTGTCATACTGTTCTGTTGCTGTTTTGTATATTTTATATAATTTTTGCTATCATTTTATTTCTTTTTAGTTGGATTTCAAGAAACAGTGATTAAATATGTTCTTTTAATTTACTTTGTTTTCTAGATGGGATAATTTTTATATAAGTTGGCAGAAAACAGTTCCCCCAAGTTTATCTATGCGAACCTTATGCTGTTAGCCAAGAATGAACCACTAAACATGACTTTATCAATGATGGGTGCAAAGGGTTGAAAAAAATGTACAGACAGTCTGATTCTTGTCTTTTATTTCTACTATGATAGCGAGACTCTGAAGGCAGGGAGACCAGAGATAGAACCTCAAATTATTAATTCATATATTCAGAGCCTTGGAACATGACAGGCAATGCCAAAAGAAAAACACTTCATAGATAAGTCATCTAATGAAATTTTCACAGAAATGTTAACTGGCAGGTATGACTGCCTCATTTATTTTGTAGATGAATAAACTAAATTTTAGAAAGGTAAGCTCACTTGTTCAAAGTAATACACATACACAGTGGCTGGGCCTAGATTCAAATGCACTTTCACTAGTGCTAGCCTCTGTATTATGAGTCAGAAAATAGGAACAGAGTAGGTCTTGGACATTTGTTTCTTTCAATTTAATCAGTATCAGAATCATGTTTTAAGACAAGAAGGTTTTCCTTTTCTCAACTATTAAGTCATTTTCCCTCAAAGATAAAAGTTCTGATATATAAAATTAAATCTTGTTAATGACATGAATAACTGATGAAAAGTATAATTCAATGTTAACATAATTAACATCCTGCTCAATGTCATAATGCTATATGCTTATAATCTTATTTGTTATTTGCCTGGACCTATTTTTTTCTTTCTATCCACAAAGGTAAGATTCACAATATCGTGTATTCCCTTATACAGTTCCTATATACAGCTGACTATAACTTTGCTTACTATTTGGCTATACCTGTATATGATCGTCATAGTGCATAAAGAAATGCACATATCTTCATCTGTCAGCTTCACTTCTCATGACTTTCTCAAGATTTACTTAGGCTATTTGTCTTTAACTGTATAAAGATGTCAGAATTCATACATTCTACCATTAATATAAAGTTAGATTGCTCCTAGATTTAATAATTCTATAATAAGCCTGCTTGTCACTTTAGGAACACATTCAAATTTTAAGCATAAATGTCTGGTAGTTAGTATATACTTAGATAAATAAAAGAATATTTGATGTAACATAAAATATACTTTTGCACTAATTGTGACTCCTAGGATTTCCCCCAAGTGTTAAGAATAAAGATTCCATGTGGACTTGGTTTTCTAAATATTACGTCGTTGTCACATGATGTCAGTTTGCTTCTTTTCTTTATCTCTTTAAAATTTTCTAGCACTGTAGTAGTTATGGATTTTTCATTAGTGATTGATTTAATATTTTGCTGATTAGTATGAAAGTTAAAAATTTTCAAATTACTCAGAATTTCTTTTCCATAAACTATTTTTTTACTTAACTTTCATTGAAAGCTGAAGGGAACTAGTAAGTGAACATTGGACAGATGGGTAGTGAATTCAAGAGTAAGGTGGAAATTATACAAATGAGCATGGGACTCATTAGCATGAAGATAGTATTTTCCATGTACAAGTGATAACCTGCATGGTCAATAAGACTTGAGAAGAAAGGGTCAAGCATTGAAACTCTAATGCTGGACTATTAAACATTTCAAGAGAAGGAAGAAGACCTGTCAGGAAATGAGAATCCAAGAGAAAGAAGAGAAATCCACTTAATTTCCTCATATGGCAAGAAAGTGACCCCAGAAAGAAAGAACAATCCTTTGGGTACAGTGTGAAGAAGAGAACCAACACATTTCATTTGAAGGTCGTACACAAGAACAGCAATAATGGAGGAGTAAAATTGTATAAGATCATGCACTTCTCCGTTCACTCATTTTACAATTTACAGAGGTGTAATTGACAAAATTGTCTGTACTTGAAGTGCACAATGTGATCATCAGAAGTACACACATATTGTGAAATGATTAAGCCAACCATGCAAACACAACACTACGCTTACTTTGTGATAAGGGGATGTGTAAAGACACTTAGTATATTTCAAAGAAACAGTACAATATTACTGCTTACCATCCTCCTGGTATTGGAGTCCCAGTATTTATTTTTCTTATATCTGAGAATTCATACTTTTCCACCAACTTTCTCTGTACTTTCCAACCAAGCCATTTTCCAACCCGGGGCCACCACCATCATACTCTCTGCTTTTAGGAGTTTCACTTATTTTGATCTATTCTATCAGGTGGAGCATTGTCCTTGTTGATGGCTTATTCCACTTAGAATACTGACCCTAGATTAATCCATGTTGTTACAAATAGAAGTTCCAACTGAATAATGTTCTCATTTACCTATAAAAAAACTAAATATCAAAATCTAGATATTGACAAAGAACCATCTCTAGCACTGTACACTGCCGTACACGTGGGTAATTAGCTATTGTAAACAAAACTGCAAAGGGCAAAGGAGTGCAGATATCTCTTGGTTATAACACAGGCTTCACTTCCTTTGCACACTCAGAAATAAGATCACAGGATTCTATAGTTATTCTATTTATAATGTTTGGATGGACCTCTGAGTTTTTATAATTGTTTACCTGATTTACTCATTTGCACATCCCCTAGATTAAAGATTTCTTTCTCTTGATTTTTCTCATTAAAACTTATTTTCTGTCTGTCTTTTAAATAACCTTTCTTGCATAGGTGAGATCATATCTCAAGATGGCTTCATTTTACCTTTCTATGATGATTTGTGATATTTGAAATTTTTTAATATAGTTGTTAGCCATTTGTATGGCCTCAGAAAAATATCTTCTCTAGTTTTTTTAACCAAATCTACATTATATTATATTATATTTATTTTACTGGTCCTGGGGTTTGAACTCAGGCCTGGGTACTGTCCCTAAGCTTCTTTTTGCTCAAGGCTAGCACTCTATCACTTGAGCCACAGTGCCACATCCAGCTTTTTCTGTTTATGTGGTACTGAGGAATCAAACCAAGGGTTTCATGCATGCTATGCAAGCATTCTACCACTGAGCCACATTCCCAGCCCCTTTAACCATTTCTTAATTGAAAAGTTTTATTTTTCTATTGAGAAGACCTTCAAAGATAGGGACTATTTATGCATACTTTTAATTTTGGGGTGCTTAATTTTTTAATTTTTTGAATTGTTATTGTTGAGTTGATATACAGAGGGGTTACAGTTTCATGAAACAGGTAGTGAGTACATTTCTTTTTGAATCATGTCTCCCCTTCCTTCACTCTCTTCTAGTTTTTCCCTCTTGTCCCCACCCACAAAATGTACAGTTCATTTTCCACACAGTGTCTATTGAGTACCACTGTTGTATTTGTTCACCCTTATTCTCCCTTCTCTGTGCTCTCTGTTAACCTCCCAAACACAAATAAACAAACAGGACAAAAGGAAAAGAAACAAAACCAACAACAATGGCAACTAAAAATATCTCTTGTTTCTTTCTCTTTGAGTTCATTCCATATTATTGTATATGCTCATATGCTACAGCCAATGAGCCTTGTAAACCACTCCTTTGTATATTCTCCTTTGGCCTCATATCATACCTTTTACTTGTTGTTGTGGGTTCTGTGGTTTGAAATTAGGGCCTTGTCTTTAACCATAAATTTTTGTGCTCAACTTTGTGTCACAGATCCACTTCTGGCTTTTGGTGGTTAATTGGAGATAAGAATCTCATGAACTTTCCTGCCCAAGCTGGCTTCTATCTTGAGTTTTACTTCAGTTTCTACCATCTTGAATGTTGTAGCATTGTTCAAAGAGAGGAAAGAACTGGGATACAACTGAGACATGAACTTGAGAGTATTTTGTCTCATTTTTTTTACTTGTTTCATAAGTACATCAGTATATTTGTGGTTTCGCAATTGAGTACATGCATGAGAAAATGTATTTACAGAAGCAAAAGTCTTGAGTAGCTGAGTGTATGAAAACCACTGGGGAGATAGAGAGGTATTCACATGGAATAAAATCAATAATCATCATCACAGAAATCAGATTTAAACAGAATATATCAATAGATAATTGGAAGGTGAGAGGATAGGAGATGGTGTGATTGTCTTTCTCTTAACTTTCCACGTTCACATTTAAGTCTTTCTACTTTCGAAAACTGAATTTTTTATATTAATAAGTTTTTTTATTGTGAAAATACCGTACAGAGTGGTTACTCTTACATGAACAAGGTAATTGGTACATTTCTTACCAGGCATTGTTGCCTCCTCTTTTGTTTCCCCTTATCATCCCTACCCTCCCAGCTCCCCCACCCCACCAAAGTTGTAAAGTTCGTTTTTTGACATGACTTCTTGTACATCTCATTGTTGCAAATTTTTTAAATAGAGGTACAGGTGGACCCTAAAATGGAATTTCTTCACAGTAAAGGCCTGTTATCCATGTCCAGTCTGAAAGCAACTCCCTTAACAAGAGAAATATCATGGGTGGAGGCTTCTAACATTGTCTAGGTAAAAGATTCACAAATGATAAGACCTTCTTAAATAAGAGTCCTCCTTCTCAATGCTTTCTCTGAAGGAAGAGTTTGTTCCCCTCATTGATACAAATCAATATATAATTACTTTGTGAAACGAGGAAGCAAACATGATACAATTTACAAACAATACTATGTTTTGAGAGTATATCTATACAGTTTAAAAATAAAATCAGGGTGTTTTTTTTACAACTGTAATGTAATTATTTCTAATTCCTCATCCAGAAGCACAACTGTATCTTCTGAGCTAATAAGTCAACCACTGGCTTTTGATGATTATCCAGAATCAATAATCATCTATATTTCTGAGTCAGAAAGCTTCATTACATGAAGTGAGTAGTTAATTTTAGATTATGAATCATTCATTAAAGTAATTCTTTCCTGAGTAGACTTACACATGCATGTATCACTGACAATGGGAAGTCTGAGGGAAGGTTGCAGAAGTCCAGAGATAGCATTCACTGTGTTCAGCTACTCCTGGTTTCTGGGCCTCCTCATTCCTCTATGACAGCCACACTGACATAACCCTGCTTAATGAATGGCTATGGGTACAAAGACACTACATTCTTGCAGCCTCAGCCCTTTGCTGACATACCCTATCATTGCAATTTGTCTTACCTTTCGTTGTGTGTACTATCTTTCTGAAGTTTTATCTAGTCCACTGCCATAAACTGCTGTTCTCAAGCACATTTGTCAAACCTAATGAGAAAGGTGATTTTTGGAAAAGAAAGTTAATGGCCTCTGGTGCTATCAGCTTTTCTTCCTCAAACCTGTGCCACTCTAACATCAAATGTCTGGAGATAGATACAGTTGATCCTGCTTGCCTAGGATGCTTTTGGAGTTAGAAAATGTGGCAGAGCCCTGGAAAGGAATAGAAAAAAGAAAAAAACAATTATTGTGTGGAACTCCACAGACAATGGAGAACTAAGTCCTGACAGGAAGAATGTGGTCATCTTAGCTTGTAAGCATGGAGACAGTTGTTCTACGAGGTCCACCGGCTGGCAGCAAGGCAATGGTTAATATCTGGCTTGGATGAGGATCAGAGACCAGACATGATAGACACACACATATGTTATGAATGACTCATCTCTGTTTCCTCCATCCTTAGAGGAGGCTGGAATAGAGTAGGTAAAAACAGACAAGAACTCAGCCTAGGATAGCCATGTTACCCCATCTCATGCTGCTGCAGTAAGGTCTCTGATGTGAAGAACTACCTTTAAGAAAACTGTGCTCCAATCATGTAACAATAAACAATCTCCTATAAAAGCAGACGTTTGTTTACTGAATTGTCTTCCCTTATTTAAACATAATCCCTATATTGGGTCCTATTTGCTTCTGGTGCATCTGCACATCCTGTCTGCTTTACCTGGCAGGGAGGGGTGGGATGCTCTTGCTCACGCATGGAGAATGTCATTTGCATTTACTTGTTCTCTGCCAATCTGCCCAATGGTCTTGGCCACATTCTCCTCTCAGATGAATACTATGCTCTGTCCCTCACTCACTGTCCTGTGAAAATTGGACTCTCCATCTCTTGATATTTACTAAAACCTATTTGGCTGTGGAGTCCTCAGAGATGGCCACTGGGGAACCTTGCAGGAGGACTGTGGGATCCCCAATTCTTTTTTTTTTTTTTGCCAGTCGTAGGGCCTGAACTCTGGGCCTGGGCGCTGTCCCTCAGCTCTTCAGCTCAAGGCTAACGCTCTACCACTTGAGCCACAACTCCACTTCTGGCTTTTTCTGCTTATGTGGTGCTGAGGAATCGAACCCAGGGTCTCATGTATGCAAGGCAAGCACTCTACCACTAAGCCACCTTCCCAGCCCCTGGGATCCCCAATTCTTGTTGTACATTGTCTGCACACCTCCTCCTCCTGCAAAGGCCCAGGCATGGCCCTGGTAGGCTCAGAACACTGTCTGAGAATTCCCCAGTGACACATTCATGGAAACCTTGGCCTTCAAGATTTTATCTCCATGTCTTTGCTATCGCTCATCTTTAATATTCTGAAGAACCTCAGGAGAAAATTAATGGCTTTGCATGGTATTCAAAGGGTTCCCCAGAGTCAAACCATGGATGAATCCTCCTGCCAGGAGATAAGTAGGAATCTGGTTTATATTCTGGAAGCCCATTCTTTTCCGGATAAACTAGGATCCCTGTTATTCAGATTGGAGTGCCTGGCTCCCAGGTTGGATTTAATTTTTATTGTACTTAGGACAGCAACTGTGACCTTGTTTGCAAAGAGACAAACCTACGAGCATATGGCTTTCTTACTAGATTGAATGACGTGGTCACATTTTTGAATGAATCTCTATGTGAACTTAGCATGACAATTGAAGAGGAGTTTTGAATACTTAAAATTATTGCACACAGAGTCTAGGAGCCAATCTTACTGATTGTTCTACAAAAACCTACTTCTAATGGTCTCTGTGGGCGACCTCTATTTCAAGCTCTCTTCATCCCACCATTCCCACTGCTGGATCCATTTGTTGCACCAAATGCCTCTTCCCCATTCTTCTGTTGTTGTTGTTACTATAAGGTGTAAGGATCCTCTGCTTTCTGGGCACGGGTTGTTCTGCCATCATGAGCTACATTCCCCACCCAGCTCCTGTATTGAGTTGACATAACAACCAAGGATTTCCAACAGACATTGCAAAGATCTTACAGAAGATCTAGAAGCATTTAGAGTCAAGGCAGAACTATGAATGCATGCTTTAATGTTTGGGGGATGATGACAACTTCAGACTCACGATGTAGTAAAACACAGTACTCAGGGCAGATGGTTGTATTTCTGGGTGGGTTTGTATTTCCTGTTTGTGTTCCAAGGTGCACCTGCACAGAGGGTGATGAGAGATCCTGTGGTTTTGGGGGAAGTGGAGCTTGCTAACTCTTCCCAGCTTCTGTAACCTTCCTGCCCTCTGCTCTGAATTTCACTTTCTGGACACTCTGTTTTGTGAAGTTTGATCTCATTGATGATCTGGTGATGTTGCACATGCAGGCCAGAGAGTATTCCGAGATGGGTTACTGGTTGGGAAAGGGCACCCCGCTTTCCAAATGTTTGCTGTGGGTCTCTGGGAACACCAAGCTGTGCGGTGAGGAGAGCTCACTGTGATGACCGGTAATGGCCCTCGGATTTCCAGAGGACAAACGCCCCTCTCCTGAGATTCCTGTCACGGCCCCTGCCCCTAGCCAGTATTTCAGAGCGCTGGGTCCCAATAGCAAAAGGCCTCCGATATTCAAATGATAAAAATGGAAGGTTTGGGGGTGACCATTTTTGGAGTCCCATTCGGTTCTCGGTTGACCCTATGTCTCAGGTCTGTAGGGAAGAAAAACCTAGGGATGGAAGGGAGATGAAAGGAAGATCCAGGACGAGTCTTAGGTTCAATATTCCCCCAACAGTGCCAAACTGGGGAGCAACCTCTGACTCACACAATCGGATCTTTGTTCAAAGTCCAAACTACAGCAATGGATATGTTAGAGCTTTATGCTCTTGTGGGTGATATGCTTGGGTTTTTTTTGTTTATTTTTGTTTTTCTACAGTTGTATATTTGCCCCAGGTAGACAGCGAGTGGATCAGGTAACCTGGATGATAGTCGAAGGCCGCTCTGTCCCTGGACTGATGCACATCTAGGGGCAGGAAGTGGGAGGACATAATCCTGGGTTCAAGTTTGATTCTAGAACTTTCTTTGGTTGGTTCCCTGGAAGTAATCGCTGGGCTGGCAAATCCTCAACGAGGGAGTGTGAAAAGAAGCCAGCGAATAAGGGGAGAGGGGAGGATGAAAAGGAGAGAAGTGAAAAATACAGGTCTGGGTATGAGCTTGAGCAAGTCCTCAGCCTAGCCTGCTCTGGGGGAAGGGCAGAAGACAGCCCGCAATCTCAGTCTGTCTTGTATCCAAGCCAGGACCAGACATCATCGTTTAGAAGAGGATGATAGACAGCTCCAAATACCACTGAAGAGGGAGCAAGGTGCTGCTTTATCAGCAGTGAAACATCTAGAGGCTGAAGGATAGAGGTCGGTGAGTATGTGAACACTGCCAAGGTAAGAAGGGTAGGAGAGCACACCTGTAATCCTAGCTACTCAGGAGGCTGAGATCTGAGGATTGTGGTTCAAAGCCACCCGGGGCAGGAAAGGCCGTAAACTTTTTTAATGTGTATATATGTTTTTTATTGTAAAAATACTGTACAGAGGGGTTACAGTTACATGAGCACGGTAATGAGTACATTTCCTATGGAGCATTGTTACCTCCTCTTTTGTTTTTCTCTACCATCCCTTCCCTCCCCACTTTCTCAATTTCTCCCTCCCCCCCACCCCAAGTTGTAAAGTTCATTTTCAACATAGTGTCTTGTACATCTCATTGTTACAATGGGTCAACCTCTATCCTTATTTAAGCATTTTGTTATTTCCCTTCACCTCCCCACATTATAAAAATGTATATACAACCTGCAGGGCACTGGAATCAAATACAGTGAAAGCAGGAGTTATACCATGGGGGAAGAACATACAAAGGAAACAAAAAAGAATCACATGGTACATTATTAATATGTTAAAAAATAGCAAGAAAGAAAAACCACTTGTGTCCCTATCTTGGGGTTTATTTCGTTTAACATCATCTTATATGGTCATATGTACATAGATTTTGACCTCTTCTGCTTGTCCTAGACATGAACTAGTTATTGCAGATAAGGGAAACCATGGGACCTATGTTTCTTTGGGCCTGGCTTACTTCACTTAATAATTTTTTCCAAGTCTTAAACCCACCAGAAAACTGCAAGTGGCTCTAGTGGTAGAGTGCTCACCTTGAGATGAAGAGCTCAAGGACAGCCCCCAGGCCCAGAGTTCAAGTCCCATGACAAACAATGACAACAACAAAAGAAGGATAGGAGAGAACCTGAGCACCCTGCCATAGTATCTACTATAACCATTTAGTAATTGTGTCCTATTGTTCAATTATTTAATTCATCTGTGACTGATTGCAATTTGAATATAAAATATAAAAACACCACTGTGGCTGTCTATTTAACAGTTGCCATATATATGCATATATATATATCATATATTTTATATAATATATATAGTTTTTGCTCTGTCTTCCATGGTATTTATATTTCTTCCCTCATCAATTTCTTCCATGACTTTTTATATAAATCGAGTCTCCTTCTTTCCCATTGATTCCTTCCCATGGGCCCTGCCTCAGCTGAAGGCACAGTCTCTGGGTGCCATCAACATCTTTTGATGCTGTATCCGTATACCTCTTACCTATGCTCTAATACACCTTGAACCCCACTATGTGGCTCATCTGCACCCTGAACACATCCACCCATGCAGTTCACTTGTGCCTCCTCCCTTAGACCAGGCTGTGCTCTTCACCACAAGTCTTCAGAATCAATGTCTCCCCTCTATGAGAGAATTAAGTGATTAAATTGTTCCAGATTTCCCTGATGAAAATTTTATTTTGATTTTTTGAGAAGTCCCAGGACTTAGAGTCTAGTATTTAAAACTGTCTGCTTGGCTTTATTCCCTTGTACTTTTAAGTCTCAGCCTTCTGTATTTGTGGTCTAGAGATGCATCTCAGAGTCCAGAGCTCTATCTGAAGGTCATGTGAGTCACCTCTGCAGTGGTAGCACAGACTTGAGCTTCAGATAGAACTAACATTCCAGTGCATGACAGAAATCCTCCTGTGCTTTAGGCAGTGCCCTACTTCACCAATCTTTGCCATTCCTCCCACCCATTCTTCCAGCCTCACACACCTTTCTTGGATCTGCTTGGCTTGAGTTATGTTTTCTCCTGACTTCCTTCCTGATTAGTTTAATGTATTTTCAGACTGTGGTGACTAAGTGCATGTGTGATTGATGGGAACTCATACACCTTACTTAAGGGAGGACCCTGCAATTAGTCTGCTTTACCCTACTGGGCAGAGCCTGGGAATAAAATGATCGTACCCTACTTGGCTGAGTTCCCCCAAGATCCACCGCAGTCGCTGTGCATGAACCCACAGCTCTGTGTGTCGGCCTGCTTGACGCTTTGACCTGTACAGGGTCACAGTAAATGCTTACCCTTGAATGGATGAATTCCTCTATGAGGTTTTGCAGTCCACTAGGACTACCAAGTTCATGTTCATGGAACGCTGGAGCACGTTCTCTCTCTGCGAGTCACTCAGCTCACTGCTCTCTGACTGACTTTCTTTCTTTCTTCCAATGATAGACATCTTCTTATGTAGAATTTTACTCTAGGGTTAGAGTCTGAGGTCTGAATTCTTGAATTCCCAGAATTGTAGACTCTTTTAGGGTGTTTATAGATAACAATAATAATCCAAAACACCATGTTAGCTTTTATTTGGTTTCTTTTTTGCTCCATTACTGACTTTTATTGATGTGGACTTCCTCTAGTTAAATACACCTGTCATAAAACCTTGTGCCTGCAGCATTTGTTCCCTGCCCAGGAATTTGAACTTTGTACTGTATCAGCACATAGGGATTTTCGGCTCTCTATGTACCTGGCCAATACCAAGTTCTATTTCTAACAGATATATTTTGTTTCCTCTATGACAAGGTCTCTCAGCTCTGAATCATACAATGATCTATACGTTGTACATCCTTGTAATCTTGCTTTATTTGTTGTAGCATTAAGTTTTACTATGTCTATGTCTTTGTTCCCTGATTTGTACTTATTTCATTGTTGAGAATAGGGACCTTGGAGATTGCATTTGTTTATCATTTCACTCACTGGTTGAGGATGTGCCAGTTACAACTTGGTAAATATCACTTGTGCCTGAACACATTAATGAATGGTTTTCTAAGTCTCAAAACATGAGAAATATATTAAAGCCTATAAAGAACTAAAATAAATTTCTCAACTGAAAAGGAAAATCAATAAATCAGGAACAATTTGGATTTGGTAATGTAGTGTATTTTTTTAAAATGATAGAATCACCATGAATGATGAATAAGAAGAGTAAGATACTCCATGGCATAAAATGGCTTGGTTAGCAAAATAGAGTCAGGAAAGAATCATAATTATTACTTGAGTGTAAGAAGCAGATTTACATTCTTCAGGTAACATTCTATTTTTTTTTACCTTTACTGGATTCTTTATAGAATTCAGCCCAGGTAAAATGGATTGCACAATTTCATTTCATGTTCTGCCTAACTAAACTAAGAGCTGGTTTGCCTAATGTAGAATAGATGTAAATGGCTAACTTATGAATGGT
Source organism: Dipodomys merriami (assembly GCF_024711535.1). Classification (NCBI taxonomy): domain Eukaryota; kingdom Metazoa; phylum Chordata; class Mammalia; order Rodentia; family Heteromyidae; genus Dipodomys; species Dipodomys merriami. The sequence goes on along the minus strand of NW_027206179.1, from coordinate 17,347,711 downwards.
AGTAGATATTAGGCATTAATCTAGTATAAATCAGTGTCATATATTCTGAACAAGGCTGCTGGTGGTATTTTGATCTCTCTGTATATATACACACATATATAGAGCCATATATATAAACATGTGTATATGTATATGAACATATTTCTGTGTGTATATATATGTATATATATGTGTCTATCTTCTCCTTGGTGTCTTAACATGTCAAGTTTGACACACGTATGAACTTGATATACTGATTTGAACTCTTAGTCCAAATTTTATTTAAAATTTAAAATTTTAGATGTCCTATCTTTTTTCCTTTTTAAAGATTACATAGTGTTACTATTTAAACAGTTTCATGAATTATGAATTAATTTCAGATCAAATTTTTCTCCAGACATTGATTTAAATATCAATTAGTTTTCTCCATAGTAATACTGTGTTAAAATTATGCTGAATCTAAATGACTTAAGGCAACATACAGTCCAGCATCTGGTTGGATCTGGTTTAGGTGACTGTCTTGGGATCTACAAATATCAGAACATGTGTCAAAAGTACATGACATGTGGCTTCTCCACCTTGGATGAGCTCATTTACATGAAGTGAAAAGCTGTGTGCAGTACATTGGCCCATGATGCCTATGGTACATTATTTAGAGAATAGAACCACAATAACATTATGCTTTTTTCCTGAGTGTCAAGAATGAGAATTATGCCAGAATAAATCTGAGCTGCTAGTGTTGTAGTGGTAGAAATTTGACCCAATTGCCACTTTTGTATATCATTGCCCATCTTACCTATATCTAAATGCAACTTTGGATACAGCTTCCAACATTTTATTTCACATTGGGTAAGTTTGAATTTATTTGCTTTTTTATCTTTATGCTTACATTCACCAAAAAAGTATTGTTTCCTTCAGAAACAAACTTAAATATCTTTGGAAATAAGTCCTGATGATAGATGTATGGCTTGGAAGATGAATTTCCTAACGTTACAAGTCCAACTTTCTTCTAGGCCATTTACAAAATATAAGACTGGCTCTCATGAAACTTGGTAATAGACTGTTTCCATGTAGTACAATCCCAACTTTAACATCTATTGGAAAGATGCCAACCGATAGCACTTTGTCTGTATTGATCAACTGTAGCCACCTCTCTATGTATTCTTTGTGTTGGAAATGTCTAATAATGCATAAGCCTGGGTTACATTCCAGTGAAAGTCAAACATTGAAATAGAGCAAACATTGAAATAGAGATGGTCACTGCTGACCTGCACAGAACTACGTCAGGGACATTGAAATTCATTCATCTATGGCTCATTAGGTGCTTTTCCCACTCTTCACATGCTCTGTGTAATACAATCCTTGTTTAGAGAGCAATAGACAGCATGTTTGTTCTTGGTAGGACCACACGTCCTGAGTTCCATGCTGAGCTCTTCAGTCTCAGCCACCCTTCAACTATGTCTTTTGTGTGGAATTTACCATGAAAATCTTTTACAAGTTATTCTCAACCACATCTCCTGTTCACTCTCAGGCTAAGAATTCATGGTGAGCACTGGGAATTTTTCTCTGCTTTCTAGATGATCATCCTGTATGACGGGCTTAATTCATGTTCAAGTTTGCATGGTATTCAGCCTAATTCTGTGGTCCATAGTGACAGCGGCTGCTTTGACATTCCATTTTGCTCTGCTGTGCCATTCTACTATTTTTGTTTTATGTTTTTTTTTCTTACTCCTAGGGAACCTACATGTCAAGTAAACTCGCATGTGTGTGTGTGTGTGTGTGTGTGTGTGTGTGTGTGTGTGTGTGTGTGTGTGTGTGTGTCCATTGCAGCAAGTAACTCATCTTGTATTCTATTCGTTAACAAACTATTTCAAAAGTGAATGTTTTCATCCAGAATCTAAAAGTAGTAGTGACACTGAAAAACATCGTTTTCTGGCAGTATGAGAAGATGGTCTGTGAAATTTGTCTTGAAATATCCTTCTAAATATACATGCGTAACACTGTTCTATATTTATAATAAAGCTTTTCTCCTCAAGTAACAGTCTAGGTTGACAAATCCTTTTTGAGATTACAAGTTACCCTGGATTCTCCTTAGTCCCTCAGTGCTTGACCAGAGGCTGAGATGAAGTAGACACCTGTGGTGTTTTGCACACAGCCACCCCCAATAAAGAGATCTCTCTTAATTTACCTGGTAAAGGCAAGATGTGGTCCAGTGAGAAGAAACAACACTAAGAACATCAAAACCTCAGTGCCATTCATTTTGTTTAATGTAATTATCTGACTCTTATTGAGTTTTTCCCCCATCTTCTCCTTTATACTCAAAGCAACTCAAGCCTTGATGGGGTTTGAAGCTGTTTCAACATAAACTTAAATAAGAAATCAACTTGTGCTCATTTAGTTCAGATAATGTTCCCACACACCATCATAGTTTGTCTACAAGTGAACTCTCTACCTGGCTATCCTATCAATAGCTATAATTTTAACACTGACTTAACTTACATTGGTTACACCGTGTTTTTTTCCCAGGATTTCTTCCCACTCTAAGGACACAAGTTATATTTGGTAAAAGCCACCATACTGCTCTTAGTTTCAACTTTAGTCATGTTACTTAATGTCTCTGTGCACAAATATGGTCACTTGTAAAAATGTACTATGGGTTACAGTTTCAATACATGAATTCTGGGAGATCATAGTTAGCTTAATTCAGTAAAGCATACTGAGGTTCTTAAAAGTTTATAATTTATAGATTAGTATCTCTGTAGAGAAAGAACTTGTACTTCATTCTGCACCTAACCGAAGGGACACCAGCATGAACATGACACCATAATAACAGAGGAGAGGAAGGCAGGAACAATGTTCTTTTCAAAAATAAAATGTGTTAAATTTATTTTTGTTATATTTAAATCGTTTGTGCAAAGGGATTTAAATCCGATATGTCAGTTTGTAAGTACAGTGTGTCCCGAACAGGACCTCATTTGCCCAAGAATTTTCTATTTGATGTCAGGAGTACAGTGAGTACTCCAAATATAGGCTGTTGCCAGGTGGGTGGATGAGGAAGGAGCTCTTAGAATTGGAGACTTCTGGTTTGTACACAGTAAGATCGACTGCATAGCATTTCATGAGGACAAATGACTTCAGAACTGTCTTGTGCCAGGCACAGAGTGCACATTGGGGTCAGCTGCAGAAATGTTAGTAGTTGTATGGCACAATGATTGTCACACCTGCTGCTGAAGCTTACCTTATGGTGGTCCCTTGTGTTGAATCTAGAATATAATCCATGATTTTGGAAGACTCTCTCAAGATATATCTGAGCTATACACAGTTTTACCTCCAATTCATAAATAAACAAGACTAGATAACTCAGAATGATTATATCTATTTACTAAGCGGGAGAGCCTGACCTCTACCAAGTTCTTCTGTCTCTATCAAATCCAAGTTTTATTCAAATGTTATAAAGATGATAAAATACAGAAACAAATTTGAATAAGTCAGCGGCCTGAACCAAGTATATTGGAAATATAAATTTGTATTTGTTTGCTATTCAGAGTTGGGACACATATTTAGGTATGGGATGAGTATCAGTAAATCCTTATTACTCATTTTCTCTGAGTTTATATACGCTAACCAGGAGATTCCCAATAATCAAATGAAGAGAAAGAGATGAATTTTAATTGTATGACATTGATAATATTGTGATTTTAATGAAGTTAGAGACTGATCATAAGATAATCAGTACAATCTGTACTACTTTGTTATAAATTAACTGAGTATATTGAAGGAAGAATAGCTCTAGTCTTCAAATGAATAATGTTATGTTACTTTAATGTTAAAAGTTGTAGAAGTTACAAAAATAAGGTTACAGACATTCCAGGAGAAACATGTCTCCATCACAAGCTCAAGAGCCTGAGTTTAAATATCAGATGTGAAAAAGAGAGACAGAGAAAAAAAGTTTCCAACTAACCTGTTATCCTTCTTTACTGTAAACAGAGCCAAAAGTAAATCATGGTCCTTCTTCCCACAATGCTTCAGTAAAGAACAGAAAGAGGCCTATGGTTCCCCTCTGTCAGTGTTTTATTATCTTCTTTGTAGTCTTATTGTTCTTTTGCCTTTTCCAACAAAACCAGTCAGCTTGGTTTTGGTTTGTTTACTCTCTGCCCTTCTACTTTCCCCATTCCAAGTTCTCTGCACTGCACAATAGCACAACCTGAAAAAAAATCTACAAAAGCAGAATTATCTCTAATGGAGAGTGAAGGGAGAGAGAAGAGGAAACTCGTATGTTAATATTTTTCCTGTCACAGTAGACTTCATTTTTTTAAACTTCCGCAACCTTTCACTTTTCGTTGCTCAGTTGGTATCTGTTGGCCTTCTTTGTCCAAACACTGAGCCTGAAAAGGCTGGGCCATACTTCCTTTAGAATGTGAACTGGTCCTTCTCTGTGGAACCAAAGCATAATTAAATAAGCAAAAGACTTCATTTGAAAAATAATTGTGTCTCATACATTTTCTGAGTGGTCCATGTGGTTTTGGTCCAGGTATGCATGCAGGAAATGCTTCTTGCAGTCTGTGAGAATGCAGCATGCCCTTGCATATATGTTAAATAACCAAATCTGTGCATAGGGTCTTCAAGACTCCTCTTGAAGATGTCGCTATCTGTAATTCAGGGGCACACAGATGACTACAGACAGATTGGGTGGAGGGAGACCCCAAGTGATATTTTATTCCAATAGTGAGCAGTATCTTCCCAATGTTACTTATATCATTTCATCTCTCCTGGCTGATTTTCTATAAGTCACAAGGCTTGAAGTATAGGCAAATGTTGATTTTAGACCTGGGGAGTGAATAATTAGGGGAATGCCATCAGGATCAATACCCACATGCTGATTTCCTTTTTTCACAACAGTTTGTGACATCTGCTCAATAATTTATAGAAAATGTCTCTTTCGATCAGCTGAATTAATTTTGTAGTTTGTGTTTTCTAGCATTCAAATTTTTTGCCTCGCTTAACTTTGACATTTATATAAATATGTAAAAACTATGGTGTGCATGTCTCTTAAATAAGTAGATTGGGTCTAAAACTTGGAAATCTACTATTATTTGTGATTTCTCGCCTCTCTCTGGGATTCCTTTGCTACTGAGGCTGACCCAGAGAAGGTTTTAGCACAGGCACATAGATCTATCTACATGGTCTCAGGTTATATTGCTTGCACTTCCATCTCCCTAATGGTCCCCTTTTTTGTTACCAACACATTCATAGCCGACAGCTGACTGTTTTTATTGCTTTTAATTAAAGTCTGAAATAAAAACTGTCTATTAATCAACCTATGAAGCCAATCAGGAGAACAGGTTTTATAAACTCTTTACAAGATGGATAGTGGTTTCATAAATTGTCCCACCTTTGTCATCTTGGCAGAAAGACAGTCATTTAAGTTCATTATATCTTGGAGGACATCTATACTCTGGAAATTTGGAAGGCAACACCTATCAGGTTTTTTTTTTGTCTTTCCTTTTTTGGTATGGGAAATCAAACCCAGGATGCTGCACATATTTGACAAGTGCTTTGCCACTGAGCTACATCCCAGCCCCCAGTTATTTATTTATTTATTTTTATTTAAGCAAGAGATATATTTAAAAACCCATCATTTTATAATCATTATATTCACTTTTGAGCAAAGTTGAAAAGAGAATGGAGCCTGAACTGACTATGTGTTCATGTGAGTGTGTGTGTGTACGTTCCTTAAGTCAGAATGAGTCAGTCAGAAAACTTTAGCTCTTAGCTCTTTTAATATATTTTAAATGGTTTGACTTCTCACATTTCCCAGCTCAGATTTATAGAATTTGAACCTCTGATGATAAAATACTCAGCAGCCTATTCCTTTCAGTTTCTAGGATGGAGAGAAATGAAGCATTTTCCCCTGTCTTTCTTTTTATGTGCAGGAAAGTCTTTTCAAATTCAATTTAAATTTAATTCCGAGAAGAAACATTACAGCTCACTGTGGTGAGAGAGTGTTCAATCTCACCCATACTTATGGCTCTGTGGATTGAAATTATATTATTGAATTACAATTCAGTGAAATTTATTGGAGGCCCTTGAGGAGTTCTACCGAGCTGAAACTGTTTCCAAGTGTTCAGGTAAAATGGCAGGATTTGAGCAGGTAGAGGATTACATTCACTAATAGTATATTCATTATAACGGCATAAACATATTTAATGCATCTGAGAAAGAGAAATATTTAACATTCTTTAGTGGAAAATAATAAGAAAGGATCTCCTTTTCCCTATTCCATGTTATTCAAGAGAACATAGAACAATGCATACACATTATGAAGAGTGAGGGAAGGGGTGGGTAGGGGAGGGGTGGGTGAGAATGTTGAAAGGGGTGACATGGATCAAGAGATATGAAATTCATAAACTGCTCTGTTAAACGTCAACTCCTCTGTTCAACTACTTAAAGATAAGAATAGAAAGAAAAAAAAGAACACAGGAGTCCAAAGACTGGCTATCAGTGGAAGCTAACACCCCCTACAAATCTGGTATCTGTGCTTTTTTATCATGGTTTCATATTTCCTCATCTTTTAAATGAAAGACTGACATTAACTTATCCCATCCTCCTTTCTTCCCCTCAAACACTCCTGGCTTGACTGCTGGTTTACTTTTACTAATGCTTGTCCTCTTCCTTCCCTCTTACCTGACTCAGCAACCTGTGAGGGAAATGAGCTTTGGAAACTCCAGCACTGCCAAAACTGTTTGAGGAGCAGCCGGGGTGGACATTCAGAGTTGCTTCACCAAGTTACTGGTCCCAATTTTGCCCTCCACTGCTGCCATAGCAACAGACACCCTGACTCCTGCCAATCACCAGCAGCTCATCTTGCAGTTGGGATGTCCACCCCTGCATACTGCCAGTCTGCTCCTGGAATGATTTTGTGGGTATTTGAGTTCTCCTTTGTGCTTCTGATGTGGAAGTGGAAGCTCTTCCTTTATATGGACAGTTTCTTACTCCCCTGATGCTGGTTACTCACTGGGCGACCTCTCTCACATGAATGTTATTGTCATGTTGGCAAGGCACCTTCATCTCCAAGGAGCAAGACAAGTCCTGGTGAAGTTCAACCCTGTCCTCTGCTATGCTTGATAGGTCCTGCTCCTGCTTCATGCTGTGTCCTGTGTACCTGGCACTAATGACAGTTTAGATATTTTGTGGTTTCTCATGTTCTTCTCATAATATTTTTCTCAAGTCTTGACTGCAACAACTTTTTTTCTGAGCTCTAATTTCACATGTTTTAGTTTTACTCTGAGAAATGGAAGGGATATCTAACTTTGAAACAGCTTCTTTGCAAAATCCAGTAGATAATTATTAGTCAGCATTGTCAACATGCTACTAACAAAATCGTTTTATTTTTTTTCTCTCTTACCCTCAACAACACTTACATTGTTTTTCCTCTTTTTATATTATTGTTTTGTGTTTTTTTGACACAAGGTCTTACTATTTAGGCCCAGGCTGGCCTTGAACTTTCAATCTTGGCCTAGCTGCCATGTGCTAGGACTATAGGATTGAAGTTCCAGACCCAGACAAACCTCTTTGCTTCACTAAGACGGTCTTATCACTTAAGCATAAAAATGTAGCTCTATCATAGGAAAACACAAATGGAATAGAGGTACTGGATCTTATTTGATCAGATAAAGTAACTTAATACCTAGCAAGACCTGCAGTGAATGGAGGATAAGATTGGTAATGTGGAAGAATGCTTGGAGAATGAGAAGTGATCTCAGGAGAAGGGGTATGATGGATCCTTCCCATTATCTCCAGGTCAAAAGGGAAAAAAATGAACCTAGAGCCAATAATCACATATGCTAGATTTCCACACCATTTTCTGTTTCAGAAGTGCCTGCTATGACATCACCACCTTCGTCTGTGCCTAGGTACAAATATGCTATAGACACACAGTATGGATATGATAGTATTTTTTTTCTTCCTTAGTGGCCGAAGGTACAAAGTGTCATGAAGAAGCTGTGGATGACATTTGGAAAAGTCAGGGGAAAACCTTGAGAAGAAAAGACCCACGTGGTGTTAGCTATTGTGCGTATTAGTAAAAGTTAGATAAGTATACAGAAACATAAATCAGTAGACAAAGATCTAAATAAAATGTGTGACTTGTTAATGAATAAATTGGCTCAGTCAAACATAATACATTTTTCCATCTAATCCTGGCTATTTAAATATCTGTCCCAAGATATTCCAGTCTACAACATATTCCTTTTGTAGTGGCAATCTGTGTCCTTTGGCATATCTGAAGGGAAAGCTGCTACTTCAGTCAAGTAAATAGATTAAACCAGGAAATAGGACCATTAGAATCCATACTGAGAATCTGATGTATCATTACCAATGGGAATCTTAGGCACGGAGGTGCTCATTATTCAACTGTTAATTAAACTAGTCAACCAAATGTGTTGAACTTTGGTGTATGAATCCCTGTTGTGGGTACTGGTGATACAACAGTGAACAAAACATCCCAAACCCCTTGTCCCCATGAGGCCTTTCCAAGTAGTAACATCCTAAGTGATGAAGATGAATGGTATTTCTTCTTGGCACAATGGCCCTGGAACAAAATGCTTATATTGCCTAAGTCATTAACTTTATAGTTATCAATGCATCACAATATGACTAGAGAAGGCTAGAACGTGGTGATGTTAGGAATGAACAGTTATGCTTTGAATGTTCCTAGTATTCATAATCAGAGAGGCTGAAATCTGTATTACAATGGAGGTGGGCAATGTGACTTATACTGGAATGCTAGCTACTCAGAAGACTTAAATGGGAGGCTCACATGCTCCTACCTTCTCTTTAGTGCAGTGGGGTTCCGAAGCATGGTCTACTGCAATGATCTTGAATAAATCTTCCTTTTTATTTAAGTAGTCTGGAGTATTTCTCTTTTGCAGTTCCTCATGAACATGTAGCAATCCATTCTTACTGTTAATATATACCATAACCATGCACATACTGCTTATATCAAAACAATTTGTTAATTCATCTGTTAAAGAAGAAAAGTTATTGAATAATGTGATCATACTTATCTCAACTGGAACTCATTCATTCATCATTCAGCCAAAAACATTAAGGAATGGAGTCAGTTGAAGCTAGAAAACCATTCATAAACCAGTCAGGGATAAGGAATTTCACTCTCTTAGAAAGGTGAGCACCCTCCACCACACTGTATTGTTTGAGGTGAGAAAGGCACATTTTGAGTTATTTTCCTTTAGATAGCACGTTCTCTAAGAAGAAAGAGAGGAGACCAACTTCTTTCAGTATTATGCTTGCTTTAAGTCCAGATATGTAAATCTCTTTTTTAATTATCTGTGGTTTCAATTCTGATTTTTGTGGTTTGCCAAAATATTTTTTTATAAGAAATGTACTCGTTATCTTGCTCATGTAATTGTAACTCCTCTGTACGGTATTCTCACAATAAATTTTTTTTTTAATCAGTTAAACAGCAGCAGCAGCAACAACAACAAATCTTCATATAAAGTATGTGTGTGAGTAGTTTTCTGTTTTGCTTTATTTTGTTTTTTAGGTAGTTGCACTTTTGGATTTTTTTTTTTATTGTGAGAATACCGTACAGAGGAGTTACAATTACATGGGCAAGATAACGAGTCCATTTCTTATCAAGCATTGTTGCCTTAGTATAAAATTGTGCCCAGACGCTGACATCCCGCCTGGAAGGCATTGACCCTGAGGTAATCCAACCCGTGATAAAAGTGAGAATTTTTATTTTGCTTTCTAGTTCTTCGCGATGTGGAAGCACATCTGAGGTGTGTAATTAAGCTGTAATGGCATCTAATGACGGTGACACATAAGAGCACTGACCCTCTAAGGAGGAGCTCTGCAGTCACCCCTGGGTCAGGTGACGTTCAGGAGCTCAGAGCCTGGGGGGTCAGGTGACATTCTGGAGCTCAGAGCCTCAGTGACTCCTGGCAGGAACATCATGATGTGCTCCTGATGATTAATGCTCACGATAATGGACTGGGGACTTGCTAATGAAGATATTTACTCAGGTGTGAGGGGAATGTTCATCCTATCAATAAACAGCAAAAATATAAATGGTTCATCAAGTTAGCCATGTAGGTACTGAGCTCATTGCTTAATTTTTAATCAGTGAATTATAAGAGAGTGAAAAATACCAGGGAAATACATTTACTTAAATGGATAAAATCAATCTATCAAAGGTCATTCATGTTAAAACAATTTAATTTTCTATGTTTATTAAAATGTAAGAATCTCCAAGATAAAGATCCCATAAGTTTGACCTGAAGGTACATTGATAAAAACAACAAAAACAACAACAAAAGCATAGATTTAATGTGTATGCAATTCATATATAGGTAACCCCAAATTAGTGCTACAGATAGAGAATTTACACTAAAGTATTTGTCATGTTTGTTTATGTTATTTTCCTGAGAAATATGAGACTTTTAGGTTGTGATTAATGTTAGTGCTGGATGTCTTTATATTTAATTATTTTTTCAATGGAACATCTATTATGAAGAAAAATGCATATGAACATATTATTATTAATTTTCAAAGTAGGTAGGCTGAAGAAAACCTTATGAAAGTATAAAATCAAGATTGATATCCATAATTTTCTCTTCTGCAGTGATCATTCATACACTTTGTGCTTTAAATTGATGCCAAAAGTTATTTGAATTGATCTTGTTAAAAAGAAAGTTATCAATACGCATTATACCTCTATGTTGTCACTCGATGCAGTACTGAAAAAAAAACCTTAAGCAATTGAAAATCTTTTTCTTCTCTCCCAGCTACTGCCTGCTAAGAGATAAAGGCTACCCTTGATTTCATGAGAAGAAAAATTGCTCGTCTGAACCTACGGTGATACACCACCATTGCCTCAAATGAGGGTTGATGGTTGCAATATTCATTTGTATATTTTCTCTTCAACCCTCATTATCAAAATCTGTTACACTGATTGGTCTAGAGGACATGTATTAGATCAAGTTTCGCTTCTTTTTGCTGTTGAGCTGCTGTTTCTCTTTGTTGCTTACATCAAACCATTCATCAGAGAGTGAGTGTTTTACATATGCAGTGAGGTATGCGTAGGATGAAAACAGGTGCCAAAGAGGCTAGACGCTGTATAATTGCTCAGAGTAGGCAACCTGAATTCCATTTGTCTTTCCAGAAGTGGGGGAGATATGAGGGACACTTGTTTATGTATCTGGATCCTGTTGCCAGAAGTAGGCATTGTATTTGCAAGTACAATTTCAGAGTAGCTGGCAAGACTCCCCAGATTGGCAAGGATGCTACTGGGATATGCAAATAACATGTGTCACACACCCTGTTAGACATTTTTGTTAAGCATTTTGTGATGCCTTTGATAGAGAACATTGCTCCTCCTCTCCTTTGCCTCCTTTTGGTCTGCTTTTGTCAGAGCTTTGCTGGCTAGCACATGAAGCACATGGAAGGCACATGGCACAGAAATGGGGAAATTAACACAAGCTTCCCTGGGGAAGTCTTCACACAGAAGGCAGGCAAATAAAGGATGCAAAAAATATATTGTGAAGGGAGTGAATATCTCCAAGATGTGCTTCTCATTCCATCATAATGCCATGTTGTGTTTTTTTCAGTTATTAAAATCATATTAACCTGTAACTCTTAGCAAGAAAAACAGAACTCTATATTTAAAAGAAATGATGCTTTGGATTTCACTATATAAACACATGGCTACCAGAATTAATAATTCAATATAACACAAAAGATAAACATGCCTAGATAAAGCTATTCTTGTAATTGGTTATCTGGCTAGACATTGTAGCAACACAAACTAGAGATAATTTGGGGAGTTTTAAGATGAAAAACATGATTGAGAACTCTAGTAATGTTAGATAGAGTAAGAGGAAATTGTTCCAAGAGTGTTATCTGAAAGATATAAAATTTTAGATGTTGACTGAAATCAAAGGATTAGGTAAAATGAAAATACAAATATAATAATTCTGACTCAAGGAATGGTAGATTTTAAAGAAAATATCACCCAAGGGGTGTGATTAATATTCACGGCTTAAGCAGATTAAGTTGGAATAATTTTTTAAGTAGAAGAAAAGAGGTAGGAGAATGAAGTGATTTTGTCCAAACCATGCAATGCTCTCTTTCATAAACCTAGATAGGAATTCACTCCCTGAACAAGTAACATTGTAGGATCCCGCATAGAGATATATCAGTGAACAGAAATATGAAAAGAATGAAATCAAAAGAGTTCCTCTTGTCTTTATATTCTTTCCATGGACAAAATTGACTTTTGAAACCTAATGAAACTCAAAATGTAGAATATGCAATACGTTTTAATGTGTTTCACATGGCAAGAAATTGTAACCATTACAGAGAGGTTACTTGGCTTGCCTTGAGCTTGCATGGACCTTGGAGCTGCTCATCTTGTGAGATAATTGCAAGTTATCTGTAAATACTAAATGACCCTATAAAGAAATACACAAAAATATACAAATATATGAATATAAAAATATAAAAATACAAAATTTCAGGTAAATCCTTTGAAGAAAAAAAGAACATGGTGTTTCTTGTTTGTTAGTGGACTACCATTGGAATATATTTATTTACTTTTATTATCTTTAAGTAGTTGTACAAAGGAGTTGCCATTTAACAAAGACATTTCTGAATACAATATATCTTGATGAATGTCACCGCTTTCAACATTCTCACCTATCTCTCTCCTAACCATCACTTCCTTCACTCTTTTTAATTTTGAAGGCTATACATTGGATGCTTGATTGATTGTAGTCAAGCATCCCTTGGAATTTTCATGGGAAAATGGATTTAAAAACACTTTAAAATCTTAAGATGAACCCCACGATAGAGACACAAGTGGTTTTATCTTTCTTGCTGTTGTTTTTAATGTACTTATTCTGTACCATGTGATTTTTTTTGTTTCTTCGTATACTCTTCCCCTATGGTAGAACCCCTGTTTTCACTGTATTTGATTCCAATGTCCTGAATCTTGTATATACATTTTTCTAATTTGGGGAGGCGAAGGGAAATAACAAAACACTGGAATAAAGTTAGAGGTTGACCCATTGTATCAATGAGATGTACAAGACACTATGTTGAAAATGAACTTTACAACTTCAGGGTGGGGAAGCGAATTTGGGGAGGTGGGGAGAGAAGGGATGGAATGGGAAAAACAAAAGGGGAGGTAACAATGCTTGATAGTAAATTACTCATTCCCTTACTTATGTAACTATAATGCCTCTGTACAGCATTTTTACAATAAAAATTATATGCAAAAAATAAAAATAAAATCTTAAGACCTGTGTCTTCTTAGCCAGGTTGCTGCATAGACTGAATACCCACGTAAACAATTGCAAATAATCTTGACAGAAATCTCCTTGTTCTTCCCCAAGCAGTTACTGTTGGGTCTTCTGAGAAGGAGCAGGAGCCCAGAACCAGGGCCCCATGAGGTAAGGCTCACTGACTTTTGTCTTTCCTTTTCCTTGTTCTTCTTCCCTCCTGTGCTCCCTTTCTTTTCCTATGTCTGAGTGGAAAACACACACAGTTCGCTGTGCACTGTTCATGGTGCACTTGCTCCTCATTTGTGTTTGCTCTGCTCATCAAAATATTGGTATCTCTACATATTGCAACTATGCCTTACTTAAATGACATTATCAACTCAGACTCTTAGCAGTAATTGTGGCCTTGCTAAACAGTTTATCCAATTAGCTAGTTGTAGGATTAGCTCTTTGCACTAATAGTTTTTCAGTTCTGATTTTGTCGACATCCTGTCTGGTTAAAAATGAATCATCCTAAACTATATGAAAGGTAAGTATCTCAACAAAACACTGATGCCAGCCTCTTCCCAAAGAAGAACCCCCCCCACACACAGAAATTGTGCATTTTTCTAGAAAGTAGTTCTATTTGTATTATGAAGACTTCAAAGACATGAAAGAAGTCCAAGCTCATTGTATTGCCAGTTGTTTCATCAGAGGTGCTTGTACATAGTGATCCCTCAAGCAGGCTGTGGGAGTTCAAGTGCTGATGGAGTTGAACTCTAAGTATACACAGATTTGTCTAAATGTCAACGAGAATTCTAAAATATATTGTTACAACTAAAAGTAGTTATGATTATGCAGTTTGAAGTTTATGAATAAATTCAGATTTGCTTGTAAAGAACAAAGCCCTTTGGCACTTTATTTTAATCTTGCCTTTTGTTTAGAAACCATTAGGAAGGTGCTGAGTACCTTAAATTGTCACTGTCCTTCCTTCAGCCAGGAAGCTCTGCCAGGCCACGCCCTGCTTCCTGTGCTCTCTTCCTCAGCTCTAATGGTCTTGAGAATTCTCTCTCCTTGTTTATAACTGCTGTTATAAATTTAACTGTTAATTAAGAAGAACAAGGAAAAGGAAAGACAAAAGTCAGTGAGCCTTACCTCATGGGGCCCTGGTTCTGGGCTCCTGCTCCTTCTCAGAAGACCCAACAGTAACTGCTTGGGGAAGAACAAGGAGATTTCTGTCAAGATTATTTGCAATTGTTTACGTGGGTATTCAGTCTATGCAGCAACCTGGCTAAGAAGACACAGGTCTTAAGATTTTATTTTTATTTTTTGCATATAATTTTTATTGTTTATAACAGCAGTTATAACAATTTAACTTAATTAACAATTAACAATAAACAATTTAACTGTTTCCATTCAACGTCTCTTCTATCTCTACAGGGAATACAAATGTATCTAATCTGTCTCCTTTTCAACAAAACTGTTAGCCTGAACATTGGCAGCATGTACAGTTCAGCTTTTAAAGTAAAAACTCACTTTGAGATGTTTATACCCCTTATAAGTATGATGAAAGGGTTAAGTTTAAATTTGCATACTTGACATTTAACGTTAAGTTTGTTTGTTTATATCCCACTCTTCTGTATTATTGAGTTTTTGAAATTATTTCACATGATCTTATTAAACTCATGGGTTTCTTACTGTGTTGCTTGCTTTAGGGATTAGAGCATACATGTGTACTCATCACTCCAACTTCAGGTGGTATTATATACGTTCATGTAAACACAGCCATCTTGAGGTAGTAACTCCATTTCTCTAGTCTTGGGGTTTTTCCTTGTTTTTATGATTTTTGTTGTGTTTTATTTTGTTTGTGACAAGGTCTGACTGTGTTGTTCAGGGCAGCATGGACCTCGTGGAATGGTTTCCTTAGCTTCAGAAATGAGTGCTAGGAATAATTGCACACAAATCCATCCAGAGGGGCTAATTTACTACTTTTATATCTTTTATAAATCTTTACATTGTTGCCATGCATATTGAGTCAGTTGTGTTTCAAATATTTAAATAATAATAAAATTACTATCTTTCTCTAATACCTACTTGGGATGATATTGTTCCTGTGGTGTTGCCAGATTTCCAAAGGGAATCATCGTGTCTTCTGGCTGACTCTAGTCTGTCTGTCTGTCTCTCTTTCAGTGTTTTGTTTGGTACGGGGTTTTAAATTTACTGCCTTTGCCTCATTGCTTGATAAACGAGTACTCTTACCAGTTAGACACACTTCCAGTCCTTTTGTTTTTAGGGATTTTAAACATTATTATTATTAATTTTTTTAGTAGACTCTCTCAATTTTGACCAGACTAGCCTGGTTTCAAAATCCTCCTCTTTCTTCAAAGTAGTTGGGATAACAGCTGTGTACCATCACATTTTCCTTCAGCATTTCTAAGAGTGCAGATCTCCTGATGGCTCATTTTCTATTAATTTATTAATAAAAAATTCATTCTTTATCTATCACCTTTTGAATGATTTTTACCCTAAGTGTAGAAATCTTAAGAATTGAGAATGTTGTAAAGCGTGATAGTTACCAAAATATATTATATTCATAAGCTGCTATGTTAAATGACAACTCCATTGTACAACTATTTATATAATAGGAAAAATAAAAAAATTAAGATAAGAATTGAATTCAAGGAATATAAAATTTAAAGAAATTAAATTTAAAGAATTTATCTTCCCTCTGGGAAAAACTGGATAACCATGTTGTTTTTTCCTTTGGGCTATTTTTAAGATTTTCTCTTCATCTTGAGCTTTTTAAGTAATTCAAATATGATTACACTTTGGCTAGTATTCTTCATGGTTAGAGAACACTTACATTTATTTAGTTTCTTAGATCTGTGGGTTTGTAATTGTCATCAAATTTGGAAAAAAAAACTAGATGGCTTTTCTTCAGGAGCACCAATTACATGCAGTTTTTAAAGTTGGTCCCACAAATGACCAGACCTATGTTCATACATTTTCTTTTTAGCACATTGCATCTCAAAATTTGTAAATTTTTTATAATGTTTTATCTGCCATAAATTTTACCTATTCTATTATTTGACTTAGAAATTGATGTTTTTGTCTCTGAATCAAGTCCATGTCAAACATTTTTAATAAGGTTTTTCTCTATATTCATATAGTTCCTTTATTTAAATCTTTATGCACACATAGAGAGCTACCTTCATGCCCTTGTCTGCTACATCTATCAAGGGTTGATTCTGGGTCAATTTCAGTCAAGCAAATGATCTCTCCATTTTTGTTTTTATCTTTTGTTTGTCTTCTACATTACATATATTGCCATGCTTCATTGAGCTGAGATTTGGTAAATTTTATTCTGTCAAGGACTAGATTATTTATGTTCTCCAAATTATTCTTGAGAACTTTTCTGAAATATAGTCTATGACTTAGAGATTGTTTAGGACTTTCATGTGTGCCTTTAGTGCTTTGCTTAGGGGTATTTCTCAGTGATAAGTCAGGGCTGTATGTTGTTGGCGGTGGATGTCCTGTGGTCCTGGGAACACTGCTCTCCTTCTGGGACCAGCACTATTGCTAGCCCTGTAAGAGTTCCTGGTTTGATTCCCTCTTCTCATTTTGCATCATCCTCTGCATAGCCTTGGGAAGATGGCTCACATTAAATGCCTGATGTCTTCTTGGCTAACTGCTCAGAGGGAAGCTCATTTGATATGTGACATGTGAACAAGATTCTTACCCCCCAAAAAACTTACTGAAACATGTATGGACACCATTCATCGATGACAATCTACATGAATGTTATCAGGCCTGATAGATATCTATATATTGACCTCAACAATAGCAGGGAGTGAATGGGGAAATGTCTGTCCCAGTCAATAGGATGCTACTTTATTACTGCAAGTGAAATAAAGTGAGAGGTTTGCAGAATAGTGTTCTGGCTAAATGGATCCACCTGGAAGGAAGAAGCAGGTTTATGTGATCAAGAAGACATAACAGTGCTCCATCAGCTGTCCTGTGTGTACACACCAAAGCTACAGAAAGATTTAGAAATAATTAACTGAAGGGCATGGAACCCTCCTGGTATCATGAGAGTATGCTTCATCCATTGCAACAATAGGGCGAGTTTGACAGCGCGTCTTGTTCCCAACTCTTTCTGTGGAAGCTGTTTTGCCTCCTATTGTTTTTGGTGAAAGTGTTTGCTAATATTTATCTTTTGACCTTTCATTCATCTGCCCTTTGAGTTATTTACATCAGCCCTCTGGATCCTTGTGACACGGAGCAATCTAGCCAGTATTTGTTCAGTAAATCAAAACCTCCTCCAAGTACCTTGTAACTTGTTGGCACAACCTTTTACATATTCCTCCAAGATACTGCAGCCCAGAGAGGGGAGAGACCAAAAAAACCTAAGCGTAAATTACAGGCTCATGTCATTCCTTCTTTGTGACTGCCTTTCTTCACTTTTGCATGAATATTTACTGGGATGCACAGCCCAAAACACAATGATGAACATCACATAAGAGACAAATCTACAACATATGCTTATGTTAAAGAAGGTGTGAGAAGCCTTTTTTTTTACTTTAGTTGAAAACAAACTGGAAAGATATTGTGCTAAATCGTATGAACACAAGCTGTTAATGATCCCTCCTTTCTTCTTTTTATTATTCTTTGAAAAGGATGAAATGCACCCAGATGCATACCCTGTACTGGCTTATTTCCAAGCTCTGTCATCAGATTAGTATTCAACTTAATGTTTGGGGGTTTAGCTATAATAATTAATCATTCTCTGAGTGCAGAAAGATTCTTAATACTATGTCTCTACTCATTATTTAAATCTGTAGTTCTGTAGTGAATGGCCTCAGGAAAAGATTAATTAGGGCAAAGAACTTTGGGGTTATTTTCTTATCACTGAACAGAGGATGTATATGGATAACTGGCCTTGGTGTTGGCAAAGGTTTCTCCTAAGATAAAACCAGGGCTGTCTTAGTCATTAATTTGTCCAGCAATGATCACAGATGACAGACTTGACCTAGTGAGTGTTTCTATTAGTTTACTTTTACAGTTTTCCTTCTATGTATCACAGACATCACCAAAGAGTTCACATATATACTTTGGTCAACACATACTATGTATTAGCAAAAATTGTCTTGTTTTAATTTGGAAAATTATTAACGCTCTAAAGAAATAATTAACCTCTTGTATTCATAAAATCTGAAGTCTCTCAGATGAAATGTAGAATATCTGTATTTCTTGTAATTTACAAGTACTATAATTTCATATGCCACATATCTAGAAAAAGCTTCAAATATCAAAAACTCAGATTGACAGTTTGGAATTTGGTATTTGTAGTAAAGTAAAAATATTACCAATTTTATCTTTGTCAGTGCTGATGGAAACTATTTGAATTCTTTTTTTTGGGGGGGGGTCAGTCGTGGGGTCTGAACTCTGAGCCTGGGAACTGTCCCTCAGCTCTTTAGCTCAAAGCTAGGTCTCTACCACTTGAGCCACAGCACCACTTCCAGCTTTTTCTATGTGATGCTGAGGAATTGAACCTAGGGCCTCATGCATGCAAGGAAAGCACTTTGCCACTGAGCCAGCTTCCTAGCCCAGTGGACACTATTTGAACTAAATCTTACCATGTGGAAAGAGAAATGAAAAAATGAAAAAAGAGAAAGAGATATTATTTTCCAATTTTTTTATTTATGAACTACCCAGGAATGTGTTGAAACAACCTAAACACCATATATCAAATATAGAACAATCTATGCAAGGAAAAATGTTTTCCTTGATAAAGACTCACAATGCTTACTCCATACATAAACCAATTATCATTGCGTCGGAAAAGAGAGGAAAAAATGACTAATAATCAAGTTATATTTAAGGTTTTCCCACAATCAAACTATAATTTTTTTCAAAATGTAATATTTTGTCCAGAATAATAATTTACTACATACCTCAAGAGATTCATTCAGGCACTCAATTAAACAAATATATTCTCACAGTGCCAAGTTTAGGAAAATCCATCTCCCTCGGGCATTTTTTTCCCTTAGCTTTATTTTCTTTTATGGATACCATCTATCAAAACATCAAATGGGAATGTTGATATCATCTAACCAGTGCTATACTCTCAACTAGATGCATATTCTATTTTAAGCTAAAAAAAGAATTCCAGGTATTTCTAGATATGTTTTCTTCCTTAACACTTATTAAACATTTTATAAATCAACATTATATTAAATGTTAATTAAAAAATCTAAATAGATGAAATAAAACATCTCATATGTCTTCAGGTCAGAGTTTGAAATGTTACTTTTTTCCCAAGTTATTCTGGTGAATTAATTTGCCGAAGTCATTGAAGGTAAATATAGTTGAACCCAAGTTGGATCATACATTACCCAAATAGAAGAAAACTGGACTGGGGAATGTATTGGTCAAGCGGCAGCTGTTTGATGTTTATTAATTTGATGTGTATATTTTCTGTTCAAGTAGATTATAACTTTTTTGATGTAGTAAAAAATGTTAAATTTATTTGAAATCCTATAAAGCAGAGATAGGCAATTTTTTCCTGTAGTTGATAATAATAAATATTTTCACCTCTGCAGGCTGTGACATCTTTGTCACAACTTTTAAACTCTGCTAGAATCACCCACCGACTGCATGTAAACAAATGAATGTGGAAATATTCCAAGAAAACTTTATCTACAGACACAGGCACCCAGTTTTCCAGTGGGTAGTGATTTCCTTTGGAGCATAAGGACTGCTTAGCCGAAACGAAACTTAAATGCAAAGTCATCATAAAGTCTCACTTGCTCTTCAACACAATGACTTTAAGATTTTTGGTTAACGAAATTCTAATATAGGTGTTTAACTCCATATGGAAAGTAACTACCAATACAGAGTTAAGCTGTCAACCATATAAAAATACAAACATGTAGCAAAAGACTGAAAACACATTTTAGCAATATAATTACTGTGGCATATTGCGGGCGATTTGTTTGTTTCTTCTTTTTTTCATAGGACTTAAGTGTGTAGTACATTTAATTTTATAAGAAAACCTACATGTATTGTCATAGCAAAGTAGAATGAGATTGTAGAATATTGATCTACTATGCCTGAGAATCAATAGAGATCTTTCATGGTTCATTACTCAGAAAGCAGTATTTAAAAGTAAATGAAAAGCATCCTGTATTAGGAAAAGTACTTGACTCATCAAGCAGCTATTTAGTAATCTAAGAAATTATTTTGTCCATGACATTACAGCACAATGGTGCTAAGAATTAATTACTTGTGTCATTTGAAAACTTGTTTTGATTTTTAACAAACATCTGAAGTTACCTTAAGACCACTCATGAGAAAGCTAAATTGGCTTCTGGGAACCAAAGGAAAACACTACTGAGTCTTGTTTGTCATATTTTAAGATGTTTATAAAAATGTTATTCTATGAAAAAAGCCCTTCTATATTTCTGAAGTGGTTGTGATTTAGAACAATTTTATCAGAGAAGTCAGAACTTGATAAGTTTCATCAGAAAATTTGTCTATAAAGTAACAGAAGCAAAGAGCTGAAACATATTATCACATAATCTTTCTATGTTTGAATGTCTCTTCACATATAATGCGGCTCAGAAAAACACAGTGACAACCACACACATATATACGCCTGGATACTTCCTTGTACCTCTACTCTATAATATCAAAAATATTTGAAATGGGTGTTTCCTGCTCATTTTGAATCCAAATTATTAGAAAAGTCCCTCAAGGAAACTTCTTGTGGCTAAAGAAGTATGTTTCATTCAATAGAAGATGAAATTTCTAAGAATTCCTTTCACATTCCTCAAGATGATTTTCATGACTCCAGAAAATAAACACAAGACTTAACATATTAGTTATAATGCTTCCAGCTGTATGTAATAATTCAACTTGTCTAAATTTTAATGAAAAAAGAATTTGTTTAAATATATATTTAATATATATAATGTGGCATATATCATATTATATATAATATACATATAGTGTATATGTGCACTAATACATGTTATATAATGCACATATGTATGTAAATACACATAGGTACTACATTTATATTGCATATGTATATTCTATATGTAATATGTGACATGTTGTATACTATGTCATATTATATACAGTATACATATCTTCCATTTGACCCATCCAAAAAGATGCTATTCTCAAATCTGTTGTACACAGTAGGAGTTGGTTACCACATGCCAGATGCCTATTCAATAGTTGTTCGTATCACATACACTTAGGGGCGTGTGATATAACCATGAAGCTCAGAGAACATCTACAGTCACCACATACCATATATGAAAATGTTTGTATAAACAAACCAACAAAAAGTAATAGACATCTGTTGCAGCTGTGTTCTTTTTTAAACTTGTCCTCTAACTCATTTGACAATTCATAATGTATAAATTGCAAGACACAGCCACTACCAGTGTTTAATACAGATATATCATTTATTAGTGTAGAACTGGCCTATGTTTGAAATAAATGAGTGATGAATTTAGAGACTATCTTCTCAGAGGCTTTAACAATGGTGATTTAAGTGTCTCAAATAACTTTGGAATGCACAGGAAAATCTCTGAGACCACAGTCATCCTTTATATTGTTGTGCGTCTATGTTTTTTTCACTTTTTCACTCTATACGTTTGTGTAAGCACAGAACTTTGCATTGTTTTATTTGGCATTTTAAAATTTATTCTCATAAAATTTGAAGTTCATGGTGTCCTCTCCAACAATAGAGACCACTCTGGTTTCCCAGTAACTTCATTGGAGAATTGATCAGCTCAAAGTCAGTTTCAGTTTGAGCTGTGGACAGCTTTGACTTCAGGGATCTAGGGCTTCCCTGTCTCATGTAATTCTTACCTGGCTTCCAACTTGCCATTTTCTCTTAATTTTTTCCTGGCTTGACATGTGGAGTTATGGTAGCCTCTCACTAACCCACTTTTCACTGGACATGAGATTCAGTTGATGGATTCAGGTTGAGATTTAACCTTCTTTGCTAAATTTATTGAAATTTTGGGTATAAGTATTTTTTTTATTTTTATTTATTTTTTATTGTGAAAATACTGTACAGAGGGGGTTACAATTACATGAGCAAGATAATTACATTTCTTATCAAGCATTGTAGCCTCCTCCTTTGTTTCCTCTTCCCATCCCTTCCCATCTTCCCCCGCCCCCCCATCCAATCCTCCCCGCCCCCCCACAAAAGTTGTAAAGTTTGTTTTCGACATAACGACTTGTACTTCTCATTGTTGCAACAGGTCCACCTGTATCCTTATTTAAAAGACTTGTTTTTCCCCTTCCCCTCCACAAATTATACTGACATCAAATACAGTGAAAGCAGGGGTTATACTGTGGGGGAGGGACATACAAAGCAACAAAGAAATAATCTTATAAATGCATTAGAAACAATCGCATGAAAGAAAAAAAACATTTGAATACATATCTTAGGGTTCATTTCCCTAACATCATCTTATCTGTAGATGCTGGAAATCTCAAAATTTATACTCTTGATACAGCTAGAATATCCATTAGTATATGATGATTATTTGTTTTTGTGTTTCCTAATGGACACCCAGATATCACCTTTCAAGTTTGGAATTATTCTAAAAGGATCTTTTACATAACTTTCATCCCCTTTGCATACACCAGTAGAGTTTTTCCTATATAAAGAAGTCCCTGAAAGTATCTTGCAAGTCTTAACAAAAATTTTCATCTTGTCATCTATTGTGTTTATTCAAGGATGTTGTTAAGTGTTGTATATACCTTTTCACTCATTTTTTATTACACAAGCAAAGTTGTAAAAATATGTTCTCATGAATATATCATTGCTCAAACCTATGAGTTATAAATTCTGAGAAACCAGATGGATGTATCAAGTAGGGGATTTATTTATTATTGTAGACAGGTTGAAAGATATTTTTGACATATCCTTGAATTACCCTGTATGAGCAGGGTGAAAAGCAATATTAGAGATTGCTCAAAACCCCCTGAATACTCATGCAAAATCAAACATGATAGTTTTTAGCTGTTTGATGTTAAAATGTCCTTCAAATCAATTTCTCTGTGTACTGAGACTGAAGAATTGACCATGTGTCATTGATTCATCTGGGCATTCATTTTTGGTGCAGGAGCCAGAACCCAAAACCTGTTGTATGCTAAGTACACATTCTATGACTGAGCTACATTCTAGCCCCATGTTTAATCTTTGGAAATACTAAATTTTCAGGAACTACAACCTAATATTAGCTTGCTATGGATTTCTAGATGCTGGAAGAGGGCACAATGTTCCCCACTAAAAGCAAAGAATTTCATTCTTCACAGCAGGAGCAGAAGCTAAAGACACAAGGGCCAGGAATATTTAGTAATGTAGTTGAATTTGATGCAGAAAAGAGAGGTTGTGCTTCCAGATCTGAAATCTTATGTAGAGTATAGTAAAATGCTATGATCTTTATCTAAAAGGAAACAGTGTTTATGATAATGAAAAGTGATACAGGTCTCTACTATCAGGAGTGAAAAACTAACTAACTTCCAAAGCTACTTTCTCAGCACCTTTAAAAATGTTAATATAACAAACATAGCAGGCCCAACATTTGTCCAGGAATATAAGATTCCAAGCGGACTGTGGAGAATGTTACCCACCATGATTTGCCTACTGACAAAGGATATAAATAAAGTTGGAATATTTAATTTTTGAAAACACCCTCTTAAAATGTATATAATGATTTCTTGTTTATGCAAGTCAAACTAGTCTTCAAAAGTTGTTATATAGAGCATAATGTATATGCTTATGCTATATTTACGAATTTATATTTCACCTCAATAAATAAATCTGCTGTTTTCTGCTTGACATTTTCTTCTTCAAAGACTCAATAATTGGTTTGGCCCTTTTATGAGAAATAATGGTTCCCCATTTTTTTTCTGGTATCCCAGAAGCCATTAATTTAATTTGGGTTTCTAGTAGAAAATAGACATTTAACATCATTTTGCAAAAGTTGTTTGGTTGGCTTAGTGACGTTTATTTAACAGCTTGTCACTTCCATCTGATTTGTCATTTTTCCTTTATTATAAACTGAATACTACTGAATCTTGAATTTCTCTATTTCTTCATTTTAGCCATGCATTAAGTATTTGTAAACCATTTTATTACTTTTCAAACTTTTCTATAAATATTTGTCAACTATGAAGCTGTACAAACTGCTGAGGGATCAATGAGGTAATTTCAGCCTTCAGTTGCTTACCATGAAATTTGGAAGGATGAGGATAAAACGTAGTTTGGAATCATGGGAGTTACAGGAACTAATAGATTCATAGAACCAACCTGAGATTGGGTTGGGTGTGTGCTGTGGAGGGATTTTTCTACAAAAGCAATGTATCACTCCTTGGAACCAAGATAGAACAGCAGCGGGCACGGAGTGCATAGTTTATGAGAACAATTAAATGTGGGAGTGGATAGGAACACAGGAGCACGTGAGATCTGCTAGACAACCAAAGTTAGGACAAAGATACAAGGTGATTCATTCAGAAGGAACTAGAAAGACAGAAGAACCTTTTTATAAATCATGTATTCGGCAATCCGTGTTTTCAAAGCTGACCCTCTCAACATTCTATAAGTGAAATGAGAAATGAGAGAAGATTTAGGGCAGGATTTAGAGGATTCGAGTTGAAACCTCAAGGTAATCATCATAATTCACAGTTAAGTAATAGCTCACTTAACTACTGAGCACTTATAGACAGACATCCCTTAATTTGTATACATTTTCAATGCAATATTTCCAGTTCATTTTGAGGTTTCTACTTTCAAAACTACAACTACAAACTTGAAAGGAGCCTCCGTTTCTTCACCCTTGTACAACAGGAAAGACCCCCCTACTGAGTTTTGAGTTATGCAATTATAACTTTCAAATACTCAGTAGTAATAATGGAAAGAGTGGGGGAATTTTGATTTTGTCTAGTCTTGATGTAAAATCTCTGTGTTTTGCCATGCAGTTGGCTATTGCATTGTCGCAGCTATTACATCTTGCCTGAAGAACCTACCTTGCCCTTTCACTTAGGGAGGATTTTCCTGAATACCTCGGCAGATTCTCCCATGAAGGTTTGTTTCTGACTCTATAATGTGGTGGATATTATTTTGTTAAATTTTTAGGATAATTTCTAGACTAATTCTTCAATGTTAATGACAGATTCTCACATGCAGGCGTTTATTTTTGATAATTATAGCTATGCTACTAAGGAAATTTAAATTTTTCTTAAAAAATGCATTATTTGTCTCTGCTGGAAGTCCAGAGTCACTTCTAAGCCTTCATCTTACCAACAGAATTTACTACTCATATGTATTTTCTTATGAATTCAGCCCCTTTACTTGGCTTGAAAACTATTTTGACTTGGCTTTCATCCCTTCTAGCTGCTCATGCTCAGCCTTTCTCTTGAACTGTCCCCTTTCTTAGGAATGCCGCAGTGTTCATTCACGCCCCAGGATTCTTTGGATGCACACATCTTCTGGCTTAACTCACACAGACATTTAATTGCAAGGAATTGCTCCATGAAATATTCTGCATAATTGCTAGATGCCCTACACACTTTGTACCTGAAATCTCTTCTTGGATGTCCAACAGATAAGTGTCTCAACCAAATTCCTGACAGACTAATTACTTTTTTTGTACTAATTTCTTGCTTCTATCTGTTTGTAAACTCAATCACAACTGATATACAAAAGCTGCACCTTAAATATACAGACTCTGATGAATTTAAATATATGCAGACCTCCATGATTCCATCCATTTAGTATCATGTCAATGCTGGATGTACAGAACCATCAAAAGATTCACTGTGTTCATGTTGGTTTGAGGAACACTTCACATCAGATCCAGCCTCTTCATAATATATTTAAAAGTGCACAGCACTGTGGTGTTGGCTGTAGGTGAAATGGGATAGGGAAGAACCCATTGTTTCTTTCTGAAAACACTAAGAGATACTTGTACAATACCTCATTCATCTGGCTCCACCTTTAAATTTTATTCACAGAATTGAACATCCAAATTCAATAATACACTTAGCTCATGCCACATTGAATTTCAGATTGAATAATAGCTTTCCATACAAGGAAGCAGAAGTAGTCAAATCCTCACCATTCTGCTGGTCAGTGTCTTGTCTCACAAGTAAAATCATCTGCAAAGAAGATCCTTTGTTATATGAGTTGTATCCACATTGACCTCTTCTCTGTCCTGCCACTGCATTGGATTATTCCCCATATGGTGTTCCCTTCCCTTTCTAGAAATATCTATCCTCTAGTTAGCAAGAAAATGTCCTCCAAGACACCATGCAAGTTGTTAATCAACCAACACGTGGCCACTGCGACTTTTTCTTTCCTCTTTATTTTTATTGCTTTGTTGACAGATAAATCTCATTTACCTTCATGGGGTACAGTGTGATAATTCATTATATGTAAAACATCATGTATTGATAAAATGGAGGTGCTTGGGTTCCATCATTCCAAATACTGCTGATTTCTTGTGATGAGAGAATACAGAATCTTTTCTAGTAAAAATGCTCTCTACCACCCTGGCACTCCAGGTCTATGTGCTGCCCACAAATGGCCAAATTCACAACTCATTTCCTTCTATTATGTGAGGCAATTTATTTAACAATATTTGTGAACTTTTGTGCATCCCAATAGAATGTTTCACAAATGTATCAATTTAAGGACACTAGATGAGGTATTTGATAAACTATTTTAAAATCAATTTATTATATACACTATCATATAAAAGTACTTGAGAAATCTTGCAAGAAATCATTTAGTTTAACGTTACTTGGGCAAGTTATTTGGAAATTTATTGGATCTTTCCATGTGTAATTACCCAAGAGATATGCCAGGAAATTATTTTCAAACCCTATTACTGTAACTCAGCCCATCATGACTATACCTACATCTCATCTCTTCAAAGAAAGATAGCTGGGCACTAGTGGCTCACGCCTATAATCTTAACTGCACAGGAGGCTGAGATCTGAGGATCACAGTTCAAAGCCAGCCCAGATAGGAAAGTCAGTTAACCACCAGAAAACCAGAAGTGGCACTGTGGCTCAAGTGGTAGACTGCTCACCTAGTGAGCTGAAGAGCTGAGGGACAGCACCCAGGCTTGGAGTTCAAGCCCCACAAAAATAAAAAAGAGAAAGCAGGCAGGCAGGCAGGCAGGCAGGCAGGCAGGCAGGAAAGAAGGAAGGAAGGAAGGAGAGAGAAAGAAAGAAAGAAAGAAAGAAAGAAAGAAAGAAAGAAAGAAAGAAAGAAAGAAAGAAAGAAAGAAAGAAAGAGAGAGAGAGAGAGAGAGAGGGAGGGAGGGAGGGAGGGAAGGAAGGAAGGAAGGAAGGAAGGAAGGAAGGAAGGAAGAAGAGAGAAAGAAAGAAAAAAAGAAAGAAAGAAAGAAAGAGAAGGAGGGAGGGAAGGAAGGGAAGGAAAGAAGAAAGGAAGGAGAAAGAGAGAAAGAAAAAAGAAAGAAAGAAAGAAAGAAAGAGAGAGGGAGGGAGGGAGGGAGGGAAGGAAGGAAGGAAGGAAGAAAGAAAGAAAGAAAAAAATTTGAGGATTGCAAATACTTGAAGGAAAACACTAAACACTGGTGAGGAATCAGACTGGAATTTGTATAACTGAAGCTGTTGGTCCCAAACCAAACCCTGGTGCCTCCTTGCTCACTTCAGTCCACAAAGCCTGCCTCTCAGCCAGTGTCCTTCCTCCGGTTGAGAGCTTTCTCTGGTGTTCCCATGACTGAGGCAAACTGAAGATGTTTAGCCCTTATCCCAAGACTGCACCCTAAGAGGTTGTTGTGAGCCTCCTCTCTCCAGCATGGTCTGAAGTTTCACAGTCCAGTCACTCACAGTGGGAAGGTGCTCTCTTCTGCCCACCACTGGTGCCTTCCAGGGGAGAAACCGTGGCACAGTGGGTTAAGCTCTGAGCCTCTTCTTTAATGTGGGACAGTTAGACAAGAAACCAACCCTGAGTGGGAGCTTGATGTGGCTCCTGGATGTTCCACCAGCTGGTGCCACTGGATGTGGTCTGTACTTTGTATACTCTGTACTGTGTGTCTAGTTTAATTAGCTCTCAACAGCTGGTGAGGATTTAATTTCTAAATAGTTTAAGATTTTGATTGAGAGACCCAAATCACAATGCATAAACAGAGAGTTAACTGTCCTGTACTCCGATACTTCAAGTCCCACAGGTAATTAATGTCCTGATGTGAAAAAATGTATAATTATTCAGGTGAAAATGGTTTGTGAACACCTGTGTAAGGCTCTTTAAAAAACTACAATGTAGGAGTCATCTTTGGACATTTAAATTGTGTCATTCATCTCTGGAATAAAGGTCATAAACCACTCTAGAAAAAGTATTTAACTATAAAGTATAAGGAACTTATTACTAGATCTCTTGTATTGAATGCTAAATGAAATGATTTAGTATGTGTATTAATAAGAAGGTATCAGTGGAAAGAAACAATAAATGAAAATGTTTCTTACTATATTATGCTGGGAGTTGTGCTATCTGAAGATTAATAAAGTCTAAGCATTCACAAATGCTGTGTTCAATTGACTGTATTAATTAGATGAACCAAAAAAGCACATGGCTGGACATAGATACTTTTTATAAAAGAAATTTAACCATATACTCTGTATGACTAAATTAAATGCCAAGTTCCCTTAAAGTGCAAAGTCAAGGGATGGTGTGGTTATTCCAAAATCCCTTGATTCAACAGTTGTGTAAGCCTATGTCTGGACAGAGAGAGAATACTAGTGTGAAGATAGAACATAGGAATTGGCCTTGAAGCACCTTGTATGTCAGATTCAGTCCTGAATAAAACAAGTGAAGGCAAGGAAGTTTTAATTTGTTTTAGAGGTTTCTGTCTACAGTTGTGGGGAGGGTGTGGAGGACCAGAGCAGCTCCCTGTTGGTGGCCAGGAAGCAGAGGAAAAGCACAACAGGCTAACAGGCTCTACTATTTTTAAAAACATTTTAATAAAGCACAAAGATGACTCAATTATTAAGTCCATTTAAGAAATCTTTACCTAACCAAAAGAGAAAAAAAAGCATACATGGCTAACTTAGAAGTATTTTGGTAAGGTTAGATTTAAATATGATTTTAAAACAGAAATGCACACACCCATCTGCATGCAACTTTGTACAACAAGTTATCATTAATCATCAGTGAGATCACATATGGAACAAAGAATGTCTCAGGAAACAAGAAGACATTCAGTCTACTTTAATGTACATGAGAATGTAACTTATAGGAGTTAGTCTTTGCATGTGCTAAATTGCCTAAAGTAACTGTGACAATTAAAAATTTTGACAACGAAGTGGATCAGTAGCTGACTCGTGTTGGTGAAAACAAAAAGACACAGAAGCTTTGTATCATACTGTCACCCTCCTTAATCCTGTTCAGAAGGTGTAACACCTGTAGTTCATAATCTTCTTCTGCTTTATCTTTATGTGCTTGTCTCTTCACTCAGAATTTTTGTTTTTGTGTGTATATTTTGCTTTCATTTCTTGTTTATTTATTTATAGATTACACTTCAAATGTGGTTTAGGGTAACCTCCATTTCTCCAATGCTTGGATGACAGGTGTATACCAACACATCTGAACTCTCAAAGTTCTTCTGTGAGCTGGGCAAGATTCTACTTCAATCAACCATTGGCTGGTATGGTATGTGTCTGTTTCCCCAGCTATTCAAAAAGAATAAATCGAGGATATCTATCTAAGCCTATCCTGGAGAGACAGAAAAAAAAAAGACCTTACCTCAGATACAACCAAAGGAAACATGGCTGGAAACATTGCTCAAACAGTAGAATGGTTACCTAGGGAGTGCAACACTCTCTGTTCAAACCCTACTATTATAAAAATAATAACATGCATATTGTTCCAGGAGGCTGTCAGAGGTTTCCTGCAGGGTTTTTTCCAATGCACAGGTCCTCTGGGTGCATGTGGTGATCCAACCCGGTTCTTCCGGGTTACAGCTGAGTGTGGCTCTGGCTGGAGTTGGGTTCAGATCTTTTCAGGCTGCTCATCAAGACGACCAAGATGACTGAGCATCACCAGTGCTAGTATGCATGGCCAGGCTTACAAACAAGCATTAACCATCTATCCTGCCACATCTACTTACTCTTCCAAGGACAAGGTCAAGGTCAAAGTTAAATGAGGAAAATGCTCACTTTCTTAATGGGATGACACACAACAGATTCATACTATAGATTTACACAACAGATGCTTATACTAACAAAGAAAAATGAAAAAAATAGGACTAACATTTTAGTTTTCAGTAGTAAGGACAAAGTCGCAAGTCATAGTCCACGACAAAGTACTTTCCATGCAGGCAAATAGCCTTTTAAAATCGGTTAGAGTTAGATTTATTTATAAAACTTAGCAAAACCTATTATACAGTTTCCAGAAAACAAATAGGTAGGCTTTAATTATTTGTGAAGATACATTACCTCATTCATAAAGAGATAAATACAAATGAAATACAGAAATATTGGCAAAAATGAAAACAAAATAGAGCTACTCCATATGGTCGAGGCATGGTCAAACATTATTAGTGGGTGTGTAAATGGACATATCTACAATGAAAATTTATGTATACTGCTATGTAGTATTTGCATATGTATTTACCTATATGATTGCATAGATTTAGTTAAACTGCAAAAAGATTAAACTATTTATTCAGATGGTTTTGTCTTACCAGCATAGCTCCACATTTGCTATATACTTATGTACAACATCATTCATTGTCAAGGTTCACAATATTAAAAGAGTGGACACATTTCTGATTGGTCACATAAATCTTCAAGCCTCAGTCATCTGTATATGTTCTGTTGTGGAAAAACTTCATGGCTTGTGAAGAGTGGAAAGATCTGGAGGAAAAAAAATTGTTTATGGTGTCCTCACATCATTGTAGGGAAAAATATATGAAATTAGATTCTGTGTGTGGAGAACTAACAGCAATGACAACGATCCCTGAAACTTCAGTAAGAAATGAACAAACAGGTCATCTCAGAAATTGCTTATGGGAAGCAAGAAACTAGGGAGAAACTGTTTTTTATCTGAAGTTGTCTGGAGCTTGAAGCTTCTACAGCTTTGCCGAAAGTAGAAGATTTAGCTTGATGCTTTTTTTTTTTCATGATGCAGATTTTGGAAACAGAATATCGATTTCAATATGAAAATTCCTGTAGGACCACCCCCACACTCTTGTCTTTCCTTTGAAATTACTCAGAACTATTCACAGATAATCTTGATAATGATGACAACCTAGATTATAACCATTTCCTTGTTATCTTTCAGTGTTAGAGAATTTTCTACTCAAAAATTTTCTAATACTTCAATTCTATCGTTATTTCATAAAGATGTCAAATACAATCAATAGAATGAAAACTTAATAACAATATTTTTTTCTTGTTAAGAATCCCCACTACATCATGCCTACTGATCACTTTTCTCAAAAGGGATGGATTAATGGATTAATCTGGGGAATAAAGCAATAATATTTCTTTGAGCTGTGAAATATGAGATAATTTTTACCAACACATTGTATCCTCTGAAGAAGTTATGTGCTTTAAGAGAGCCTTATCATTTCCATCGGGTATGGGCTTCCATGTTTAGGATTTTGTGGTACAAATTCCAAGTCAAGTAAAAGGAACATGATCTGGTTTTCTGGTAGTTGGTTATAGAAATATTTTAAAAATTGAAGCCATTTAAAAAGATCTAAGGATCACTTGGTGGTCTAAACTTCCCTATAGATGAGGTCAGAAGTCGATGAAGTCACAGCCTATTGTCAGAAGGGACCCTGGGGAAAATGACAAATTTTTTTTGGGGGGGACGGTCCAGTCGTGGGGCCTGAACTCTGGGCCTGGGCGCTGTCCCTCAGCTCTTCAGCTCAAGGCTAGCGCTCTACCACTTGAGCCACAGCACCACTTCCGGCTTTTTTTCTTTTTGCTTATGTGGTGCTGAGGAATGGAACCCAGGGCCTCATGCATGCAAGGCAAGTGCTCTACCACTGAGCCACCTTCCCAGCCCAAAATGACACATTTTTTACCTTGATTTGGTCATCTGAAAAATAATTATTACTTCTCAGGGCAAATTGAAATGCAATGAGATCAATAATGAGGAAAATATATGATACTTGTCAGCTACTTTTATTATCTTTACCCCAAAGAATGTATTAAATGTAACTATGATAGTTAAGAACTCTTTAAAGAATTCTGCCATTTCTTATCTCAGTAAAACCTTTTGTCATGCTAGTTAATTATAGCTACACTCCTCAGCAAACAATTTGAGTAATGTATTCTGAGTTTGTAATATTTGGAATGTCTTAATTTGGAAGGAGAGATAGAATATAGATTCATGGAAGACAGATGGATACATGAATGACAGATATGTGATAAATACTAACAGTAAATGAAAAACAATGTGACTTCTGTATTGCTTTCTCTAGCTAACTGAGGTGTCTTTTACTTTACTGATACTTCCATCTCCTACCATATGATATCAATCCTCTAGTTTCATAGATATGAGGGAAATGTTTTTTATCTTTCCATCAAAAATATTAATGTTTCTTCCTTTCATCTTTTCGGTTAACAAATAAGCATTTTGATTCTGATAAAATTGAGCAACAAGCCTTCAAAGTGATTTTGAATGATCTTGTGGAATTCTGCCTTCAAACGTGGCCACTTGCTTTCAGAAAGAGCAGTATTACGGGAATGTGACTAGCTACAATAAGACTGACCTGACGGGGGTGATTTACTAGGAGCAGAAATCGCAGAATGCAGACTGAAGATTTCTGTCCTAATGATTCCACAATCCATTTAAAAGCAAAAATATATCTAAAATAGAACAAGGACACTTGTCTTTACAATGTACACACACACACACACACACACTATTGTATAGGTTTCATATTTCAATGTTATTAATAGTACAAAGAAGTAAGTAATCATATTTTATATGCGGGAACCTGAAGTCAGAGAAATCCTGGAGCTCAATATTTGCTCAATGTCTCCACAAAGGTGATTTTAAAATGTTATATTATATAGTTATTTTAATTCTTTACCAATAGTTGATGAAAGTTGCCAGTGATAATAAACATAAGGAAAAATACAATATAATACAATACAAACCTGAGCTATATTTATAATATATGAGTTTCTTAGATAATAATACAATCTTGGCGACACCCTACTATGTAGGCGGGATGAATTCCAAGATTCCCTTGTGAATATGAAAAGTTATTATTATGTCACTTGTGCTCTCAATTCTATGTGATTCATATCAGATTACATTATACTTTCTGAACTGTAAACTGGACTTGAGAAGGAATAATGTGAACTAGGAGACGTTTATTACTAACTCCATCATTTCTAGTAATGTAACTATGCAATGCAAGTCTGTAGGATGGATGGATATGTGATAGATAGATGAACGGGATATGGACAATAACTAGATGATGGAAATAGAGAAACACAGATAGATAGATAGATAGATAGATAGATAGATAGATAGATAGATAGATAGATAGATAGACAGACAGACAGACATAGACCAACAGAGAGACAGGTGAAAGATGATAAAGAAAAAGGAGAGAGGTGTCAGTTCCTCAAAAAGAACCCTAGGCATAAAAGATCAAAATCTCCTTCAAGTTCAGTACTGTGAATGCTTCAGTTACTATTGTGGTTAGT
Source organism: Dipodomys merriami (assembly GCF_024711535.1). Taxonomy (NCBI): domain Eukaryota; kingdom Metazoa; phylum Chordata; class Mammalia; order Rodentia; family Heteromyidae; genus Dipodomys; species Dipodomys merriami. The sequence goes on along the minus strand of NW_027206179.1, from coordinate 17,313,722 downwards.
GATCTGGGAAAGGGCTCTCACATTAATATTTAATTTCTAATCAAGACTTTCAAAGAATCAACAAATGTTTCTGTTGGAGATCATTTATCTCAAACACTCATTTTAATATATTGTGTTTAACTTACATTGATTCCTGGCTTAACCAACACAGGATAAATTAGGTTTAATTAAGGAACTTAAGCCTTGGATTCCTATTGAATTGAGAAATAAAACTATCAATGTTTCTATCCCTGCTGAGCCATCTGTGAATACTGAGAAATAACGTATCCCATTTGTATCAGATACTTGTTGCTAAGCAGTTGGAAGAGGGCCTCTGAATAAAGTTCCTTCATTTTAATTCTTTTTTAATACTTCTTCACAAAGATTGAGTGGACATGAAATTTTGTTTTCATGAGATTGAAGACATATTTCAAATTGAATTATTAAATGGAATGTCATCATTAGAAGCAAGAAATAAATTTATTTTATATAAATACAACACAGATGATTTTAAAAAATAACCTGTTTTTCTGGGTACAGTGGTAGTTTTATTTAAAGCACAGGACTACATAGAGATAAACTATGGAATATTCAGTTAACCATATCTAGTTAGATATACATTGACTCCATCAAAATGTGCCAAATTACACTTCTCTTTGTGGGTGAATAGAATTGTGCTTTGAAAAAAAAATCGCTTCTCGTGGCACTGCAGTGATCATGACTGAGGACTTTTGAAGTTAATAATATAGAATTAGAGTTATTTATTTAATTGGTTCCAGTCTACTGCAGAGTTTAACAAGCTCAGATAAATGGGCTAATCTTTGAAAATTAGTCTACAAATGTCTAGTTATTTTTAAAACTTACATTGGTTGTAATCAGACAGTTTCTTAGAGCACGAATTTTCTAGCATTTTTATAGTTAGATGGTATTTTTTTTTTTACTATTTTGTAGAATGATTCATGAATTGTGTTTGTCTAAGCACAAGGATTTCTAGAATCATAGGAAACATCTGGAAAACCAGGACAGCTTCAGTGCATAAAATGAACTAATCTTTTATTATGGAGAATAAAAGGAACAGTCAATTTCTAATTAATAAGATTTTCCTATTTTATATGTAAAAGCCTCAGGATAAAACATAATACAATGAAAATTTTAGATAGCTCTAATAAGTGACATTCATATGGTGTGTGTTTTCTATGATGAATTTATTGTCAGCATTGTATGGTTTTATTTCTTCTCAAATATAGCGACATTTAAACTTCCCATCGATTTATACAATTTAATTCAAGATTCTTTCATTTATTTCTTCTCAAGAGTAGCCACATTGACATATATTTTTATAATCTTTTGTAACTTATTAAGGTGAAAAATGAATGTTTATGTCTTCAGGGTTGAAGCTCTAATTTTGATATTGTATGGTCAATCATACAAACTTTATAAAACGAACAAATGGAAGTAATTGACATTCCATCACCTCTGGGTCAGAAGTAATAACTAAATATGTTTTTCAGTAAAGATGAAAAAGCCTAAGTACAGGTTTAATGACTTGTGATCTTCTAATTGATCCCTCACCCTTTCCTCCAACCATCAACCTTCTTTGACCTCTGACCATCACTGTCCGTCTCAGACTCCAGATTTGAGGTATGCAGTCCTCCTTCCTCTGCCCATGAAGAAGCTTTTCCAAATGTGAGACCATGTGCTTATTTTAAATAAAGTTTCAAACTAAAACTTCCTTGTATTCTGAGTATACAATTTACATTTGATATCAGATGTGTATCGCACATTTCATAATGACTTGAATTGATTCTCTAATTTGATTTCAGTCACTCTGGCAGCTAAACCCCACACATCTGCTCCTGAACTCCTCCCATTAGAGGTCTTTGAAAACTGAAATGTGTTAACATTTAAAGCAATATTCAAACCCCTGCTAATTCTGATTGACTTCAGCAAGGGGCAGTTTTAAACAGCACATTTGTTGTCTGCTAACCTTGTTTAAGCAAGAATAGTTCAGTGTATGTTAACGGTGAGCAAAAAAAAAATTGCATTTCTAACAGTGATAATATGGGAAAAGAAAAGAACATAAAATATTAAAAATATTACATTATAAAATATATACAGTAATACGGATATGGACATGAGAAATGTCTGAGACAAGAGCAGTGGATTCAATTATAATCAATGCATAAAATTATCGAATAACGCTAATATGATGTTAGAGGAATAAGAAGGATGACACTTATTCCTATTTTGAAAATGAAGGAAAATCTCCATGGCACAAATACATGTTGCGATAAACAGCGTCTTCAGTAGAGCATGGGTGCTAGGTCCAGACCTGCGTGTAGGGGCACAAGAGGAAGCAAGCCTAGGGACCCTGCATGGTGGTGGGGTATGGGGGAAACAAGTACTGAAGTACTCAGCACAGCACTGGTGGAGTGGAAAGTCCTAAGTGGAGAGCACTTGGAACCGTTCTTTTCTTCAACACTGCTGCTAAATCTCAAAACGTCTCCAATAATAATAATGTTCCGAGATACATCACAAATTTTAGCAACCACATGAAGACCACGTAGTGGAAACGTACGAAGTGATTTTGATTTGCAGCAGAAGATACGAAGAGAGCAGGAAGTGAATCCGAGGAGGAGACAGCGCACAGACGGTCATAAAACAGGAGGACGGATCTGCAAAGAGCCACACAGCAAGAGAGCATCAACTTTATCTGCAATGTTTTAACATCATAGGAAATGGATACTCATCTACTCATACGCTCATCTAGTCATGTTAATGTGTAGGTAGAGGAAACAGGAGAAAAAAATGAAGACAGAGCTATTTGAAGCCTAGAATTATACCTGAGGAATCTTTAAAGAATTGGTACAAGTATAATGATTACATAGACTATGGTAAAACAAAAGCAAAAATATAAAACAACAGCAACAAAAAACTGGGCCAAAGGAGAAGTATTGGAGCTGTTTACGAAGATTTTTTTTCCAGAAATAAAAATCTTTGTTGGAGTTTATTCTTCCAAAGAGGTAAGAAAAGTAGCAAAAGGCACAATTCCAAGCTTTCAACACTGAAGAAGAAAGGCAGTGCAAAAATTGTATTTACATCAATGTGCTTCTCAAAAAACAGACGATGTATTATGAAATATGAAATGCATGTATGTTCCAGAAATGCTTGTAAAGTCCAATGCTATTACAGACATCTGAAAGAATCAGTATCAATATGGACCACGTAAGTTTAGAAGCTTAAACAGTCCAAAGCATTCTAGAGTCTTCTAAGTTTCAACCAGTGTTTCTGTACAGAATATAGGGGCACTAAGTAGACAAATATATTCTCTTTGGGGATAAGTTTTTCACAATTACTTAAATCTGTATTGAAACAATAAAGCAGTCACCTGCAGTGTAGACATAAATAAATGAACTAACTACCTAAACAAATCAGCTCTGATTAAATAATTCTTTCTTATAAACAGTAAGTGGAGGGATTGGATTAGTCAAAGGGAGGGTGAAAATATTGAAGGGTGACACTGATCAAGAAGAATTGTATTCATAAATTGCTCTGTCATATGGCATCTCCTTTGAACAACTACTTAAGGATAACAAAAAAAATTTTCTTGTGAAAATACCTTACAAAGTGGTTACAATTACATGGGCAAGGTAATGAGTACATTTCTTATCAAGCTTTGTTGCCTTGCCCTTTGTTTCCCCTTCCCATAACTTCCATGCCCCCTCCCCGCAGCCAAAATTGTAAAGTTCATTTTTTGACATAATGTCTTATACATCTCATTGTTGCAATGGGTCCACCTGTATCCCTATTTAAACGATTTGTGTTTTCCCTTCCCCTCCATAAATTATACCAACATCAAATACAGTGAAAGCAGGAGTTATACGGTGGGGGAGGGACATACAGAGCAACAAAAAATAATCTTATAAATATGTTAGAAACAATCTCAAGAAAGAAAAAAATAAAACCATTTGAATGCTTATCTTGGGGTTCATTTCGCCTAACATCAACTTATCTTACCATTTCTGCTTGACTCAGACATATAGTAGTTATTGCAAATAAGGGAAACCATGGGACCTATGTTTCTTTGGGCCTGACTTACTTCACTTAATATAACTTTTTCCAAGTCTTTCCATTTTCTAACAAATGGGGAAATGTCATTCTTTCTGATGGAGGAATAGAATTCCATTGTGTATATATACCACATTTTCTTGATCCATTCATGTACTGAGGGGCATTTGGGTTGGTTCCATATCTTAGCGATGGTAAATAATGCTGCAATAAACATAGTTGTGCTGGTAGCTTTAGTATAGTCTTGTTTGTGATCATTTGGGTAAATGCTCAAAAGTCTTTTGAGGAACCTCCATACTACTTTCCAAAGTGGTTGAACAAGTTTACACTCCCACCAACAATGCAGTAGTGTTCCCTTCAGTCCACATCCCCTCCAGCATCTTTTGTTAGTTCTTGATTATAGCCATTCTAACTGGGAGGAGGTGGTATCTCAATGTCGTTTTGATTTGCATTTCTTTTGTGGCTAGAGAGGTTGAGCATTTATTCACATTTCTATTGGCCATTCTTTCCTTTTCAGAGAAGTTTCTCTGTAAATCTTTAGCCCACTTGGGCAGTTGTTTCTCTGAGGATTTGTTGTTGGGGGATTTAATGTTTTGAGTTCCAAGCATAGTTTAGATATGAGAACCTTGTCCGTTGTATGGCTAGTGAAGATCTCCCAATCTGTAGGCTTTCTATTGATCTTGCTAGCTATGTCCTTTGCCATGCAGAAGCTCTGCAATTTCATGCAATCCTGTTTGTCCAACCTTTCTTTGATTTGTTGTGTTTCTGGGTCTCTATTAAGAAAATTTTGGCCTGTGCCAAGGAGACCTAGGGTTTCTCCTATTCCATCCTGTAATGTTTTCAGAGTGTCTGTTTTGACTCCAAGGTCTTTGATCCATTTGGAGTTGATTCTGGTGCAGGGTGATATATAAGGATCTAGCTTTAATTTTCTACAAGTAGTTAACCAATATTGCCAGCACCATTTACTGAAGAGGCGTTCTTTCTTCCATTCTATTTTTTTTAGCTCCCTTATTGAAGATTAGTTGGCTGTAGGTCTGTAGGTTCATTCCTGGGTTTTCAATTCTATTCCATTGGTCCTGAGGTTTGTGCTTGTGCCAGTACCAAGCTGCTTTGATTACTATGGCTTTGTAGTAGAGTTTGAAATTTGGTATTGATATTCCTTCAGCACTGTTCTTTCTTTTAAGGATTGTTTTTTGCTATATGGGGTCTTTTATTATTCCATATGAATTTTTGGATTGCCTCTTCTATTTCCTTGAAGAATGAGGTTGGAATATTGCTAGGTATCACATTGAATTTGTAGATAACCTTGGGAAATATTGCCATTTTCCTTATGTTCATCCTTCCAATCCAGTAGCATGGTAGGTTATTCAACTTTGTAAGTTCTGTTTCTTTTTCAGGTTTTTAAAGTTTTCATCATAGAGGTCCTTTACTTCTTTGGTTAAGTTTATTCCTAGGTATTATATTTTTTGTGGGGTTATTATGAATGGAGTTGCTTTCCTGATTTCAGCCACGCTTTTCTCATTGTTGGCATACAGAAAAGCCATTGATTTTTGGGGGTTAATTTTATACCCTGCTACTTTGCCAAAGTTTTGAATCAGCTTGATTAATTTGGGAGTGGAGTCCATGGGATTCTTTAAATACAAAATCATTTCATCTGCAAAGAGGGAGTGTTTTAGTTCATCTTTCCCTATGTAGATCCCTTTTATGTTTGCATCTTGTCTTATTGCTGTAGCTAGGCATTCTAATACTAGATTGAAGAGAAGTGGAGAGAGTGGACATCCTTGTCTTGTTTCTGAGTTAAGCGGAAATGGCTTTAGTTTTCACCATTAAGTATAATGCTGGCTGTAGGTTTGTCATATACAGCCTTTATTGTATTGAGGAATGTTCCATGGATTCCTACTTTTTCCAGAACCTTCATCATAAAGGGGTGTTGGATCTTGTCAAATGCTTTTTCTGCATACAAAGAATTTTTTATTAAAAGAAATGAAAACAGGAAACATACCTGATTTCATTTGTGTAAGGCAATTCATTGATGCCTACCCTAAGATTCTTCCTCATTTCTATTGTGAATTATTAAAGGTTGCTTTTTCTAGGTATCATTTCAATATTTCAGCATACTTTGAAAGAATAGAGGATTTATCCCAGATAAAGGAATGGTATTAGGGGAAAATAATCCCATACCACATCCAATAAATCAGCTAAATATATTACTATAGTTATAAAAATAAAATCTACACAAGCAAGTCCAACGTTGTTCTTTCAAAATAATCATGGAATTGTCAGATGGGTTGTACCATATTTAAACATTTTTATTTAGTAATATGAGCTGCTAAAGCAGCTTTGTTTTACTGAGAAATATCCCAATAGTTAAAAATGATAGTATCTATTTTCTTAACATTTTACATAGAAAAATCTTTAGACCTAATTAAAAACAGTTTTAAATAAAGTAGTTCAGATCCCATAATTAATATTTAATCAAACCACATTTAATTGAATTATACTTAAGTAACATTATAATGATGAATGCTCCACATTTATATTTTCTATTTGCCTTCTGTTATATGATATTTTCCACGTATGTTAACTGGTAGAGTTGCAGATACCATTTGAAGGTGACTCAGCAAACACTCCTGAGAAATCAGAGAAGATAATCATCTTTGAAGTAAGCTGATATCAATACAAAATACCTTATTTTGTTAATGTTTCATTGCTTTCTAGCTTTCATGAGGGAATAGAGTCTCAGTGATCAAATTTAGTCCCCATGAGGAGGTGAGTTACTGAAGACATTAATAGTGGTTTTCCTATGAATCAGAATAATTATATTTATATTACAGTTATATTATAGTTACTATTATTTAATATTTCATATTAAATATATTGCCCTAGGATACATTAATGTAGTATTTTAGAATTAGACTTAAATATTGCTTAGCAAAACATTTTATATCAGGCTACTGGTCTGAGAAGCTTTTCCTTATTTTATTTGAAAATATAGCTGTTTTCTATTTGATTCATATAGTACATTGGATACTGAGCAACAGTAACAGAAATGATGTTTTGCTTATTAACTTCTGAATAGTCCTTTAATGCTACCAGTAGGAGACTATTTACTAGAGATTATTCTATTGATCAAGAATATTTTCTGGTAGTTTTACAAAAAATTTAATTAATCCTTGAGGTGCTGGGCATGGTGGCACACAAATGAAATTCCAGCACTTGGAAGGTGAACAGTTGACTCAATTGAAGCTATTTGAAAAGTTTCCAGTAACTAATAGGAATAGCATAGGTTTATACAAACTTAAAATATTAAACAGTTTAACGCATAAGCTCTCTGGTTATGTTAAATTTCTAATAAATTTTGCCTGTAAAGTTTATCAAAAGACAATTATTTCCTGATCTAAGGATAAAAAGAAGGAATACTATTCATTAGTGAACTTCCTCATGCTTTGATACTTTCCAACATTTTGACAAAATAATGCTAAATTTTACAGTTCTATAATTATCAATAAATAATGTAGGCTCTTTAATACCAGCTTGATTTACAATATATCTGACCACCCATGATGAGAACTTTTGTATCAATCTTGTTTGTGTCTCAAAGTGCAAACAAACATCATAGTGTTCCCAGTTATTTCATGACAAGTACTGCAAGTAAAAATCACTTGGGGTTATTTTGCTCTGTGATCCCCAGGGATGACACTTTTCTGCAATCAAATCTTTCATTCATAAACTTGCTTTGTTAGCATCTTCTCTGATTGCAGTCTATTTCGGAGTTGGAGAGAGAGTGGAGAGCACACCCCATCCGCCTTTCCAGTGGATTTTTTTCCTAGAAGAGGAGACATTCTGTGTGTACACATGAGGTGCATGTTTTCTTTCACAAAGATTCTAAGTATGTGCATATGTATGTTTGTATGTATTCATGTAGGTATGTATGTGTGCATGTATATATGTATATATGTAGTTTGGAAACAGTGCCTTACTATGTAGTACAGACTGTCCTGCGACTTTGAACTCTTTAGGTGTTGCCTCAAGAGTACTGGATTACCGAAGTAACACTTCCACACTTCATTATCTGTAGATTTTTTTCCTAGGTATTTTACCTAGAGGTTTATTTTTAAGCCTTTAATATACTTGCAATTAGTTTTATGAATAATGCAAGAGTCTAACTTCATTCTCTGGCTGGCATGTTTTCAGTTCCCCCCACTACCATTTGTTGAAGAGATTGGGCTCACTGTGCACTCAGTATCCTACTCAGATGCACTCATGCATGTATGTTTATCTCTGTGTTCTCCAGTCGGTTCCCTGGCTTTCTATGTCTGCTCTGGTCATGATAGCCAGGCATTGCATTTTGTCATCAGGAAGTGCGGTGCCTCTCCTTACCTCTGTGATTTGGGGTCTGTTATGGTTTCATATGAATTTTATCATTATTTCCTCTATTTCTATAAGAAATGCCATTGGAGTTTTGGTGGAACTAGCATTACATTGGTAGGTTGTTGTGTGTGCATGGACATTCTGAATGATATTTTTTCTAATCAAAGATAAATTACAATTTTTGTTGCATGAATTACCAACCATTCTTAGCTAACAGAATCTTCTATTTCAGCTTTTTACTTAGGTATTCTATGTTATGCAGAATTGTGTGTGAGTGTGCCTGTTATTTTTTATTCACTGCAAATTCATGGATTTGCTTTCTAAATTTTTTTCTCTTCCCTATCTTTTGGTGATTGCAGAGCTGATAGACTGATGGGTTACATCTACATGAATCAGGTAATGAGTGATGAGTACAATTCTTTTTGAACCATATTGCCCCTTCTGTCACTCTCTCAGTCTTAACTTCCTGCCCCCACCCACAAGATATGAGTTTATTTTTCCACATCATGTCTAATGAGTACCCCTGCTTCATCTCTGTTCATGTTCTCTGTTATTTAGGAAAGAAAGTAAGGAAGGAGTGGGAAGATGATAGGTGTAGCTCGCGGAGCTTTGAACCTCGTGTGTTCTCACTTCTGAGTGTTCTTCCTGCAGAACTCCACCTGTCTTTAGGATGGAGTCAGCTGCGTTCTCACAAGGATGCCATCTCAGTTCTGTGAACTGAAATAGTTACTACCTCCTGCCCATTTGGAAATAAATTTCAAGAAACTGAAACAAATTAGTGAGTGAATTGTCCGTGTTGTTTGTTCAGAGCAATAAGTAAGGATGACAGAGGGCTTTATGCGCTATGAGAGCTAGATTTCCATTTAATGTTTTATGAGATCCTGGAATTGTTGAAAGAAGTTAGGAAATAAAACATCAGCTCAGAAATAGCTTTTTGAATAAAACAAACTTTAAACACTAAAATCACAATTATCCCTTTAATTAGAAGTGAGATTTGTTTCTCCCCTAGCACCTATCCATTATTGAGGGTTCACAGAATTATAGCTAACCCAAATTTAATTAATGAGCAACAAAGAGGTATTCACTAATGGGTAGGCAAAGAGATAAAGTCTGAAACCATTTATCAGAGATAAGTAGGCATCAGTTATTGGCCTATTGATGTTTTTGCTTACCTATCCACTTATCAAAAAAGATCTGAGTTGCTATGCCCTGGCGTAGAGGCATGCTACTATATTAAAGACATTTTAGTTCTTGCTCTCAAGCATTTTAGCAGTGACATAACAATAACGGATTTTCAGATATATCCCCTCAGTAATTTAGTTGCTACTCCATTTCTGTGAATCACAGCCAAGTAATTAATCTTTTACCTAGGAGACAGCACTGGTGATGTTAATAAACCCCAGGAACAGGAATACATTTATATAAGAGGAAGTGCAGGAAGACCTGTGTTAGGGTGTTATTAAATGAAGATGTTTTGGCAGGCATGAAGAGAAATAGGAGGCTGATATCAGTGTATGGAATATCTCATCACCGGCTAATGGTAGTGTACAAAAGACACATGGGGAGCAGCATTTGAATATCAAGAAGTATACTGCTTTTCCTTTTTTTTTTCTTTTTTTTAAGCATAGCAGAAATGAGATTGGGAAAGCTTCCTAAGCATGCATGCTCCATGCAGTGCCATCAGGCACTCAAGTGTTGGAAGTGTAGAGTCTGGACAACCCACACATCTGCTCCCCAAGACATGCATTATTTGAATGAAATGCTGGGGTTAAGAAAAGGATATTTTCATTCTCATGTTGATCATACTGACTGGCTCAACCAAGGAGAAGAGTTCAATAACCTCTGGAGGATCCCAGCAGTCTAGTGTGAATGATGTTGTATAAGACTTGGGTTTATATGTCTTGAAATTATTTTTTAAATAAAGAGGTAATTGCTTTTAGCTTTTGTCAGAGAGTACATATCAAACTTAATGAACGCCAAGATAGAGACATAAGAGGGTTTATCTTTGTTGCTGTTGTTGTTAATGTATTTATAATGCACCATGTGATTTTTTTTGTTTCTTTTGTATGTTCTTCCCTCATGGTATAACCCCTGTTTTCACTGTATTTGATTCTAGTACCCTGCATCTTGTATATACATTTTTCTAATTTGGGGAGGGAAAGGGAAATAACAAAATGCTGAAACAAGGATACAGACTGACCCATTGTAACAATGAGATGTACAAGATACTATGTTGGAAATGAACTCTAGAACTTTGGCTGGGGGAAGTAGTTGGGGAGGTGGGGAGAGAAGGGATGGCTGGGGAAAAGCCAAGGAGGGGGTAACAATGCTCAAGAGGAAATGTACTCATTCCCTTACTCATGTAACTGTAACCCCTCTGCACAGTATCTTTACAAACTTAAATAAGGGCTTTAGTTATTTTTGAAATGATATATTTGAACACATGTAAATATATATTCCTTTTAGTTATTTTTGAAATGACAACTGTGAACACATGCACATATATCGTAGTTTTCATTAAGAGTTGCTTTTCCACTTTTCCTTCTAAATATTGATGGTAACATCATTTCAAGAGCTGAATGACAACTTTGGGTTTATAAAAATTACTCAAAACATACATTTTCCTAAAGTATATATGCAGTGTTGATTCAATGCCAAAAGTGATGAATAATGAGAGAAATTTTTACTAAGCTATCAAGTAGCTTACCCAGTGCAAACTGTTCATCCCTGTTTCTGAGGTCTTCTAAGGAATTATTGAAAAGTGCTTTTCCTTCCTTAAAATATATTTTATATAGGAAATATAGATATATTTCCTCTTAGGAATGTATGCTTACTTATCCTTACCAATGTGTATAGTGAAATTTACAAAATCAACTAATCTTGTTCAGTATCCTAGAAACCTTATGGTCAAAGTGAGTATTTCATACTTGGTATCATTTTGTTCAATGTGTGACTTTGGTCTGGCTCACAGAGCTGTGAGAGACACCCAAGACTTGTACTTTCAGGGACAGTGGATGCACTGGGTGAGGACAGACAGCATAATATTAAACAACTGTGTGGAGCGCTGTATTGCACACTGCAGACAGCCCGTGAGCCTGGGCACTACCCATATTCTTCTCCACAGAGAAAACACCCAAGTGATTGAAAAGTATCACAGTGAGTGCAGAGAGTTTCAAGTGTAAAATAAAAGCCAGACAGTGCGATAATACCATTCAGAATCCTGAAGAGCACAAAGGAATCTGTATTTACAACATTGTTGTTGTTGTGTTTTTAACAAAATGAGGAAATCCTCAAGTTTACTTGTTTCATAAATTCATGTCATACCAGTTTATAAAGAAAAAAGAGGTGTGTTTTCATTGGCTGTGCAGTGAAACAGAAAAATGATTTTTCTTTGGTAACTGCAATACAGAGTTCAGATGCAGGAAATGTAGGCTGTGTTCCTATTCAAATGACTTGACTTGAAACAAATAAAAAGAGAACGAAAGGAACAAAAGCAGTTACAACTAAAAATTAGTAAAAAAAAATACTGTTTGGAAATAATCATGAATATGTCTTTTTTAATTATATTTTTATTAACTTTAAGTAGTTGTATGGAGTTCCTATTCAAGGAATGTCTATAAGTTCAATGCCTATCTATCAATGACATCCTTCCATTCTTCTTCCCCATCCCTCTCCTCAATTTTCTTAATGTCATAGGATATGCATTGAATATTTTGGCTGAATTATTCCCCACTTCCTCTCTTCATGTACCTACTCCCCCCACTGATTCCAACCCACACCTCTGAAGTGCTGGTTTCCCAGGATTCATTTTGTAGGACTGTGAGGGTTTTGTTTGTTTGTTTTTAAGGAAATTATACCGTTTGAAGTTTCCCCTGCAAATATCATAGTTGACTTCATACATTAGTGTAGACTTGCATACAGCCCCCTATGTGTTTTTGGTACATTTATCAATTAGTTCTAGCTTCCACATATGAGAGAAAACATGCGTCCCTGGTGTCTCTGGGCCTGACTTACTTCATACATAACATAATTCTTTCCAGGTTCTATTCACTTCTGTGGACATGGAATACATTACATTAAGTAAGTCAGTTTCTTTTTACTTGTTCTAGTAAAGTGTTTTCAAAATAATCTAATTCGTTCATGTTTTTGTGACAGTGGGAGTTGATTTTGGAATAAATCAATTTCTGTTAAGTTAAAAATGCATAATGATGGTGAGTTGCCTTAATTTTTCTGTGCAGAATATGTATCGATGGAACACTGGGAGAGACACTCCTTTTCCATCTCCCAACTGGCAGCATGACACTTGGTTGTCATGAGAGAGGAGGGAGTGTGCGGGAAAACCCTTAGATCCCAAAATGAAGGCTGCCAAACTCTTTGTTTTAGGTCCAAACGCCCAATGCCCAGTGGTCCAAACCCCTGCTCAGCTCGGCCCAAGCCCTGTGTCTTCCTGATGGAAACACGGCTGTGTGCTCCAAAGGCAGGGCACTGTTCCTCCGCCAGCCTACCCACAATTTTCCAAACGGAATCGTTCTTCTTCAAGTTAATTGTCCATATGCAAAGTTCATCAATTCTCCAAGCTACAATTCTTAGTCATTCTCTGTCAATTAGACCCAGATGGCAAAATTAAAGGCCCTTCACATCATGGCACAACAGTAATTTTAGTTCATCAAAGATCCATACCCCATGCCGCCTTTTCACAATTAGCATCGAAGTTCCTGTTGGGCAAGTGCTTCACCGAACAATGACACATCCTCTGTAGCCGAGGGTCCATCTTCTTGTCAAGGCTGATGGAGGGAAGAAAAGAAATCCAGGGACATGATAATTACAGAGTGCCTGGGGAGAGAAGGTGGAAGGTGAGGCAGAGCAGATGGGCGGGAGATGAAAAGCTCTTCCTGCCAGGGAATTCAGAGAAGGCGGCCCCTCCAAGTCCTGCCTGCTCTGCGGTCTTCATGCCAAAAGAGAAAGGCTGAAGAATGCAATCAGCATGGGTGGATTTCGAAAAGCAATTACTAGCAACGAGAGATCATATTTAGAGGACAAAAAGCCATTAAAGAAGACACACACATATGCATGTGCTTGCACACACATGCACATGCGCACACACATACACACATACACCATACTGACTTCTGAGTCACTTCCCATAATTACTCTAAATAAGTTGTTTCCTGAATATAGGGATACATTTTATTTTCTCTAAAAGTGTGCCCTCTCTAAATTGACCATAAGGTTTTACTCTTTAAAGTGTGGTTAAATTACAAGCACATCCATCTGAATGAATGCAGATTTGTAGATGAGGAAGGAGTCAGTTAAATATTTTATGGTCATGCATTTTTACAACAAAAACAAATGGTTAGTTTTAGAGTTTTGTTTGTTTGCTTGATTTTTTTTGCAGTATTAATCAAGAAAACAGAGCTTTAAAGAAATTCAGGGATTGAGTTAAGAACCTACAAATAGTAGGAGACAGATTTAATAGTTTTAAATTTAGCCTCGGGAAACATGCTCACTATTTTGCCTCCTGAATCAAAATTTGCTAATTCCTTAGAACAGATATCCTGTGTACCTGTGTATCTCTTAATACGTAATTTAGTGAGGTTAAAATGAAGAAATTTTGGTCATTTGTAAAATCATTTACAATATTTACTTTATTTCATATCCTTAACTGATTTCAATTACTGGAGACTATGATACATCAAACATATCCACAACAAATGTGGATAGTGTTCATTGAAGAAGCTTATGTAAAGTACAGGAACACTAATGTAACAGTCTCCACAATGGAGTGATTTATCTAGGAACTAAAAGTTATTTGGCCATTTTTGTATATATTTAGGAAAAACCAAAAAACATGATGCTGATTTTGACTGAAATTTTCATATGGAAATAAAATTATATATTTTAACAGAAATTAGAAATAAAAACATTGGATTCCTTTCTTACTATTTTATGACTGATGTATTTTAGAAATGAAAGATGAAATTGATGCTGCTGTCTGTCAAGGTTCTGTTTGTGCTAGATCTGAATATTAACAAAGTACCATTCTTTCTGATCATGTCATCATGAAAAGAATCATGGTAGAGTGAAGAAGATGATGAGAAAAATGATGAAAATGGTGATGCTGATGAAGGTAAGAATGATGATACCAAAGCCAATAATAGCAACATGAGCCAGGAATGGTGCACAGAACTTCAAAACACAGGCATTAAAAACATTCTCCCTATTTTAATGAACAGGCAAAGGAGTCAGTGGTTAGGTGAGTGGTATGGGTTTAACCTTTAGTGATCAGCAGTATCAAATCAAGACCTGTGCATTGAAGAGTTTTCTTTGCCTGGAAATCAAAATATGTTTGTGAAACAGCCAAAAAAATGCTAGCAAAATCATAGCTCACGCAACATTTGAAATTAACTCAACTAAGATGAGAAAAGTGATAAGCTAAAGCATGAATGATCACACTTTCCCCTATTTCTAATACTGACATAACTGCCATTACATTGAATTCTAATATTGATTATTTTTTAAATTCTAAAGTTGAAATGTACTATGTTTTTATATATATATACATATATATGTAATATATATGTATAATACCTTGGCAAAGAGATACAGAGAAAGTTGGGGTTAATCTAAGCCATATATTTATGTAATGATCTTCACATTTTTGAGCTTTCCAATTTAATATTATCAATATCTTAAATGTGTGAAGTGAAATAGTGAAGCAGAAGAAAAACTACAATCTAAAAAAGGAAAATATATTTAATGTAAGAGGTTTTTTATATAAGTTGTACATCCCTACATAATTTAGCACTGTTTAACATTTGCCTTTTGTAGACCAGAAAAAACAACAACAATCCACAGGACTATGGTGAAAATTTATTTTGTTAAATTTTATATCCTCTTGATAGTTTGATTCGTGGCAGAATATTAATGTATATCAAAATCTTAAGCAAGAAACAGTAGAGAAACTATTCAAATTATTGGTCTTAATCTTTTTTGGTTAATGATCTTGTTGACTAATGTGTATCATTGTCCTTAGGAAAAGATGAGATCTGTAAACTTTAGAATTCTTTCGTACTTAATGAGCCATTAGCTAAGTTGCTAAGTTTCTCAACTCTTGCCCAAGAGTTCTTGGATATTCTTGGGAGATTATTATTTTCTTATGAAGTGCATTCTGAATGTCATCCTGACAAATCATAAGATTGATTATATTTCCACAATGGAAATCTTTGATTCAGTGAGCCAATCATTCATTCATAAAATGTGATTTTGAAATTGAGTTGCCCATCAAAACTGATCATGAAGTTCAAAGAGGAGTAAGTGTGATGTTATGAAAAATTATCAAATGGTGTATACTGGATTGTAGTGGATACCTTGAGTCTCATTAAATTCTAAACCAAGCTCCTACATTTGCAAGATAGTACAAAAAATATAATACATACTCAAAGACATCTGATAAACTTTCTATACAGAATGAACAGCTGCAATTGATAATGCTAAATTTACTCAAGTTTAAATTTTACAGAGAAGTTTTATCTAAAAGGAAAATCTTGATTCTGAATTTAGACATTTTAAGAAATTTCAATTAAGATAATCAGCACAGAGACTGCCCCTTCGCACTAGAACATGGCTGGCAGACATTTCACAACTGGGGTTTCTTTGGTGAGGTGAATAATGATCTGTAGGTAAGGCTCATTCCAGGAGCTTTGCAGGGAATGACGCTAGCCTGACTGGAATCTTCATTTGAGGGACCATCCCTCACTTTTCTCCAACTGTGACAAGACATTAGAGCTCAGTATAAATCCAGAGACAACACACAGCATAAAATGGTCTGTGGTCACTGTCCCCATGGGTATGACTTCAACTTCAATAAAATGATAAGACACACTAAGTAGAGAAGAAAAGGATTTGAAAAATCACTGCTGGTTTTAATTATTGTTCCTGAATCCATATGCCTTGAGTTCTGAGTTTCTGCAGAGACAGCAAGGTTATATGTGGAAACATTATTTAAAATTGCTTGCAACCTTTATAGTTTAAAAATTGTGTATCTACTAATGTATCTTTAAGAAAAGAAAACCTTCATATACATGTGAATGGCTATGCATATATTTATATCTACATGTACATATTCACAACTATATCTAAATACACAGCCGTCTCTTTAGAAGTATAAAATATCTTAAATACATATCTAAAAATTACAAGTATGAAGTAATGCATGCCACAAAATAAAAACACACACACACATCTAATAATATGTAGACATATACATACATGTTGATAATTATGATACATATGATTTAGATAAGAATTTAATTTTTAAAGGGAACATTTGTCAATATGTTTTTTAAAAGCATGAGGAACAACACTTTGAGCCCTAGCATTTTTTTTTTTTGTCAGTCGTGGGGCTTGAACTCTGGGCTTGGGCACTCTCCCTGTGCACTTCAGCTCAAGGCGAGCACTCTACCACTTGAGCCACAGCGCCACTTCCGGTTTTCTAGTGGTTTATTGGAGATAAGAGTCTCAGGGATTTTCCTGCCCAGGCTGGCTTTGAACCGAGATCCTCAGATCTCAGCCTCTTGAATAGCTAGGATTACAGGCATGAGCCACCAGCGCCCAGCTAGCCCTAACATTTTTAAAATGGATGATAGGATCTAAATTGTCAACAGTGCAATAAAATTGAAATTCTGTTCATGTGTGTGGAATTAAACACACAACCTGTGCATAAATGGTCGTGCACTCTCCTAATTTGTCATTTGTAGTCCTGGTTGGTTTTTATCAATAAAAAATAATAAAAAGAAAGACTTTATGTATAGATGTTTAGCATATTGTCATTTCTTTTTTTAAAAAAATTACTGTCTTTAAGTAGTTGTACAAAGAAGTTCCCATTCTACAAAACAGTATATGAATACAAAGTGTCTGACAACACTGTCATCCATCACCCCAAAACCACTCCTTCTCTCATTTTTCTTTTCTTCTTTGTTTTTAAATTATGATTAGGTGATTACACAAATTTCACATATTTCACAGTATTATGGAATAGTGATACTTAGTTCAATTCACAAACACATTTTAACCTTCACAAGGCAAACTGTCATTACCATCATCTATAAAGTTTGTGAATTCTATGAGCTTTGACAATACAATTATTTCTTCCACATCGGGTGATATTTACATTTCTTTCCTTTTGCTTCATGTAAGCTATTCCCTCTTTCCCTCTCATTGTCATTTCTATCTTCTAGGATGTCAAATCCATTCACAGGGAGAGCCTAACCAAACAGGCAAATGAAAACACTGGAAGTGTTAAGAAGGAGCCACCGCTGAGAGGTTGTTCTTCTAAGCATGTGTGTTTTTCTGTTTGTGTTTATTTATTTATTGTGGAACTTGACCTTGCTGCTTAATTAGCATCTAATGGCAATCTCATATGGGGACTATATACATATCATTCAGGGAAGTAATTTTAAAGGTATTAATTAAGCTCTGAAGAAAGCTTCTGAAAAATGTGCATGAATAATTTTTTATTCATACATGCGTGTTGGCCACCTGCCTTCTCTTTTCAGTGCCTGTTCCCCAGTCCTGACATAGAGCAGTGCATATATTTACATATGAGACAGTGTCTATAACTCTGACACAGTGTGTATTTTATTTTCTCTTGTATTTTTTTCATTTTGGTTCAGATGATTATATCCATTTTTTCAACACTCAGCATTGCTTTTAAGGCATGAGGTTTATTTTCACACTTCTGATTGCCAGAGGAAGAGGAAAGAAGGGAATGTCGCACATCAGACATTCAAATCCAGACATTATGCAATCACGATGACAGAGATTAATAAAAATTCATTTACTTTCCACTTAAGAAGTCCTTGCTCTCCAGAAGTACCAGTGATAGTCTGTGAAGAATAATTATCATCTGTTTGGGAAATGTGCTTTCTGTGTTGTTGTATAGCACTTTGGCGTCCATGTTGGCAGTTTGTTTTCAGCAAAGTCTTCTCAAGCTACTGTTTTCCAAGATGCAGCAGCTGGGAACAGGATTTGTGAAGCAAAGTTTTGTCTGTATTATTAAGAAAATAGTAACCCTACTTAAATGGCCATTTTGTTGGAACTGCTTTATTTAATAAATGTCATTAATAAATTGCATTTTCACTTACTAAAGGAAACATTTCATTTATCAAAGAAGTTGAGTGTTCCCATGGATACATGAGCCTTTCTCTGAGAAGTTTACCAGACAATAACTTTTAAGAACCATCTGTCCAACCTCTAATTTCTAATTTAAATGAATTATTGAACTGTATGTTTTACTTGCATATACACTGGGCAAAACACTAATATTGTTACGGTATACAGGAAATGTTATTAACAAGGAATAATATGAAGCCCACATAGTAAGAACAGAATTAAACTTTCTTCCTCTCCTTAAAAAGAAGTTCAATTCTGTATACATTTGCTTTGGCTCTGTAACTCATACTTGCTTCTCACTCAAAGAATCTTCACCCAGAGCATGAAAGCAAGGAAAAGTGAGTATATTATATTCCAAATGTTATGTACATCACTTATCAGTAGCATTTATATATACAACAGAGAATTGTCCAAAGATGAAATTAAAAGGCAAGCCCATTTACAGTAACATTTTTAAAATATAGGGGATAAATGTAACCAAAATAAACCGTAGGAAGCTAGGCTGGTTCAAGTTGCAGAGCAACAAACAGCCAAGCAAGTCAAGTGACTACCAGACCCAGAGTTCAAAGCCCAATACCACTAAAAAAGAAAGTTTTGCCTTTGCAAAAGCTTTCTTTTTTTATTTTTATTGTGAACATACTGTACAGAGGGTTTACAATTACATGGGCAAGATAATGAGTACATTTCTTATCAAGCATTGCAGCCTCCTCCTTTGTTTACCCTTCCCATCCCTTCCCAGCCTCCCCCTCCAACCCCCCCACCTAATCCCCCCCCACCAAAGTTGTAAAGTTCGTTTTCGACATGACAACTTGTACTTCTCATTGTTGCAACGGGTACACCTGTATCCTTAAAAGACTTGTTTTTCCCCATCTCCTCCACAAATTATATTGACATCAAATATAGTGAAAGCAGGGGTTATACTGTGGGGGAGGAACATACAAAGCAACAAAGAGATAATCTTATAAATGCGTTAGAAACACATGCATGAAAGAAAAAAACACATTTAAATACATATCTAAGGGTTCATTTTCCTAACATCACATTATCTGACCTTTTCTGCTTGACTCATACATATACTAGATATTGCAAAAAAGGGAAACCATGGGACCTATGTTTCTTTGGGCTTGGCTTACTTCACTTAATATAATTTTTTCCAAGCCTTTCCATTTCCTAATAAATGGGGCAATGTCATTCTTTCTGATGGAGGCATAGAATTCCATTGTGTATATATACCACATTTTCTTGATCCATTCATCTACTGAGGGGCACCTGTGTTGGTTCCATATCTTAGCTATGGTAAATAATGCTGCAATAAACATAGTTGTGCTAGTAGCTTTAGTGTGATCTTGTTTGTAAACATTTGGGTAAATGCCCAAAAGTGGGATTGCTGGGTCATAGGGGAGCTCTATGTGAAGTCTTTTGGGGAACCTCCATACTGCTTTCCAAAGTGGTTCAACAAGTTTACACTCCCACCAACAATGAAGTAAGGTTCCCTTCTGTCCACATCCCCTCCAGCATCTGTTGTTATTAGAGTTCTTGATTATAGCCATTCTAACTGGGGTGAGGTGGTATCTCATTGTTGTTTTGATTTGCATTTCTTTTATGGCTAGGGAGGTTGAGCATTTCTTCATGTGTCTATTGGCCATCTTTCTTTCTTCTTCAGAGAAGTTTCTCTTTAAGTCATTAGCCCACTTATTTATTGGGCAGTTGTTTCTTTGAGGATTTGTTGTTGGGGGGTTTAATTTTTTGAGTTCCAAGTATATTTTAGATATGAGACCCTTGTCGGTTGTATGGCTAGTGAAGATCTTCTCCCAATCCGTGGGCTTTCTATTGATCTTGCTAGCTATGTCCTTTGCCATGCAGAAGCTCTGCATAGTAATCAAAACAGCTTGGTACTAGCACAAGAACAGACCTCAGGACCAATGGAATAGAATTGAAAACCCAGAAATGAACCTACAGACCTATAGCCATCTAATCTTCGATAAGGGAACTAAAACAATAGAATGGAAGAAAGACAGCCTCTTCAGTAAATGGTGCCGGCAAAATTGGTTAACTACTTGTAGAAAACTAAAGCTAGATCCTTATATATCACCCTGAACCAGAATCAACTCCAAATTGATCAAAGACCTTGGAGTCAAACAGACACTCTGAAAACATTACAGGATGGAATAGGAGAAACGCTAGGTCTCCTTGGCCCAGGCCGAAATTTTCTTAATAGAGACCCGGAAACAGAACAAATCAAAGAAAGGTTAGACAAATGGGATTGCATGAAGTTGCAAAAACTTTCTAAGTAAACAGATTCATGCATTCACTAACTTTATGAATTTTATGTTTTCATTTTTTCCAAAATTGCCAGTGATTAGGTCATTAACATTTCCTAAAAACACTTGAACTAATAATATTTTTGGCCTTTTATTCTTTGGTAATAAAAGCTATTTATTGAATTAGGATACATTTCATATCTCGTGTTCTTTCTTAAACCTTTTATGACTTTCAGAGCAAAAAGCAATGTTAATTCACAAGCCTACCATAAAAGGGTATTGGAATTATCTAGAATGTAAAAGTTGTTTCGCCATAATGCTTGTGTTCTCAGTTTGTTAAAGGATTGACAAAGGATGGCTTGTATTTTCAGAAGTGCTTGAAATTAACATTTCCCATAATCCATGAATTAAAGAGTTATGGATAAACAATTTTCCAAGCTATGCCTAAACTAAATGGCATAGCTAACTTCATGTTAGGCATCTACTTCTAAGCACTTTTCCTTGTGCATCTTCTGTTTTCTGGGTTGCACAAATCTTTGTCCCCTAAGAAGGAGTGTGCATGTTCTGATTATAGTTTGCTATGATTTCCTATTTTTTAACTTATAATATGAGTCCACCTTAACCTATAAAATTAATACTTTATATGCTATAATCAAAATGGCATACATGATCAGATACTAAGTAAATGATTTCTGTGGACCATTTTCAAATGGTCTGAATGTTTAATAGTAATCAACACACTGTGTTGTTTTAAGAGCATGGTCCTTCGGGATCAAAGTACCTGGTTGAGAAAATCACCAATTTACATTCACAGAGCTAGGAAGGGTTCATTGTCTTCACATTCTGCATTTTCAACCCCAGCATATGTACAGGGCCCTACTCCAAAATCCACCCACCCACATTGTCGTTCTTTCTCTGAGAGGAGTAAGGGGACGAGAAATGGATATAGATGTCACTTTTTGATTGACGGCTATCCTTTGCTGGTCATTGCTGCTCCACTAGAGCAAATCTGCAGCCCCCTTCAGACCTGGTTCTGTCTCCGCCCAGCAACTTCTTTCCACCATCTTCTGTACTATCCTGGTTCACTCTACTCGGGCTTTGCTCTTTCTCTAACACAGCTCACCGCTCATGGCCCCTCTTGCCTCAGGTCTGGCATTGGTTTGGACTTAGTTTATTTCCTTTTCCTGCATGGTCAGTCTTCCGGGTTTCATTCAGGGATCTTTTCAAGCATTTCTTTGCCACATGGAACTCTGAGACCAGGGGATATATAACTATTTTTCTCAAACACAGTTCTCTGTTTCTGTTTTTCTTCCGTTGTTTTGCTCCCTGACAATTCATGGTTGATGCCTGCCTCCTTTTCCTCACTAAGAAAGAGATAACTTGGGTGTGTTTCATTCTGAGATTTGAACCCACACCTTAAGTTACATAAGGATAATTGCTTGACAAAAGATTGATCAAATGAATGCAAAAATATATCAATGAACCTAAGAATCTACCCACTGAAAATATTAATATAATAAAATCAGTCACTAATCTGATAGGTTTTAAAATGCACTAATATTATATGAGATGACATGTAAGCAAGAACTGTGTCTCTAGTATTAAATGTTGTAGATAAGACCAACTTTAGACTGTTTAATTCTAATTTGAAGTGAGTTTTATGATAAATATTTAAGGAATTGAGAAATGACACTATGACTTTCCTTTAAGAGTATACTAATTTCTGATAGGCATTTTTTCTCCTTTCAATGTTTTTTTGGTTACTTCATTTGTAGATCACAAAAATGGAGACATAAGACCCAGACTATTAATTCCTTTCTTATTTCAATGGTGTTATTTATTTATTTGTTTGTTTGTTTGTTTTTGGTCAGTCATGGGGCTTGAACTCAGGGCCTGGGCTCTGTCCCTCAGCTCTTCAGCTCAAGGCTAGCACTCTACCACTTGAGCCACAGCACCACATCCAGTTTGTTAGAGGTTCATTGGAGATAAGAGTCTCATGGACTTTCCTACCCCGGCTGGCTTTGAACTGCGATCCTCAGATCTCAGCCTCCAGAGTCGCTAGGATTACAGGCATGAGCCACCAGCACCTGGCTTAATTTTATTTTTAATCATGAGTTTTTCTGTTGGGAAGTTAGGTCATTTGTTTGAGTCAGATATTACAAGTCCATTATGAAATCTGTATAGTGATGCTGGTGTGTACTAGAATGGCCAGAACAGCAAATGTCCAGTGACTTCATCAAAATTAGATCACAAAATAAGCAAGGAACTCTCCCTTGTTCCAACCACCTTCCCATCCAAGAACACATCACAGATTCCTCTGCTTCAGGGACTAGGGTGTGGTGGTTCCATTCTCTTTCCCACTTGCTCCTTACTTCTGTGATCTCTGCCCTGGCTTCAGGCTCTTTGGATTTGAAACTGGGAAAGGCAGAGAGCAATGGGAAATTCTTTCTTGATGATGTTCTCAGTGAGCTTGAGAGGTTTTGACTGAATAGATGGGTGAGATGACTTTACTTTTCACTGGAGTCATCCTGAGCTCTATTCTTGTGGCTAATAGCTCACAGTTTCCTTCCCACCCCATTGGTTTGCCACTCCTCTTTCCAGCTTGGTCCCTTCTTTCTACAGATGTACTTACTGACAGAACCCAAGTAATCACTAGGGTCTCTCCTCTGTTAGTGTGGAAAGACGCAGTGTCTTACTGTCTTCTGACCCATCCAGTTTCAGCAGAATCAGAAGTCTCTATCTCCTCCTCTACGAAGTGACTGGCAATTGTTCTGGGCTTGAGTTGAACTTGTGGAAATCATTTTCCCAGATATCTTCATTGCATTTAATCTGTCCTGGTATCTATATGAATTGCTTGCCTCCCAGTAAGGTTTGGGACTCAAGGCAAAAATTATAAATAAATTGCCTCTTCAAGTTCTTGTATTTCCACATTATGACCCATTTGTATTTCTTTAATCTGACTGAGCAGTTCAAACATGGTAGAACTTGTTCACTGATCATTTCCTTGTAAATTCTACTTAATAACATTGGATTCATGAATGATGCTTTGTCTTTATAGCAATTTCATTTTAAAAATTAACTTCGATTTACATTTGGCTTGTGAGTGGTCATAATTACTTGTTTAAAAGGAGATAGGTTCGCTCTAAATGTAAGTAGCATAGTCTTAAATTTTAGAGAAGCCAATGAGTCCCAGTATTTAATGAACATGAATTCTTATTAATTACACTTTTGAGCCTAGCTATTTAGGTTTTTAAATAGGAAATTAAAGATAAGAATAATGTCATAATTATTTTATATACTATCCTATAAATTAAGATTATATATTCAATTTATTTTAATAAAATGTGTCTATTCGCTTCCTATATCTATTTGTAGTCTATAAAGTGATTTTCATATTTAGAAAATAATCAAGATAAAAGCCATTTCATGCAGATATGAAAATAATGTCAAAGTACTCACATAATTATATTTCTCTTAAGGCAATTTCCATTCTTTAGCCTATAGAATGTTGGTTTGAGTGCTTTATCTCCAAAAGTTTTCCAGGTTTTTAGCTTAGCCCATTGCAACATTTAATAGATAAGAGTTTTGGGGTATTTTATAACTTGATAGAAGCTTTTTTATTATATATTTTTTCCAGCATAAGAACACTCCTTCACCAGATTTCTCCCATCTCTATCATCTCATATATAGAAATTTTTGCAATGAAATATTATGTATGCCCAAATGTTAAGATACCTAGGCTACCACTCTTCATCCCACTGTTAAAATTATGTGAATGGGCCCTAATTTCAAGTATCATAAATTT
This sequence comes from Dipodomys merriami, assembly GCF_024711535.1. NCBI lineage: Eukaryota > Metazoa > Chordata > Mammalia > Rodentia > Heteromyidae > Dipodomys > Dipodomys merriami. The sequence continues at coordinate 17,289,068 of NW_027206179.1, read as the reverse complement.
ATCATCTATTTATTAAACTACACTTACAACTGAGCCACAATTAAGATTCTGGAACTTTCTTCTAATTATAAAGATTTTTTTATGAATGCCTAATTGGAACCTTTGTTCCAATTTCTTCTGGTTCTAATATATTCCTAAATCAATGTCTAAAAGTCTCTTTTTCTAGAACTTGGATTTTCACCAAAATTCCATAAAACACATGGAGAGAAAGACCATTTCAGTCCATATAGGAAAAAGACTAACTCATCTCCTTGAACTCTATGGTAGAAAATTGTTGAAAAGCTGTGGGTCATTCATTACCTTTTTGCTGTTTCAAAAGGTAGCTCTGATTTTATTTGCTTTATGTACTGGCCTCTCAGAAATGATTTTAGATATTCCACCATTTTTTTTCCAGAACATAATCCCCCTTAAGGCAAAGCAGGTATTTGAATAATTTTGTTGTTCAAATAAACTCCAGTGATGGGGAATTCTTCATCTTGCACTCTTTGGAGTCAGTCTCTGCAATTTACCTCTGAAAATGCTTCTTTCCAATTAACATAGTTACCATATGAGGCTAGGAATGTGGCTTAGTGGTGGAGTGCTTGCCTAGCATGCATGAAACCCTGAGTTCGATTCCTCAGGACCACATAAACAGAAAAAATGAGAAGTGGTGCTGTGGCTCACGTGGTAAAGTGCCGGCCTTGAGCAAAAGAAGCTCAGGACAAGTTCAAGTCCCAGGACTAGAAAGAAAAAATTAGAACAAACAGTATTAAAACCCAAGGAAATACGTTCACAGTTGTCTAGATGTTTAATTTGTCTAGTAACATCATGGTTTAAAGTTTGTTTCTTTCCTCAGTACTCACACTGCATCTAATTGAATCTCTGTTACTTTTTGATGACTAATAGTTATGTCACCATTGGTAACATTGCTATTGCACATGGTGTGTGGCATCTGTGTATCATCTGATATAATGTCAAGGCTCTCAATCTAATTTCCAAGTCTCATGGTGGGTTCATATAACATTTTGCATCCTGACTACTTATCAAGTTAATGTTACAGTAAGAAATAGATGTGGGTGGTTCACATGATGAGCGCCTTAAAAGTGAAGTCTGAAGGGAGAGAACAGTTTGACTGAATACATTGTCATTCAATTTTAACTACAAGTATTAAACAACATGAATTTAATCAAACTATAAGCTCCAAACTATGATTCTTTCTTCTGAACTAATGATGTAAGCAGCACTCCAAAAATAAGTATGCTTCAATGATTTTTGCCTATTTTATGTCCCCCGGGGAAATTTCTGGAGTCCTGTTGACTAGAGTCAGCTCGCCTGTAGGGTAGACTGTGTACAAACACCACAAAAACATCACTGGGTATGGAAATCGACCACTACATTTGAATGCGCCCATTTGAGTGGAGAAATCTACGTACCTGGTTGGTTTCAGTTCCTGATATGCGCACCTGGTAGGTTTCAGTTCCTGATATGCAGTTAACAGAGTGAATGGCTTAATGAATAACTTAATTTTGTTCAAATGAATAATGTTGGGAGAGGTAAGGATTGAACCCAGAACCTTGCAAGTGCTAGCCAATATCCCTAACACTGAGCTACACTCCTAGTTCTTTAAACTTAACGTTTGAACTACCATACTTGTATTACATCACAAATATTATAAAACATCTTCACTAGTAAAGGCATGAAAATCTCTAAATATGTTACAAATCAAACTTGCTAATTTATATCATACATAAAAAATTTCATACTAGATGCCTGAATACAGGCATTTTTGCTAATGAATGTATGAATGTAGTCAGTAAGTTTAAGAATAGTGTTTATTGATCTGAGTTATTATTCTATTGTATTCTAATTTGACTATGCATATAGTTTCCTAAAATAACAGTATATAAAAACTTTATCAAATTTGCTCAGACACATTCCTTTTACAATGTATTTCCAATAGTTTTTTACAATATTTTCTATCACTAGATACCTGAGTCGAATTGAACTATAATACAGTACTATGAAGATCTCCGTATTTGTGTATGATGTGTCATTTTGTAAAGATTTTTTTTGAAGATATTTGAGAGGAATTAGAAACACTTTAAATTTACAGAGCATATTGCTTACAAAAGGATTCAACAGTTTTCTGGTCAGCATGAAGGAAAGGATCACCTTTTAGTTAAAAGAGTATATGTAAGTAAGTTGAGGCTACACACACCTGGAATCCCACCGGCTTGGATTCCAGCAAGGAGGATTGGGAGCTCCAAGCTAGACAGTGAACTTGGGAAGGTCCTGCCTGGAAAACAAAATAAAAGCTTCTTGAACTCGGTGGACTGGTCTCAAATGGTACAGTTCAAATAGTAGAGCACTTGCTTAGCAATTTGAATTCCTAAGTTTTATCCTTACTAGGGAAGAAAAAGAACACAGATACATGAGTTCTTATCAATTGTTTTTGCTATTGACTATGCAGTTATAAACACTTTTACCAACAATTATATTCAGAAAGAGTTGGTTATAGTAAAGACACAAATTACTCCTCTGTTGAACTTTCTTGTCTCACCAGTAGTAAGCAACAACTCTGAAAAAGCTCAACATGATTAGCAAGCTCATGTCTCCTTTGAAAGAAACTGGAGAAGGCGGACCGCAGCTTGGGAGCTGAGCTTTTGCTCTAGCATGGAAATATTTGCAATCAATATTGTTGACAGTATTCTCCTAGCAATGGATAGAAGAGGTAAATGCATTCTTGATGACCAAAGTGAAACTATCAACGATTTGTAGCAGAACAAGATCAAGTGGCAGCTTTGAAATAATATTCTCAAAGAGCACAGGAACTTTTCCTTTCTCATTTATTAGGAGCAGGTTGGTTTGTTCTGGCTATTATCTGATAAAGTGAGGGACTCAGATGTGTTGATCAGTGAGCATTCTTTCCTGTGGGTACAGGTATCACCCTCATGACACAATCCCTAAACTTGTCACATGACTTGTCAAGAGCACTGGGTAGAACTCTTAGGATCTATCAGGTAATCCTGCTGAAGCTTGAACACAAACACTATGTCATCAGTGAGAATCTGAACCAAACCAAAGTACTGAGATTCAAAAGACAACAAATGAACCAAGTGATCAATCAAACACATGTTGAATCAATTTGTGTTCGGAAATATAACTGTTGTTTTTTTTAAAAAATAGAAATACTGGAATCTTAGAGCGCCTATTGTACCACAGATGATTTTTCCTGTGAAGTAGCAATGACAGATTTTCAACTGAGGAATTGAGGTATCTATTGCTCACTATATATATATATATATATATATATATATATACACACACACACATATACATACACTATATATATATAATGCATATATATATATATATATATATATATATATATAATTTAAGGCACACTCGGTTCTTCCTACTGTTGTGAGCTACTAAATGAGGCAATATTTCTCCTCTCTATGCCATTACACATATTCACACTAAAAAAATTAAGTTGAGAAACAAGAATATTTACTGGTTGGAAATATAGTAGGAAAAAGACAGTGATACTGACTTGGAAGACAATTTCACCAAGAACAATTTTGCTTTTATAACTTCTGTTTTAATATTTGAGGATTTTATTAACAAAAATACTACGGTGAGTTATACCTGCAAATTAAGTATCTAAAAATTAATTCAGAATTTGAATCATGCCATAGACATGCCTACTATTCCGAAAGAGTCTTTACCAGGAATTTCTGTAACCAGTTTTTTTCTCCCCTGTATTGGGGAACTTTGTCAGAGTGTTTTCCTGATATTGTGTAAAGACAATTGCATGTTGAAAAAAATCACTTTAATGTTCTTGTTGCCTCTAGGGAGTAAAAACACAGACATGGGGATGACTGAGGGTGAAGGTAAAGGTGCTCTATTTGTTTCCTAGGGCTGTTACTCCACAGTACTGAGAACCAGATGACTTAAGGAACAGAAACTTAGCATTTCAGTGCTGAAGATTACTTTTGTCAGACAAGGTATCCGTAGGCTGGTTCCTTCTGAGGGCATGAAAGAGAAAGGGGTCTTCGGGCCTCTCTCCAACCACTAAAGGTTTCCCTACATTGCTCTCCCTTTCTGAGTAATATAAATTACAAATATGCTACAATATTGTGTGTGTAAAAAACATCTTCTCCCATGGGAATGACTGTGCGTTGGGAATCTTTTTATAAGAGCACAGGCCTATTGCATGTAAAATCCTACTCAACTTTTTTGATATGACCTCATCTTAACTACTTTCATCTCAAAGACCCTCTTTCTAAGTAAGATTTTGCATTCTCAGATTTGCATACTGACATATCAGCATATGAAAATGGGAAAGCTGAAATTCCATAAAAAGAATAATTTAATAAATCATAGATCAGAAACTCAGGGGTAGAGGAGTACTATGATTTATCCTAGTATCCATCCAGCTGTTGACTTCCACAAAAAAAGTTGATCTGCACTTAAAAGGAAAAATAGTGATTTATTGATTAAATAAATTTAAAATTTGGTTTAATCACTAAGTTTGCTAGTAAAGATTGGCAGATTAATATTAATATTTATCTCCACACATTGTTTGGGGATAGAATCAAATGCATGGACATTGTAAGTCATTATTATAAATGTAAAGGAAAAAGTAATGTGCTTACTTCAAAGTAAATATTTCTCTCCCTTTTTTTCCTACTCTCCTTTCATTCCTTCTTTTCCTAACCCCTCCCGTTCTCCATTTCTTCCTTTCTTCCTTCCGTCCCTCTCGCCCACTCCTTTCCTCCCTTCTCCCCTTCTTCTTTTCCCTCTATTTTATCTTCTTTGACAACTCGCACAAGTGTCTTTCTTAGCAGCGGTCCCCCTTTCAGCAGCTTTTCTTCCTTAAGCTCTCTATGTTTTGTTTATAATGCATACAGTAAAAAGAATACAGATAGAATAAAAAGTAGAGCCATAGGGGCTGGGGGTTTAGCCCAGTGGAAGGGCGCCTGTCCGGCACACAAGGCCCTGGGTTCGGTCCTCAGCCCTGGGAAAGAAAAAGTAGAGCCATAATACATAAAAATTAATATCTTTTCTGTAAATTAAAATCTTTTCTGTAAATTAAAATCTTATTTTCTTATCTTTTGAAAATGATTTTAAGTGGATCACATATATCAGTAAATTATTTACAAGTCAAACATTATTTTTCCTATTTCTGATCTGGGTTAAGTTAAATTTTGAAAGTTTTACATTTTTTAAATTAATAACGTAACTTCAGAAGTAACTTTTCTACTTGCTTTGTGCATGCATGCATCTAGCCCACTAAATAAAAATTAATGCTCTGTCTTCTAACTTTTGGTAGCATCTATTTATCTAAAACTGACTCACAAAATTCCTTAGCATTTAATATACAGGCAAAGGGAAATAATTTTACTGGTATAATATTGAGTTTGATTGATAATTTTATCTTAAATTTAATCTTAGGATTCTTAGAAATCTTTTCAAGAGAATCTTCAAGATATAGAAATAGAATAGAAATAGCATTTGCTGTTAAATTGTAAATGTGTAATAAAGTATACTTGATATTTAAGTGTATATATAGATATTGAATATGTTTTTAGAGAGAAAAATAAAGCAGCCACTAATTATGGCTTAAATTGGATAATTGTCCTGGCAATTCAGAAATTCCAATTGCAATTGGAGTTGTAATTAACCAATTTTAGGTATAATTATTTGTACCTGGGCTTTTAGGCTCCTAAATTATTCTCCTTCATGCTTCAAAAACATGTTGCTATGTTTATTATTACTTACTTGTACAACCACTGCTTTTTCTGAATGTAAGATAGGGCTATCAAAAGGACTTCAGACAGAAATGAAATCTCTCAGCAGACTGAAGCTCTTAGTACATACAAAATTGCTTTTAAAACACTGAGTGAACTGGAAAAAATCAAGTTCATCAAAAAACAACCTAGTGTAGCCAAAATAATTTCTAAACAGAAGTGGGCTCTTAATCAACTATTTGGCTGAAATGGCACTTTGATTTATTTTATTTTTCTTATCAATTTACAATAAATGTTTAGAGTCCAATTAATTACCTCCAACATCATATTTATGGGTAAGTTTTGAAATTATAAATACACAAAACATTGTGTATGTACAAATGCATAGATCATTATAATATGATTTTTAAACATGTATTGGATATCTAATCCTGATGGCTTGACTTACATTTTTCCCCACATTTTTGGCAGAACAGGGGTTTAAACTCAAGCTTTACGCAGATGCTCTATCCTTGAGACATACCTCTAATCAAATTATATTTTGGATATTCAAAAGTTTAATAGATGCTAACTTTAATATCCCTGCAAAATCCCTTCAGAGCATTTTGTTGGATATTTTTTCTGCACCGTTTGCTGAAGGGAATATCTTCTCCTTAGGGCTTACTCTTAACACTTGTTGAAAGTTAGTTTGCTGAATGTTATGGATTTATTACTGGGATATCCATGCCATTGGTCACTGGCCTGTTTTTATGCCAGAAACATGCACTTTTAATTACTGTAACTCTGTAATCTATTTTGTAATGTGATACTATAATACTTTTATTTTTTCATCATTAACTAGTTGTGTGAAGGAACTACCATTCAACAATCAATAAATGAATAAAATGCATCTGGATCGATGTTATCCATTTCATCACACTTCCCCATCCCCCCCAACCCTATCCTCCCCCTCAATTTTCCTCATTTTGTAGGATTTGCTTTGAATTTTATGATTGTATTCTCCACTCCTTTCTCTCATCATTCATCTATTCCCCTTGCTCGTTGGCAGTATTCAACATAGCCAAGTATGGAAATATCCTAGCTGCCCCTCAATAGACAAATTGATCAACAAAATGTCACCCACACCCTCCACACAGAGAGAGAGAGAATTTTACTCATCCATTGGGAAGAAGGATATTACATACAAAGACATGGATGGACTTGGACAAACACCATGTTAAGGGGATTACATCAGACCCAGATAGAAGCGATATATAGGATATTTCTCCTAGAAAGAGTTATTCTCTGGAAGAGGATAAAACTTGCAGTGGGTAAAGACTACGAAATACTAACTGGATAGCAAGTGAAATAATCTCCTTAAGAGAGGCTATCCTAATTCACTCTCAGAGCAAGCCAACATTAGCTTTTCATAGAGCACAGAAAAGATGAGGAGGCTGGAGACACACGCAATATGAAAGCAAAGTAGGTTGCCCAATAAAATTACTAAGAAAAGGAAAGTAGATACAGTAGCTCTGGTTCATAACAAAACAGTCTCAAGAGAATCACGCAGACACTGTGGGGAAAGGCAGGTGCCTTTCAAATCAAGAAAATATATATATGTAGAGCACTAAGCTTTGAAACACTACAGGGAATAAGACTTATAAGAATTGACTTGAAAAATAAAAAGCCTAAGGATGCAAGCTAAAGTGTCAGATTAGGTGGCTCTTGTTTAAAGAAAATCGTTAAAGATTTCTTTTAAAAGACTCTTTACTAGCATTCCCAAATTTTATGAGGCTAATAACGTAAGCTAGCATTTATAAATATTTTATACCTATTCCTTTTAGTGCTAATACAATGGTCTTTTTATGTTTCCTGCAAAACATGGTCTTGAACTTCAGGGAGAATTTAAAAGTAATTTCCATACCCCTTTCTTGGCTAAACAGGGCAGACTAAACAAATATATACTTTCAGGTATTTCTATTTTACCATCTGATTAATTATAGAGTAGATGTTTATGAGCAAAATGTTATATATCATATTTTCATGAATTTTGGAAAATGTGTTCCTAAAGTATCGTAGTATAGTTAAAGTTGCAGTTTTATCATTATTTTCTTTCACCACAAGCCCTTTGATCATCATCTTTTCCTTCCCATGATTATTTAGACAAATATTTCTTGAGCTTGTGCTGTGGAATTTCATTTCAAATTGCTGGAGCATGTACAAAAGGAAAACCACAGAAAAAGGAAAAAAATCAGAAAAAGCAAAGAGATCTCAAAGATATTTGCAGTCTTTAGAGAAAACAGTAAATAGGTGAATAAGGGCATCCAATAGTAAAGATTATGCTAATTTCTGGGAAGTTTACCTAAAATGTTTGAGATAAGAATAACTTGAAAGTGTATCTTCATATAGTTAGGCAGAGAACTAAAGGAATATCAGGGGTTATGGGAAGATGCAGACAGAATACAATTTAGATAAAGAGATAACAGAGATAAATATTCCACAGTGGGCTAAAAATCAGTGTGTTTGTACACACTCCATGAAGGAGGAAATAATAGATTCATATGAAGAGAGATGAAAGGTTTTTATTTCCTTGTGATAGGTGAAATGTATTTATTCTCTTACAAGTAAACTGTAGCTAACAAAGAAATTTTTTGACCAAAGAACCAGTTTTATTTGATTTACATTAAATATAAATGACTCTTAATATTCACTGTTCCTTTCCCTTCCCCTCAATTCAGCACCTGGTTTCAGTTAGTCACTGAAGATTCTGTTTCTCCTCCTCCTTCAAACTCTGCGTGGCCATTTATTGAGTCCTTCGATGAGATGGTTTGCACACTTACAGCAAAGTTCTCCTCTCTTCACATCCCCTTCTTAGTGTTGGCATTGCATTGTAGGGATTGTCGATCTCTAGAGAGAAGGATTTTGGAAACTAACTATACATTCTTATCCTCTGTATGCCTAGACTTTCATAGGAGAAAAGCCATATGTTATGTCACAGAAACTAGTGTCACAATTGTCTGCAACATTGTGTAAGTGTATATATGTACATACAAACCATATTTGTATGTAAGTGTGCTGTATATGAATATACTTATTTTCCTTATAATTTATATAAAATATTCATATAACTTACATAATAAACTTCTATCATATATTATATATTATAATATATATAGAGAGAGTGTGTGTGTGTGTGTGTGTGTGTGTGTGTGTGTGTATCTACAAAGGCTAGCTAGATAGGCAAGTGTAAAGGAGAGGTCCTCTCCTTCTTGACGTAACTAAGAAGAGCAGAAGGTAAGGAAAAGAAGCATTAAAGAAGAGCAAGAACTGGGTGCTGGTGGCTCACACCTGTAATCCTAGCTACTCAGGAGGCTGAGATCTGAGGATCTTGGTTCAAAGCCAGCGTGGGCAGGAAAGACTGTGAGACTCCTATCTCCAATAAACCACCAGAAAACTGGAAGTGGCGCTGTAGCTCAAGTGGTAGAGTGCTGAGGAACAGCACCCAGGCCCAGAGTTCAAGCCCCAGGACGGAGAAAAGAAGAAGAAGAAGAAGATGAAGAAGAGGAAGAAGAAGAAGAGGAGGAGGAGGAGGAGGAGGAGGAGGAGGAGGAGGAGGAGGAGGAGGAGGAGGAGGAGGAGGAGGAGGAGGAGGAGGAGAAAGAGCAAGAAGAGCAGAATGCTATTTTTCAGTAGTCTAGGCATAAGAGAGCCCTGTCAAGCGATCAGAGGGTGGAGGAAGAACAGGTGGATATGTGATAGAGATTCACCTTCATAGTAAAACCTTTAGGCCTTTGGTTAAGACCTGGAGTGAAAGGGATGACTTGGATCCAGATACACAGACAGCAGGCATAAAGGAGAACACCACTGGGAAACCACAGGTTAGTCAATCAACTGACTTATGCACATTTGGAACAAAGAATGGGAGGGGGTGGGGGGGATTGGACAATTGCATAATGACAGAAGGGAGGAAATCAGACTCTCCCCTTTTTTTGTTTTTCTTCTGGATTTAAACAATCAGATGGCTAATGAGAGAGCAATCATGGAGGTACAGGACTGGGCCTGGGGAGGACTGGTAAACTGTTACCTGAGTCTACTATCATTCATGTTCAAGGGTAGGTGTGAAAGGCATTTAGTGTCTTAATGGTAGAAAAGAAAGGAGTTTTCTGCGAGTGGATGAGAAAACCTACCTCTCCTGCTGGTTTGAAATATCAGGGATATAAATAAGAGAGATCATATTAATTAATGCATAAGGCAGTATAGGAGAATGTCAAGGAATGAGCAGTCTAGGATAATTAGGATAGAAAGTCACCCAGAAGTATTACGTGTATGGAAATAACTTCAGTCAGAGACCTATTAAAGCACCAAACTCTGACATTGGGGTCTGGTATGCTTTACCTGTATTAAGAAAGGGAGATGAAGGAGGAAAGGGTGCATGTAGCTAAGGGACCAACTAAGGACAAACAGTAGGAGCCAGAAGGCATTGCAAGGTAATAAAAATGCTTCATTAGGAAATATGGTGACTAATGCGTCAAATCAGTGTTATGAAAGAAGACAGGAACAGATTAATTCTCAACCCAAGCACCAGTTGCATAGGCCTTTGTATATATTTCCAAATAATTAACACACAATGCCTCTTTAGGTTGAGAATTTGTTACCCTAGCACATCCTCCCTACGATCTAGTAGCTTTGGAAAGTTGCATTTTTAATATTCAAGTTTAAACTGGATCCAAGATTTGGGTGACAATAAATCTAAGTTATTTTCTCCTTACTATAACAAAAATATTATATCATTTCATTCTAGTGAGACCTATGTTTGTGTGTGTGTGCCAATCCTACAACTTGAACTCAGATCCTGGACTCTGTCCCTGAGCTTTATTGGTGAAGGCTAGCTCCCTACCACTTGAGTCATAGATCTACTTTAGGCTTTTTGATGGTGAGTTGTAGATATGTGACTCACAGATTTTTTTTGCCTAGGTGAGATTCAAACCACAATCCTCAAATCTGAGTAGCTAGGATTACAGCTGAAAAATTTCATATCTTGTGTTTAGTTTTTCTTTCATAGAACTGATAAGTTTTTAAATTATAAGTAATTAGCATAATGTCAGATAATTCTGCATTTTATTCCATTCAAACATGACACTCCCTTCTGAACTATTTTCATTTATTTGTTTTACTTTTTGAGTCACCCATTTATTTATAGTTTCCCATACACTACTATCATATGGGAAATTAAGTCTTTGTGATAAGGAAAATGGTTCACGATGTGATTTTATGAATTCTATTATATCTCACACATGAGATAGGCATTCAGCAAATGGTCTGTGGATTCATATTCTTTTAGAAGATATGAAATGAATGACTGTAAACAAGTTATTCCAATTGTATCCTTTCTGGTTTTTGGTAAAGATTTGCCAATTTATATGGCAAACTACATCATAATGAGCTCATTTAGGTCAATTGAACTTAACATATTTATTTATCTAAATTTTAAATTATATAGGTTGTGGGTGGGGTTGTGAGGCTGGAGGTGGCTCAAGGCTTAGGGAACCTGCCTAGCCAGCACAAAGACCTGACAGTCAAGCATTGCAAAACAAAGAGAAAAACAAGTTAAGTAAGGTATTAACTTGCAAATAAATAAACACATAGTAAGTTGTAAACTCATTGCTCCAAGCTGTGATAGAATAATGCCCACTCTTATCCTTCAATGTGTCTAAATCCTTATGCGTATATTCTATAACTATATAACAAAAAGAACCCTTGGATATAATTACAAAAACGTTTTTTAAGAAGAGAAAGAAGAAGAAGGAGGAGAAGGAGGAGGAGGAGGAGGAGGGGGAAGAAGACAAAAGAAGGAAGGGTGAGGAAGAGGAGGAGGAAGAGGAAGAAGAGGACAAGGAGGAAAGAGAGGATGAAGGAGGAGGGAGGAGGATGAGGGGGGAAGAGGAAGAGGAGAAGGCGTAGGAAGAGAAGGAGGGGAGAAGCAGACAAAGATTAGGAAATAATTGCACACCAGGACGGCAGCCCAGGCCCGAACGGAGCAGTGCAGGGGTTCTTAGGGGGTAATCCCCCGAGGCCGTGAAGGTTGTAGACATTCCCTCATCCTTGCCACAGTTCAATGAGCCGAGGTCCCTGCGTCACCGGGCGGTGTGGGCATCGTCTCTCAGAGTTCAGTGGCTTGAACCAAGTGATGGGGAGGGAGTGTCCCGTGCTCCCAGGGCACATGGAAGACCTGCGGGCTGCAGGGCCAGTGGCTGGGAAGTAGCAAACAGGCGGGCAGAGGCACTGTCTACACTTTCCGGGCCTGAAAAAGGTTTCTTTTGTGTGTTCTTCCCCCTGTGGTAGATCCGCTGCTGACACTGTATTTGATGTTGATACCCTAGTATTATATACACGTTTATCTGAATTAGGGAAGGGAAGGGGAACCACAGAATGGTGAGACAAAGGACAAGGGGGAACCACTGGAACAGCGATATTCACAAGACATATATTGGAAATGATCTGTACAACTTGGGAGAGGGGAGGTGTTGGGGAAGGGAAAGTAGGAGAAAATGAGGGAAGGGACAAGAAGTTAGACAAGAAATGTACTTATTACCTTACCTACGCCACTGTAACACCTCTGTACATTACCTTGACAATAAAAATAGAAACAAATTAAAAAATTAAAAGTTGCTAAATCTCTAAGGGTGCAGTTCAAAATACTATCAAATGGAACCAATTTATTAAGAATTAGCAATATATAAATAGATTCATATATGTCAAGCATTTTGAATTAGGCCTAAAGGAAGAAGATACTTTGTATGGCTCCCAGCTAGAACTAAAATAATACCAAACAGCTCAGGTTCCGGGATCTTTTTGAAGTTAGTTGATAAAACTAATAATAAGGGAAAGAAACATTGAAAAATTAGCTTTGGAGACATTGTTTCTTCTGCTCTCTGTCATACTTTTGCTGCCTACAGAAGTCACTCGAGTATTGAATCAATATGGAAACAAGACAATATTTTCTTTACCCCTGAAAGGTTAGACAAAATTTAATACTGTCTTTCACTGACATCAGAGAAATTCCTTCCAGCAGTATTTCACAGTGCAATAAATATTGGGAATAAAACAGGATTTATAGTTCTAAAGAAAATGCATATATCAGTTTTAAGAAATGTTTGTATTGAATACATTTCAAGGGGAGCAATGAATCTTGGATGCTTTAATTCATCTTTTAATTCCAACCAACAGGGCATTATGAATTGCTAGTGAATCCAACTCTTTCCAATGGCTCGGTTAAGGACCAATTTGAATTAATGAGATGCTTAGGAACTCATATTACCTTAGATTGGGCTTGAAATAGAAGGATACCCAGATTTTTCTAGAAAATGTCTACCACCAACTGTTTCCTACTGGCTAATAATATCATTTGAAGACAATAGACAAACAATACTAACAAGATGAAAGGAAAGGGAAACTCTCTCACAAGTGAAACTTCACTTCCTCTACTTCCTGCTTAGATGCTAAGCAGGGTATTTTGAGTACTGGTTTTGTATACACATTTATCTTCTATCCTTACCTGTTTGGATGTTTCTTTTCTTTTCTTTGAAATATAAAATTGAGACAAAGATATATATATATATATATATATATATATATATATATATATATATTCAAATTATAAGTATTCTCTAATCATCACCACAATCAAATTAACATCATCTTTCTTATCTTATTGCCAATGAGCTATCCGAAATTCTCAGAACCAGTTGGTCTATTAGCTAAAAATCTGTGCTCTCTGATCAAAATCTCGGCATTTCCCCTCCTACCGGCTCCTGGGGACCACAGTTTCACTCTTCCATTCTGTCCTTTTGACTTGTTGAGTTCACGGATAAGTGAGATCACACCATTTTTGCATTTCTGGTTCTTGCTTCACTGCGCTTCGTGTAATGTCACCCAAGAAGAATCAAGTCATCACAAAGGACAGCTCTTTCCTTTTGTGGATGGATATCATTACATTGGGTAAAGGATTTATCCTTTTTCCTACTGATGACCTTACACTAGTTTTTTATTTTGCCTTATGAATTAGGCTGCAGTGGGTGTGTGGGAGGGGATTTCTCCAAGGTACAAATTACATTTTCTTTGTAGAGATACCAGATGTGTGACTGGGGTACTATTTTTAAATTCCGGACAGAACGTAAGTTTCATTATTTTTAAGTTCATAAGTGATTTTTCTAGAGGTTTCCATTTTGCTTTGATGTTTTCATGTATGTATTTTTTTCATGAAACCAACAAAGGCTGACAATGATGCTTCTATCACTTATATATGAGTAAAATGAAGAAGGCTCAACATGAACTTCAATATAAAACCAACTGACTTTTTTATTTCTTGATTACCTGAAAAAGATATTGGCATAGAATAAAAAACAGTTATTGTATAATGGTATAGTTCTTCACTTTTTGGTCAAAGGAATGCATTTAAGTATGCTAAAAGTAAAGAAAAATATATTTACAGAATAATTTTTTATTATATAAAATGTTTTGTTTCTAGAATTCTCTGTGGACAACAAAAGCTTCAGTTGGCAGACTTTTCATATGTGAAAATGGTGTCAAGTCTGACACTCTGTATTATCCTTTTCTTTGTACTATCCCATTCTTTTGCCTAAAGTATAAGCCTATATGGTGTTAAATCAATTATTATGACAGTTTTCTACTACATTTTCATGAGCGCTAAATCTTGTGGGATAAACACTTGACATTTAATGAAGATGTGCTATTCTGTTCCTGTAAGGATGTAAAAATAATAATATATTTTGTGTTGATGTACAGCTCAGAAACACATCTTTTACTGACAGGGATAAGGTCATCTGTCATAAAATTGTATTTGCTGTAGAAAATTGAAAAGCAACCAGTGAAAAGGTAATGCCACTGGAAACTTTCAGTGTGTGAAATATTGACCTTTCCTTTCACTGAATATGTTTATATACATATACATGTATGTTCATATATGTGAATGCATACACACATATATACAATATGTGCACATGTATGTACACACATGCATATATGTGTGTATGCAACATGTATAAATAAACATGTCTATATTTACACACATTTTCAAGTTAATTCTGTTTTTTCAAACCACTGAATTTATAATAAGATTTTCATTATGCTTGATACCACTTTTATTCTCTTGCTGTAAGAAATCCATTTTAATTTTGACTTCTAATATGTGAGACATATGAACTTCAGTAAAGCAAAACAAATTGGATGTAGTTATGAAAAGAAAATATATTTAGTGATGTGTGACAAGTAGATTTAGATATATTTTAACTATCTAAAGAAAAATTAGTAAATAGTTATACATGTAAAACTTAGGTAATAAAAACATCAGCAAATCATAGAAAAGAAACTGATTATTTTGACAAAAGAACATTATATAATTTTTTTTAAATTTAAATTTATTCTGGAAGAAATTAAAATTATTTTAGTTTATTTTTAAAATTAATTTTATCATCAAAGTGATGTACAGAGGGGTTACAGTTGCATATATAAGGTAATGAGTACATTTCTTGTTGAACATTGTTATAACTAAATATCACCTCTATAGATTATAGAATGATGTTTTTAAAACTTTGTCTTTGAGTTGGTATATTAATATTTTACACTGGTTTTATGTATTAAGATTCTCTAATTAGCAAATATTAGGTTTAAAAGTATAAAATACATCCAGGTAAAGTGTAAATGAGACTATCTTATGATTATGGATTGTTGTGATTGACTTTAGCAATTTTTCAGGTCTAAACTTTAGTTTATGTTTCACGTATTCTCTCTCCTTGGGATGTGTTTGGGACAAGGTTAAGATAATTGAGCTGGGAATTAAAAATCCCCAGCTAGGGTCTTAAGTCACTTATACTTTGGTGGCCTTAGAGCCTTTTAGATTTATAGAGATTGGATTTAAAGCCAAAGAGATTATTTTCTAAAACCTCAATTCACCCATAATGTTTATCATTCTCTAGAACCAGTTTTATGAAAAAAGTATTAATTTTGGATTCTTAAATAAGAATGTAAAAAAATCAGTGATGTTCTCACTATTCAAAGGTAAATGCTAATCATCTCATCAGCTTTTTCTTGCTATATTCTTGAAAAAACAGTGTAATCTTTATGCTTGTGTCATTTTTAGCTTTACTTTTTTACATAACCCAGCACCTAAAGTCCAATCTGATTCCTAATAAGTGGTCTGTCAAAAATTAGTTGAAATAATAAAGTTTAGAAATCTTTATCCTTCCCTCTTGATTTCATTTTGAAGGATTTTCCTGAGTTTTCCAGTATTCTTTACAATCATCACTCTGAAAACAACCATCCTTGCTCTCTTTCTAAATCTATTGTAAAAAAGCAACAACAACCCAGTATTAGTGATATGGTCAATATATAGTTTTATTTTTCTCAATCACCATGCTTTTAGTTGAAAAATCCAGACAATTTATTGGAGAATGCTGAAGACAAGGGATCATTTTTTTTGGCTGAGGTCTGTCAATAGTGAGAGGTTGTGGCACGTCCGGGCTCTACCTCCAAGTTTTTCCCAATCATATTTGGTTGCATGTCAACATTGTTCTTACATTGCTAATCTTCATGATCAAATCTACAGAACTAACAATATATTACCCTTTTCCAAGCAAGGGGGGAGGTGGGGAGAGGGTGTCTTTCCAGCCATTGCAGACAAAAATGGCGACTTCTAGGACATAGGGCCGGACTGGAGTGATCATGGGAACGTTCATATGGATTTCAGTTAGGTATGAAAATCAGGTTAAAAAGATCTGCTGTTTAAGGTGATTCCACATGGTGAAGACGGGATTTTTGAAAATTGCTGAGAAAATTTTAAACGTTCTCTCAAAAATATAATAAGTGGAAAAGACATCTGTGAGGAAGCCCTCATGCCAATTAACTTGTTTTAATTGCCTTCCGATGCATGCATTGTCTATCGTAAAAATGTGCTCTTGCGATGTGGCAATTCAAAACCAACAATAATTTTCTGGATAACATTTACGCTCCATTTTGAAGAAGAACAGTCTCTTACTGCTCCTGATCTCACTGATAGGGCTTAAGAGAAAGAGTCACCTGTCTAGACAGGGATTGGCATTTTGTTTCAGGATGTTCTTGCTGAGGATGGTAATTCTGTATATCAGTAATCAATGTTGATTTTTTATGGCAGATTATTCAAAGTGTGCCTTTAAGAAAACAACCTGTTCATGTGGACAAACAGCTCTTTCACTTAAATAGTTCATTGATCAAAACAGTACTTATTACCAAGACTTGCTCATGGTGCCCTGGTCCATCCTTCAATGCTCTCATCAGAACACAAGAAGCCAGAGATGATCTTGGCACCCACAGCATTGCTTATCTTTTCAGTTCACCATTTACATCACAGTAGAGCCACCTTAGTGAAATTAGGTGGAATTTGAAAACATGTCTGTGTGCTAGCCAAAGCTCAGCAGCACCTCCTTGAAATTTCATAGAGAAAAGGGACGTTGGGCCCGAATGGACCAACTGACAGCCTTCTCTACCCCACTTTAAAAGGACCACAGAGGATTTAACTAATTGCACACTGTGTTAGCTAATTGATTTGCCTGCATTCATCAAAATATTGTTTTTTAAAAATGATAAAAATGCTAAAATGAAAAACTTTTAACAGCCTTGCCTTCAAAATCATCTATTTTCCAAAAAATAAATAAATTACATTTTACTTTTGGAAGCATTGGATCCATTGGCCATATAAATTGCATTAGGTTTGAGTGGCGGCCAAATTTCAGTGTTTTCAGCTGCTGCAGCTTAGGCTGTGAGTGCAGGGCCTCATAGATCACACTAGGATGAGTGGGAGATGAACTATAAAACAACACATCAACTCTATCATCTCTATAGAGAAGTAGGTAGCATGTTAAATTTAAACTATTTTGGAGCAAGTAGAATTTGTATTACTGGTACTATATTTTTACTATTCTATTTAAGAAATACAAGAAACTTAAAAAATGGCAGATTGGTTGTATTTCTTCTTTGGCCTTCTCTTCTCATCTATCCATCATTTTTTAGCACATTGCCATTTCTTGTTGATCATGAAGGAAATCCTGGCAAATGAGATTCCTATGGATTCTCTTTGCTCCTGCCCATGTGAGGGAATGTATCCAGTGGTTTAAATAGTTGGAAATGAAACTGTTGAACTAGAAATTTATCTAACATAGACCATCTATGGGGATATATTTGTAGCTCTTAGAGAACACCCAGATCCTGCCTTCAAAGAACTCACAATTTATCCTTTAGAAGCAAAACATGCGGCATGTTTTAAAGTGAGATAAACAGCCAAGAAATATCCAGGGTGCATTGGGAACATATAAAAAGCCTATTTAATCTGGAAGCAAAAGAAAATAACATATGAAGAAGAGGCAAAACTTAGACATTCTTCTAGTAATTTGACAGAGGAGAGAGAATGAGAAGCTATTATGTTTTAGTAAAAAGTGCCATGGCTTCTACAAACAAGGAAAAGCCAAACCCCAGGGTTTGTTATTCCTGACCCAGATCCAGGACTCTCATTCATCCTTTATTGACCTCTGCCATTAGACTTTAAACTTGTCTTCTAGAAGCATGTGAGTACGTCACAAATGCCCTTCTGGGACATTGTAAGGAGAAATCAACATGCCCAAAGTGGTATTCATTCAAATATGTTCAGGAGGATTATCAAGAGGCCAAAGCCAAAAGTTAAAAGTAAAAATAATATATCTGTCATTTAGAATCCACACTATGGTTCTATAGGGAGGGGAGAAAGGGATACTTGCTAAACAAAGGAAGAGGAGTTCATTAAGTTACAGATCACTGGTCCCTAAGAATCTTGCTCCCCCCATTAGATACAAACTGTCTAGAAGGAGTAACCTGACATTAGTGTTAAGAAAAGTTCATGCTTAACATGCTGCTGTACCTGGTGTAAAAGGTCATCGAATATAGTTTTTATTATCTGTAAAGTCTTATGATTTAGTGACCCAGCCACAACAAGAATAGCTCATGTCTGAAACATCGAATATTATAAGTAGTTTCCCCCTTCCTCTCTCCTTGCATCTAACAGCCCTCCAACTTGATTTTGCCCCTTCCCCTCACACACACCTTAAGTCAGTCTTCACCTTTGTCCTTTACTTCAGACTGCCTCAGGAGTTCAGCTAATGTGGAGATACTGTTGAAACAGAGTGTGGGAGAGAGGGAGAAGGAGTGGAGAGGGGAGGGGGAAAAGGAAGGGGGAGAGGGAGAATCAAAATTTGCTACACATTATGGCCCTCAAGAGTCATAAGTTGTCAAAGGAGCCAGCATTAGGAAGTGAGGGCTTTAGGCTGTGAGTACGTGATGAGGGCAGAATGTTGAAGAATGGAATAAATGACCTTGTAATAGACTTGAAGGACAGACTTTGTCTTCTTCAGTTCTGTGACCTGAGAACAAAGGGTTCCTCTCTTCAAAATGAGATAGCATTTTGTACATCATCTTAGAAGTAGAGACTGAGACATCCACCAGACACCAAACTTGATTTCTCAGCCTTCAGAGCTGTGAGAAATAACTGCACTTAAGTATTATCTCGCTTCGGGAGTTGTGTTACAGCTGCACACATGGATTAAGAGACCTCACATATGCATTCTTGCCCTTCGAATTCTATTTCCTGTCCGGAGGTAACAGGTGGCATAGGAAAGGCCAACTGAGGAAAAAGAGAAAGGGAAGATAATAATAATAATAACAACAGCAGCAGCAGCATATTTGAGAGCCCAGATCTTAGGTTCTTCTCAAAAGGAGCCTTTCAATTTCTATGTACTCCATGGAGCTCTATATAATAGATTGTACTATAATTTTATTTCTTTCATATTGACATTCCCCAAACTAACCTAACATAAACGCAGTGTCTACACAAAGATTTCCAAACAAATTTACTAATTAAATGAGTATGTTTTATTTTCTTATAGCTGAAAATCTTCTAAGAAAAAGTTAGAGAAAAAATTTGTAAAATATTAAATTTTCTACCATTCTCAAAATATAATTAATAAATTTAATAATAGCTCGTAATTTTACGTAAGTCAAGAGTTTTAATGCCTACACAGTTAATAGTATTTTAATATAAAACACTATTTCCTAGTCCATACTTACATAATTTGATTACTCAGATCTTTATAAGCATTTTACTAAATAATTGAAATTGCATACTTCAAAAAACTAGGAGAAAAGATATTAAATGTTTGACTTTAAAGAAATGATAAGTATTTGGGAAACAGATACAGTTGAACTGATTTAAGCATTGTACAACCTGTACACATGTCAATGTACCACATGCAATTCTATTCATATGCATATTTTGATGTGTTTATCACTTAAAATCATTTTGATAAATAGAAACGTAATTGAAGAATACAGCATGCATGTAATTAAGCAAAGTCCTAGGCCTTCAAACTCCATTGTTTTCATTGGTTCTTTTCATGTGAATCTGACAATCAATTATCTAATTGCTTTTATCCAAGGCATTTGCTATTATCATAACTGCTTCATGTTTTTTCTTTCCTACCAAGAGCAGGAAAATAACCACTTGAATTGGAAAACCTTTACTTCTCAGTGTGATTGTTTGGCACACATGTGTTTGTAACCTTTCTGAATAAAAATTACCTTAATTTTTCCAGGGAAATTATATATGACATAATCTTGAATAACACCCTTCAGCTACAAATATGGCAGGCAGTTTTAGAAAACTCATGATTGCCTTGGCTTTTTGAATGACCAGAGGCTCAATGCTGTTAATTACTGTAAAGGAGCCATTGAATATAATCAGAAAAAGGACTTTGATACAAGTATAAGGGAACATAACATTTTCAAATGTCCCTTTTCACTGAATATTGCTTCCGCTCAATGCTGAGATGTTGTTATCAGCTCTTTGACTTAGCAATAGCATCCAAAGACATTAAAGCTCAAAGTGGCCTTTCTTCCACTTTTGAGGTCAATCGCACAATAGAAACATGAAATTCTCAATGGATAGGTCAGTTTGGCTTGAGGGCACCGCAACTGGTTTCATTACTGTCCTTAATAAGCAGACTCTTATAAAGTAATGAAAAATGTGGAAAGAAGTGTCTGTATTTGTTTCTATGAAGTTGAGAAGCAATTCTCATTTATTCTACAATGTGTCCAAAATTTAATTGGAGAAGAACTTGCATAATTGACATTTGTTAATCATATGGATTAAATATGACAGCAAAGGCAGAGAGAAGGACGCTTCCAGAGGAAATTAATTTTCTTTCAATTTCTTGGCAAGAAGACTAGGAAGAAACACCTAACTGGAACAATGATTAAAAACATCATTTCTTGTTTCAGTGTTTCTTTATGAGAGGGTGGGAAAAAATTGGGGGAAAGTATGAAGTTCAAAGTGACCAAATCAAACCTATAAAACATTATAAGAGGAAGAGTTCTATAACATGATAGTGATTATGTGGGCACATTTTTCACTTGGTACAATCATTGAGGCCCAGGACTAGCTGCCTGTCTGTTGAATACCTGGCCTTCTGAAAGCAATTCATTATATGCAAGGTGTTAGCAGTGGCAAATGTAGCTGTCAGTACTGGGTAGTTATTCACAATGCAAATTCAAATCCTACCTTATAACAGGTTGGCTCTGGCAGTTGCCAAACAGATGGGTTTTGAACTTTAAGCCCATGGGACAACAAACACTATAATTCCACAAAAATTCTCTAAACACATTCATTTTTCACTCAATGTCATGTAACATTATTATCTATAACATGTAAGAGCTCAATATCATATTAGACATATTCTGTAATTGTGTTGGAAAGGCCTGTGCCTTCTTCACTACAAAGTGATTTTCAAAGGAAAAAATCACATATAAAATGAACACCAGGGTAGGGGTGGGTCAAAAAGAGGCCGGGCAGAGGAATGGATAAAGGACAGACAGGTTAATACAGTCTCTAAGTTCAGTGTATATATATGAAAGTGGAACCTTGTAAACTGAGGGTATGAATGGGTTTAGAAAAGACACATTTTACCCATATACAGGTTTTTTGAATCTCTTTGTGCAACTACTTAATAATAACAATAATAAATAACTAAACTACACATTAAATGAGTTTTCTAATTAATTTGATCAAATTCAAATGCTTTGCAATAACTTTTGGTCCCATATTTTTCTTTAAATGTCTACTGAAATTACCCTCTGACATTATCAATGACCATTGAACATTGTCATTATCAATGATAAAACTGTTCTGTTACTTCTTTATTTGTTTGTATTTAGCTTCCTAGATAAATCTACATTGACCACTATTAATGACATATATTATATAAACATACATATATCAGTATACATACATATTTATGCAAGTATATGTATTGACCTATGTATTTATGCATGTATAAAAACCTTTCTTTAGAAACTTCTTAGACAAACACCTACATAGTGACATTTACATATACTGCAGGATACAAGTATATGGAAAGAGAAAGGTATTGACAAGTTACAAACTGATTGTGTTATGTAAAAATAAAAGAGACAGAAAGTGTCTTATTTTTCTCATTATTTTAGTTCTTCTGCAGTTAGAAATGATTGCCATTCCTATCCACATGAGTTCATTATTTTTCATCAATGGCTGATACGTAAATTCAGTATATAACTGATACAATGTTCAATAATTCCCTGAGTTCCTCAGAGACAAAAATTTAGTTTGGAAATATGCTGTACCATTTTAGAATAGGAGTTGTGAATTCAATGTTAACTGTGATACTGAAATTCTAGCTGTACCTCCTCATTGTCTTGTCATTTGGGGAAAAGATTATTTTATTGTTAAGTCAGGAAAAAAATAGCCATTGAGGAATTTCACTTCTCATGAAATAAACAATACAACTAAAGCATCATGTTGACACCAAGAGAATGGAAGTTACATGATTAAAAATGCTACAGAGGGTCAGCCAGCACCAAGCCACCGAAATAATGGCATTTGCTATTAATAACACGCTTTTCTTCTGGAATCATCATGTCTCTTTTTCATTTCCGACAACAGATATAAGCCTGTAGTTAGAGTATAGCCATCTGCTGCATGCATTAGAGCCTGCCCCACAGCTAATGGTCAGAATTCAGTGAAGCATTTCTGAATGAAAGATCATAGCTAATTAAGCTACGTATACTAACTGCATGGGTATAAAATGTGTAAGGTATGATGTTTGAAAGCATCATATGTTCCTTGTTCAATGATTCACTCATCTTTGTTAGTTTTCCCATGAATGTTCTGGAAACAATAGGCTGACCCTGTTATACAGTGACTTACTTTCTATATATTATGTGCAAGTAGCTGGCAAGCCAGTTAATCTAGTGTTCATAAATTCCATTAGTTAAAAAAGAGATCATGTTAGTTTTTTTCTATTATTTTATTTACATTTCAATTAATATATCATGGCCAGGCTAAGATTAAGACATTATTGGATGTAATATGTAATTAGCACCTAACATTTTAAAGGTTAATGGTCAGATAATTCATTTCTTAATACATTATAACACAATGCAGTTATAAAAAAAACATATATTTGAAATCAGTAATTTTTGTTGACTAATTTGCTCTTTCTCCTTCTATCTACCCTTTCATCTATATCCCATTATTCTCTTTTTAAAAAGGTTAGGTCTTGCTGGGTGCCAGTGGCTCATGCTTGTAATCCTAGCTTCTCAGGAGGCTAAGATATGAGGATCTTGATTCAAGGCCTGGGCAGGAAAGTCTGCCAACTAACCACCAGAAAACCAGAAGTGGTGCTGTGGCTTAAAGTGGTAGAACATTAGTCTTAATTGAAAAAGCTCAGGGACAGCACCCAGGTCCTGAGTTCAGGCCTCATGACCAACAACAACAATAAAAAAAATTAATACTTTTGTGTCAAATGTCAAGTGTTCCCATAAAATTTTTATCTTCAGTCTTAAGTGTTAATAATTTGATAAAATTAAGAAATATTACCATTCCATATATACATCATGAACTGTGGACCAGCTTTGGGGCTATGTTTTGTTTTCTTTTTTTTTTTCCAAGTAGTAGTTCCAAGCATTCTATGATAAACATTAATTAAGTTGCTCCATCATTTTCTCCCCTTTCTTCTGTGGTATACAACTTCCTGAGCCCTGGTACTGAGGGCATCTCTTCTGTAGAGAGAAGTTCCTCTTCCAGAGGCCTGGGAAATGCCATCCAGGGGGGAAAGTGGTAAAGAAATGTTTTTAAACATTTTTATCAATATTGATATGGTTTTAAAAAACCTAGAAACAAGAACTTTACAATCTTTGACTAGAGCACAAGAGATTAGGTGTTACTCACTAACACTTAAACTATCACTGCTTATTATAGGAAATCTAAAAATTAATGATATTGACTCATCACCTTTCCCATTAACTTCATACCTTTTCTTCATAATGGAGCTTAAACATGTATATAGTTGGGATATCCCTAAAATCATCATAAATTGAGATTTATGAAACAGTGTCCTAAATGAAGAGTTTTAAATGCTAATGTTTACCATTTCCACAATGACAAAAATGAACTTATTATTTTAACAGATTATTATTTTCTAATTTCATTTCTTCCTATAATTTTTCCCCTACTTGCATTGCATACTGACGGATACTCTTTTCTTTTCTCTCTCTCTCCCTCTCTCTCTCTCTCTGTCTCTCACACACACAAACACACACACACACATACGATATAACTAGCAAAAATCCCACTATGAATTCAGAAGCTAAGGATACAAAATTATGTATTTATTCTGACAAAATGCTTCATTTCTTAGCTTGCTACCTGCTTTTTTGTATTAAAAATGGATACAAGATCTGGAGCCAGGTATAAAGTCAAAATGATTCTCAAATGTTGACAGCTACACAATTTTTAAATGAATATAAATCTTACCAAATAAATGTCAGAACTCTATATGCACAGAGTCTGAAATTTGTCTTTTGCAGTGAAATGAGTGGTGTGAAATGAGGATCTGCCTCTCCAGACAAGCAAGCCATTGATAGAAAAGTCAGCTGACTTCAGAAGAGTATAGAACAAAAAAGTCTTTCTGATTTCTGGCATCATTAAATATGAGAACATTTCTCTGATCTGTTTAATTTTAAATTTTTACCCTTAAAAATATCATCCCCCATGATTTGCCTTTCCTCTGAAGTCATGATGGAATGGCACACCATCTATTCATAAACTTCTCCGCATGTGTCTTTTCATCTGTGTGTAATGTTGCATATTGGCTCTGATATATCAGAACAAACAATAATCATCGATACACTCCGTGTACACATAATTAATCTTCAATCCTTTGAATTAATATTTCCTTCTTTTAGCAATGCCTTTCTACTCTGTGTCTCCTAGCAGTGGCATATCTAATTAATGTATACTTTTTTCCTTCTGCATTTCAAGGCAGTAACAATGGAGAAAATTCATATACTATCCAATAAAAAATTCCATTCTCAAATAAACTGTAGTCATTGTAAGGTTCATATTCAATTTTTGAAGTAATTTTACTAAGCAGTTTTGTTAATCCTATGATTTCTGGATCCAAAAGTGCATATATCCATACATGTTTGAATGCATCTGCACGTATACACATGTGGGGTGAAATAAAGACATACTTGGTGCTTTTCGACAGGAATTTTGTATTACCATTGCATAGATTAAATGTTGTCTTCTCCAGATTTCACTCTGTGATCAACTCATTCTTCTGAGGCATATACACATCCATCATTCATTTATAAAGGAAATTTTCATACATATGAAAAGGATTCCCTACAAGTTGAGATATATTCAGTTAATTAACCACTTTTCCTTTACAAGATTCCCTAATGCAATGATTTTGTTAAGTAGCAATGTGTAATGTATTCTCCACAAAATATATGGAAATTTTCCAGAAAAAAATGACTCCAGAGATTCTATTGGTAGACTAAGTATTCTTGCATTCTCTATAAATATGCAGCAAAAAGTTCTTTGGTTCAATTTTTTTCACAGTCTTTTTTTTTTAATTTAATTTTAGTTTTTTGTAGGTCATGGGGGTTGAACTCTGGGCTTGGGTGCTGTCCCTGTTCTCTACAGCTCTACCGCTTGAGCATAGTGCCACTTCCAGTTTTCCAGTGGTTTATTGGAGATAAGAGTCTCATGGACTTTCCTGCCCAGACTGGCTTTGAACTGTGATCCTCAGATCTCAACTTTCTGAGTAGCTAAGATGACAGGTGTGAGCCACCAGTGCCTGGCACAAGAGTCTTTTTTAAATCACATGAAACAAATCTTCATGAGAATATAAAACCATCTCTGCTTCACATAGTATTACTACACTTCGTTGCCATTTGAGCTGTTCAGAGTCACTGTGGTATGGAATGATGCTATAATTTTGGGCAGAATGTGAAAGGTGTCAAGAGATAAATACTATTCTTTCATCATGGTACTTTTGAACAGTTCAGTGTCTCTTTCCTAAGGACATCCGATAGGCTGAGTTTCTCTTGTCTTACCACAGATTGTGCATGCTTTCCTACAGTTCTAAAGCCAACTCGGCACCAGGTTATGGCTCTTAGTGGACAAAGCCTTCTTGTCTATTAAGACCACTGTATGTCAAAAGACATGTCAAAGAAATTATTCTCAATGTATGGTTATTTTGTCTTTTTCCCTTTCCCTAGGGAACATCTGACAATATCTGGACATTCTTCATGTTATCTTTCCTGGGAATGATTGCAATTACTATCTAGCAGATTTCTAGATACCTGCTATTATCGCATGAGGCATCTACAACACCCCATCATGTCAGCTGTGTCATGGGACCACCATGAGTGCCCTAGTGGAATGGCTAAGCGTCTGTAGAAGAGGATATGGAGAGGGAGAAAGCAGGGTAGAAAACATGAGAGAGAAAGGAATAACCATGAACAGGTGAATGTATAAACTGCAGGACATCCTATTATTTATCTATATGAAGAAATAAGCAATTGACCCATGGAAAGACATGGAGGAATGTTAAATGTACATCGCTGAGTAAAGCTATGCACTATGATTTTAACTTCTTGGTATACTGGAAGAAGTAGAAGGTATGGAGACTGTTAAAAAAAACTCGTACTTGCTACGGACTTGGTGGGAATGGAGCGAGGCATAAAGAGGTGAACCGAAGGCGAATTTTTATCAGTGAAATGACAGCTGCTTCTTGACTTAGTGTAAGGTTGCATTCTGATAAGCCAACCATAATTTGGAGATATTCCAACTTAGAAGGCATTTAGTACACCACACTTCTGAAACATCATGGCTTTAGCCTGGTCTGCCTCAAACAGGCTGAGGACACTTGCATTGTCCTACAGTTGTTCCAAAATCGTCTAGTACAAAAACCTGTTTAATAATTAAATATTGACTATTCCATATAATTCATTTAAAGAAATAAACAATAGTCACCTATTTTTTGTAAATTCACCAAAAAGAACATAGAAAGAAACTTAGGTTGCAGTCTAATGTAATCTATAGATATGTTTATTATAAAAAAGATTTCAGGTCTATATTGTCTTAACAGTAATAATTGTTTCCCTCAATTAGAGGCAATGTGTGTTAACTGAGGGGCTACAAATACTAACCTAAAGCTGCTTAGCAAGTGAAATCTTCTAATCAAAAACAAACAAACAAACATGCTTTATGACAATAGTAGATAACTTTCCAGAGGGAATAGGTTAGCTCATAATATACTAGTAATTATATGGAGGACAATGCCATCTCGAAAGAGTCAAAAGTGGAGACATTGAACTCTGTGATTAATAGGCATACAAGCAAAGGAGAGCAAGTGTGGCAGAGTGGGTCTCTCTAAGGGATGAATAGTTCATACTGCTAGTGGCTAAGGTTCTTTTAAAGTAATATGACCCAGTGAATCATTTTCCTTTCTTGTTTGTTATTTTGTTTTTATTTTCATTTGTATGGAACTCTAGAAATGTGATCATAGACTAGACTAAATTTTAATAAGGTGGTATAAAGTTCTGCAAAACACAAACACATCTTCAAATGAAAATCCCAGTATGAAAATTAAAGACAATTCAATATGACAATTAGATACTACTCTATACAGAAAGTAAATTTCTAAGGGAGAGCTCAGCTAATATGCTAGCATCTGGTTTCTGTATTTACATATTTTTGGCAATGCGAATAGAATGATACTCTATTCTTATAGCAATAAATATATTCTTTAGAACAGATTTTGCTTCCAGCAAAAAATAATGAATACTAATGTAAATCATATATATTATACATTTCAGTCATTTGTTTTCTTTAGTGTGTATTAATTTTACAAAGGAAGTTCACCATGGTAATTCACACATGCATACATTAAACTTTAGTCAGATTAACTTCCTCTAGTGTTATTTCTACACACTGGATTTATTAAAGAAATTCAAATGACTACTTTCTCACACCTATTTAGAAAACTTTGTGTGTTTTTTCTAGACCACTGGGTTGGGTTTTTTTTAATTTAATTTAATTGTAAAGGTGAAGTACACAGAAGTTATAGTTACAAGTAAGGTAATGAGTATATTTCTTGTTGAACATTTTTATTCCCTCTCTTGTTCTCCACTTTCTCTCTTTTCCCAACTCTCTTCACCCCAAGTTGTAAAGTTCATTTCCAACAGTGTCTTGTAAGGATCACTGTTGCATTGGTTTTCTCTTTGTCCTTTGTCTCAATATTTCTGAGATTCCTCTTCCTTTCCCCAAATCAGATAAACGCATATACAAGACAGAGGGTACCAAAATGAACAACAGTGGAAAGAGGGGATAATCCAAATGAAAAAAAGAAAAAGGAAAAAGAAATAACTTCACACAGTACAATTAAAAAGAAGCCTCTTGTTTCCCTATCTTGGAGTTAATTTCCATTAACATCATTTTATATGGTCATATGTACATAGCTATTGAGCTATTGTGATCCTCTGCTTGGACAGTCTTAGACATGCACTAATTATTACAAATGAATGAAACCTAGGACCCTGTGTTCATTTCTTTCTTTTTTTTTTGTCGGTCGTGGGGCTTGAACTCAGGGCCTGAGCACTGTCCCTCAGCTCTTCACCTCAAGGCTAGTGCTCTACCACTTGAGCTACAGCGCCACTTCCAGTTTGTTTTCTGGTGGTTTATTGGAGATAAGAGTTTCACGGACAGCACCTGGCTAGGGACCATATGTTTCTTTGGATCTGGATTAATTCATTTAAATATTTTTTGGTCCAGGTCTTTCATTTCATTATGAATGGGGCAATTTCATTCTTTCTCATGGAAGCATAGAATTTCATTGTGAATATATACCACATTTTCTTGATTCATTCATCGACTGAGGGGAATCGGGGTTGGTTCCGTGTCTTAGCTATGGTAAATAATGCTACAATGAACATAGTTGTGCTGTTAGCTTTAGTGTGGCCTTGTTTGTGTTCCTTTGAGTAAATGCCAAGGAGTGGGATTGCTGGGTCATAGGAGAGCTCTTCATTTAGTCTTTTGAAAAACCTCCATACTACTCTTCAGAGTGATTGAACAAGTTTACATTCCCACAAACAAGGTAGTAGAATTATTATTTGTGTGTGTGTGTGTGTGTGTGTGTGTGTGTGTGTGTGTGTGTGTGTGTGTGTGTGTGTGTGAGTATGTGTTACTCATTTTCTTGATAATGGCTAGTCTAACTGGGGTGAGGTGGAATCTCAATATGGTTTTGATTTGCATTTCTTTTATGGCCAGAAATGTTGAACATTTCTTCAATTTCTTCATGTGTCTATTGGCCATTCTTATTTCCTCTCCAGAGAACTCTTTTTAATTCTTTTTTTCTTTTTTTTTTTTTTTTTTGGTCATGGGGCTTGAACTCTGGGCCTGGGCACTGTCCCTCAGCTTTTCAGCTCAAGGTGAGCACTCTACCACATAAGCCACAGAGCCACTTGTGGTTTTCTGAGTGGTTTATTGGAGATCAGAGTCTCATGGACTTTCCTGCCTGGCTGGCTTTGAATTTTAATCCTCAGATATCAGCCTCCTGAGTAGCTAGGATTACAAGTGTGAGCCACTGGTGTCCAGCATTGTTTTTAATTCTTTAGTCCACTTATTAAATGGGGTGTTTGTTTGAGGATTTGTTTATTGGGAAGTTTAATTTTTTTTGAGCTCCAGAAATATTTTGGATATATGGGCCTCTTGCAGATGATATGTTGATATGAGAGTCTGTTGTATAGCTAGTGAAGATCTTCCAATATGTTGATATGAGAGTCTGTTGTATAGCTAGTGAAGATCTTCCAATCTGTGGGCTTTCTATTTATCTTGCTAGTATGTCCTTTGCCATGCAGAAGCTCTGAAGTATAATGTAATCTAATTTATCCAGCCATTCTTTGATTTCTTGTGTTTCTGGATCTTTATTTAGGAAGTTTTGACCTGTTCCAAGAAGCTCTATTGTATCCCCTATTCCTTCCTGGAATATTTCCAAAGTATCTGCTCTTACCTTGAGGTCTTTGATCCATTTTGGAGTTGATTATGGTTTAGGGTGATGTATAAGGATCTAACTTAAGTTTTCTACATGTGTGTAACCAATTCTACCAACACCATTTGTTGAAGAGGTTGTCTTTTCTTCCATCTGATGATTTTGCCTCCCTTATCAAAAATTAACTGGCTGTATGTCTGTGGGATCATTTCTGGCTCTTCAATTCTATTCCATTGGTCCTCAGACCTGTTCATGTGCCAGTACTAAGCTGTTTTTATAACTATGGTTTTATAAGAGAGATTGAAATTTGGTATTAATATTCCTCCAGCACTGTTTTGTCTGCCAAGGATTGTTTTTGCTATTTGGGGTCTTCTATTAATCCAGATGAATTTTTGAATTGCTTCATCTATTTCATTAAAGAATGTTGTTGGGATATTGCATTTGGACACTATTGCCATTTTCCCAATGATAATCCTCCCAATCCAGAAGCGTGGGAGGTTTTTCCACTCCCTAAATCTTCTTTAATTTTCTTTTTCAGATTTTTAAAGTTTTCATCATGGAGGTCCTTTGCCTCTTTGGTTAAGTTAATTCCTAGGTATGTTTTTAGGGCTATTACAAAAGGAGTTGCTTTTCGGATTTTACTCTTGCTCTTCTTGTTACTGGCGTACAGAAAAACTACTGATTTTTATGTGTTAAATCAAATATTTTATAAGCTTCTATATTAAATCCAATGATATGGTTCTGATACTATACTGCTGCAAAATTACCAAATTATTTTTATTCAAGAAAATTAAATCATCATATTTTTTCATGAGAATAGAGGTTTGATGGATAATAAAAATGGAAAGAAAAAGTGATTTAAATATAAAAATTAGACTTGATATATAGCTTAATAAAGTAAGGCAAATAATTTATCATACTGCAGTTAGTATTTTTAAATACATTCTATTTCCATAACTTAGAATATGCCTTTTTAAATTTTTTTATTGTGAAAATACTGTACAGAAGGGTTACAATTACATGGGCAAGATAATGAGTACATTTCTTATCAAGCATTGTAGCCTCCTCCTTTGTTTCCCCTTCCCCTCCCTTCCCATCCCCTCCCACTCAATCCTCCCCACTCCCCCTCCCACCTCAGCACCAAAGTTGTAAAGTTTGTTTTGGACATAACGACTTGTACATCTCATTGTTGCAATGGGTCCACCTGTATCCCTATTTAAACGATTTGTTTTTCCCCTTCCCCTCCACAAATTATACCGACATCAAATAGAGTGAAAGCAGGGGTTATACTGTGGGGGAGCGACATACAAAGCAACAAAGAAATAATCTTATAAATGTGTTAGAAACAATCGCTTGAAAGAAAAAAAAAACATTTGAATACATATCTTAGGGTTCATTTCCCTAACATCACCTTATCTGACCTTTTCTGCTTGATTCAGACATATACAATAAACAGCTGAAAATTTTTATCTCTTTACTATTTAATTTTACCAAGTTTTAGCTAAAACTTAGTTACTTTTGAAAAAAATCAAAAGAAAAATTTTTGTCACAGTAGAATGAAATTTAGAAATTTTTAGCTGTTTGTTCAATATTTCTGAGTGTCTATATAAATCAAAGCAAACTGCCCATAACGCATACACAATAATAAACCATTATAAAATACCATCATTTAAAATTCCTGAAAATTCATATCTTATTACAGAGATATGCAAACTATTTTATGTATTACTGTGAAGATTATCTATGCAACATTTCCTAATACATCTGGTACAATCACATTTATGTAGATACATATGAGAGAGAGAGAGAGAGACAGAGACAGAGAGAGAGAGAGAGAGAGAAAATCTGGACAATTACATAATTACATAAAGAAAAGTGGGTCCCTTGGTTTCTTTGCATATTTTTAGAGTTAGAGAAGAGAATTAGGCTTGAAATGCTTCAACTTTGTCTTCTAGAATATGTTGACCTGTATGTACTAAAAGCCCTGTGCTGGGTTCTGAATGACAGGAAACATTCATATTCCAGAGCATCTGAGTTCCTTGGGGTCGAAGCACTGTGACCACCAGTTGTTTTGACTGGATGCCATTTCCCTTATCTAAAACTGCGATTTAGCCAAAATAACTTTTTTTAATTTATTAAATTGGTTTTTTGATCAGTTCAAAGCCTACAAGCCAAAATGCCAGATAATTGTCAAGGCAACCTGAGAAAAGTCATTTGCTAGTCTAAAGCTACTAGTTACATCTTTTACTTATTTCTCAGCCCAGTCATCAGACTGGTGACCTGAAGGAGATAGATTCACAGATACATGAGAGAAATGCTAATACACTAATATTTTACATAGGATGTTTTATCTTGCAAAATCCTGTGTTCTAACTTAGGGTAGGCATACCAACTAAGAGGAATATAGAGATATCGATTTGTGGACCTTCATAAATGCCCATGAACCTATATATAAAATATCTGCTCTTAAAACCTCACTTTAGGGGAATGCCAAGGAAGATGGCAGAGGAGAAGCTGGAATCTGAACAAGCTCTCGCATAGAAAGCAGTTTTAGAGTTCCAGTGAACAGTCCTAAGCCAGAGAATCACACCAAGTGTGCCATCCCAGGACAGAGAGTTAGACAAGAGAGGGGAAGCCAAGGCAAAAAGACACATCTGAGCACCTGCCAGCAGCCGCCGCGGCGGCGGTGGCAGCAGGGTCGCGGCGGAGAATGCAGCCGGGGCCATAACTGAGCGCTCACACAGAGAGTCCGGGACGAAGGAGCCAGACGCAGCGGGCGAGCAGATTCTACTCAACACCAGCAAGAACCGACAAGGAGCAGACATCTTCATCCTGCAGTTCGCAAACCAGAGACGACCCAGGATCCGACATGAGTAGAAGCCCGACGTCCTCACTCCTTCTCAGGGAGCAGAGGAGGGAAGGCCACCCCTCCCCCCCCAGCACCGGTGATCTCCATCTTGGATACCGACAAAGCTCGGAGGAGCTGTCAGCTCCAACCCAGGCCTTGGAATAAAATGAGTCATTTAGCAGGTCACAAGAACTTAATGGCGGCGAAGTGACCTGCCAGACTCAGGTCCATCCAGGGAAAAGTCACCCAGCTCAGGCACCAGCCATTGGAGTGGCTTTCCTCACTGGGTAACCAGAGCCAGAGGCTGCCCCTCCCTCTAGCAGCCTCAACAATAAATTGAAAAACAGAAACCCTGAGAACGGCTCCAGGCTGGGCTCTGTGAGTTGTTTTTTTGTTTTTTTTTTTTCCACAAAATAGCCCCAGGAAAAAGCTACTGATTGTTGAAAGGCCTCAACTCTACCCAGAACCTAGCCTTACCACTGCATCCCCCTCTTTTGTGATTCTCAAAGCAGATCACCCTCCCAGTAAACTAATCTGGGAGGGGGAATCTCAAAATCTTGGGTAAAGCAGAGAATTTTTCTGCCTGTTCGAACAAACTGACTTAAGAAACCAATCAAGCCACAGGACTTCAAGCTGACCAGAGACTCCAACAAGAGGCTGTTTACAGACAAAAGGGAGATACAGGATTCTTCCCACCCCTCCCAAAAAATCAAAAAAAAATCAAAGAACTTATTTTTTCTTCTCTTCCTCTTCTTTTCTTTTTTTTTTCTCTTTTTTTCTTTTTTTGGTACCTTATATATATATATATATATATAAATATATATATATATATATATAATTTTTTTTCCTTTTCTAAAAATTTTATTAATCTTTAATTTTTGGCTTTTTTGAAAAAAAAATGTTTTCCAGTAACTTTTTTTTCCTCTTATAATTTTTATTTTAGGAATACATGAATGTGCGTTTTCCTTTCTTTTTTTGTCTTCTTTCTCTTTTTCTTTCTTTCTTAACTATCTTTTTTTTTGTCTAGCTCTACTGAACTTCTGATCTTTTTCTCTCCCTTTCTAATCCTTTTCACCTTTTCCTCTCTTTTGATCTTCTGTATGTGACTTAACTCTTGTCCTGCACATCCTCAGATAAACCCATAGTTAACTAGTAGACCCTATCCCCCATTGTGTACACACTTAATCCACAAATTTATTACTCAGTTCAAAACCTCTGAGACTTAAATTCCTTAATAGCAGTACTACATCTTTATACCTATATAATATTTTAAGCATTTTCTTAAGTTTTTCACTTCTCCTCTATGTCCCTACCCTTCTATTAATATACTCACATTCCTCTCTAAATAGATGGTCTTTTAATATCCATAATAATATTAATTTTTACGTTTCTATTTTTTTCTGGTCTCTTTTCATTTCCCTTTCCCTTTCTTCCTTTTCTCTCTCCCTCTACTTGCATCCTACCCAACCTATTTCCTGCATTGAGATTAGGACATAGTTAACTCTCCCTGTGCCTCCCCACACCAATCTATTCCTATTTTTTACCCACATCTCTCCCTAACCCTAAAAATTTCTGGTTTTCCAAATTCTTCTCTGTGGTTCGAAACCCATTAACATATAGTTATTTGATGTTGAATAGATGTATCTGTTGAACTAGATTGTATCTGTAGACTATTGACTGTATAAATGCAAACGTTGGTTGATGGTTGCCTTAAGATAGTGTTCTAGCACAAAACTGGTGCTATTTTCATCTCAAATGGGCAGAGTAAGCTGGAAAAACACAAGAAAAATGGCAAATCCAGGTATCTCAATTCCCAATCTTGATAATCAGGGGTCAGATCAGATAATGAACAACCCAGAGGAGAGTTCCCAAATAGCCCTACAAACACTAATAGCAAACATGATAAATGAGAAGTTTGACAATGTACAAAGGACTCTATATGAGCGTGATAGGGAGAGAGAGGAGGCATCCCAGAAGTTTATACAGGAATATCATAAGCGTGAGGAAGCTACTCAAAAACTGATACAGGATTTGCATGAACAACTTGAGAATACTCAAAGAGAAAGGGAGGAATGTTGTGAGCAGGCTGAGAACACTCAAAGAGAACTGCAGGAATCCCACGAACGGGAAGAAAGAGAACTGCAGGAATCCCACAGACGGGAGGAAGCTAATCAAAGAGAATTCAGGAATTGAGAGACTAGGTAGAGAATACACAAAGATCACTAATGGCATTCATGGAATCCATTAACAAAGAGCTGAAGGAAGTCAGGGAGACCACAAAGGAAATGCTGAATGGAACCCAACAGAAGGAATGGGAGTCCAAAGAAACCATAACCAATCAACTAAGTGATTTGAGAACAAACACTGAACACCAAATTAAGGAAGTAAAGAAATTCATACAAGACCTAAAACAGAGCTTCAACAAAGAACTTGAAGCCATCAAAGCTGACCAATTAGAAGGAAAAGACATAAAAAACAGAGTAGAGAGTCTTGACAGCAGGTTAGACCATGCAGAAGATCGAATCTCAGGGATTGAAGACAGCCTAGATATTATAGAGAAAGAACATACAACCATCGAAGACAAGTCCAAGAAATATGATAGATCTATCCAAAACCTGGAAGACACCATCAGAAGGCCTAATCTAAGGATAATGGATGTAGAGGAGCACCTAGAAACAGAAGTTAATGGTCTAGGAAATTTGTTTAACAGGATCCTAGCAGAGAATTTCCCAAACATACAAAAAGATAGGCCTATTCAGATAAAAGAAGCTTTTAGAACCCCAAATAGACCAGACCAGAATAGGACATCCCACCGTCACATTATAAACCACACAGGATCAACTCAGTCCAAGGAAAAGATCCTTAAAGCTGTCAAGGAGAAAAGGTTAATCACCTATAAAGGGAAACCAATTAGAATCACCTCAGGTTTCTCAGCAGAGACAATCAAAGCAAGAAGAGCCTGGAATGACGTATGCCATGCCCTAAAAACAAACAACTATCAACCAAGAATACTGTACCCAGCTAAACTCTCCTTCATAACTGAAGGCCAAATAAAAACCTTCCATAGCAAAGAAAAATTGAAACAATACATCTCCACCAAACCAGGCCAACAAAAGATTCTTAAAGATGTCCTACACATAGAAAACCAACAAGACCACAACAAAGGCCAAGAAACTGCACCCAAACTGAGAATCCAAGAACCTTAGGAAGAACCCAGTTTTCGCAGCACCCAAGAAGGTGGATAACATGGCAGGAACTCCCAAATACCTCTCAGTCCTATCTCTTAACGTTAACGGACTGAACTCTCCAATTAAGTGACATAGACTGTCTAGTTGGATTAAAAAACAAGACCCTTCTATCTGCTGCCTGCAGGAGTCACATCTTGCCCTTAAAAACAAACACATTTTCAAGGTTAAAGGCTGGAACAAAATCTACCAAGCAAACGGCCCTCATAAACAGGCGGGAGTTGCAATCCTAATATCAGATAAAATAGACTTCAAATTAAAATTCGTGAGAAGAGATAAAGAAGGTCGCTACATACTAATTAAAGGATCACTCCTTTAGGAGGATATTACAATTCTAAATACCTATTCGCCAAACAATGGAGCACCCAAATTTATCAAAGAAACACTACTTTCCCTCAAATCCCATATAGATCCAAAGACATTAATTGTTGGGGATTTTAACACACCACTCTCCCCACTAGATAGATCAACTCGGCAAAAACTCAACAGAGAAACCGCAGATCTAAACAGCTGCATAGATCAACTAGACTTAACAGACATCTACCGAACATTTCACCCAGCAGCATCAGAATACATGTTCTTCTCAGCAGCACATGGAACGTTTTCTAAAATAGACCACATTTTAGGCCACAAAGCAAACTTGTCTAAATTCAGAAACATTGAAGTTATACCTTGCATTCTCTCTGACCACAAGGGAATAAAATTAGAACTCAACACCAAAAGCCACCAAAGAAAGCCCGGTATCACATGGAGGCTGAACAACACACTGCTGAATCAAGAGTGGGTCATGGAAGAGATTAGAAAGGAAATTCAAATGTTCATGCTTTTCAACAAAAATGAACACACAAATTACCAGCTCCTCTGGGACACAGCAAAGGCAGTACTCAGAGGCAAGTTTATAGCTCTGACTTCCTACATCAACAAATTGGAGAGATCTGAAACTAGCAATTTAATGACACATCTAAACCTCCTTGAAAAAGAGCAGCAAGATAAACCCCAATCCAGTAGACAGAAAGAAATAAGCAAAATTAAATAAGAATTAGATGAATTAGAATCCAAAAAAAACTATAGAAAGAATCAACAAAACAAAGAGTTGGTTCTTCGAAAAACTTAACAAAATTGACAGACCCTTAGCAAATCTAATCAGAAAAAGGAGAGAACACACCCAAATTAATAAACTCAGAGATGAGAATGGAAACATCACCACAGAAACAACCAAGATTCAGAACATTATAAGGGAATACTTCTCAAAACTTTATGCTAATAAGCTTGAGAACTTGACAGAAATGGACCTTTTCCTAGCAAATATTGACATCCCAAAACTAAACCAGCTCAACAGGCTCATATCAAGCATTGAAATAGAAACAGCAATAAGAGACCTCCCAGCTAAGAAAAGTCCAGGACCAGATGGTTTTACAGCGGAATTTTACAAGGCCTTCAAAGCAGAGCTCACACCAATACTTCTCCAACTCTTCAATGAAATTGAAAGAGAAAGCTCACTACCAAACACATTCTATGAAGCCATCATAACCCTAATCCCAAAACCAGGCAGGGACTCATCAAAGAAAGAGAACTATAGACCCATTTCTTTGATGAACATTCATGCAAAACTTCTCAACAAAATTTTGGCCAATCGACTTCAACAATTCATCCAAAAAATCATACACCATGATCAAACAGGATTCATTTCAGGGATGCAAAGCTGGTTCAATATACGCAAATCAATTATTCATCACATCAACAGGAGCAAGAATAAGAACCACATGGTTATTTCAATAGATGCAGAAAAAGCATTCGACAAGATCCAACACCCCTTTATGATGAAGGTTTTGGAAAAATTAGGAATCCATGGAACATTCCTCAATACAATAAAGGCTGTATATGACAAAACTACAGCCAGCATTATACTCAATGGTGAAAAACTAAAGCCATTTCCTCTTAACTCATGAACAAGACCAGGATGCCCACTCTCTCCACTTCTCTTCAATCTAGTATTAGAATGCCTAGCTACAGCAATAAGACAAGATGCAGACATAAAGGGGATCCAAATAGGGAAAGAAGAAATAAAACTCTCCCTCTTTGCAGATGACATGATCTTGTATTTAAAGAATCCCATAGACTCCACTCCCAAATTACTCAAGCTGATTCAAAACTTTGGCAAAGTTGCAGGTTATAAAATTAACCCCCCAAAATCAATGGCTTTTCTTTATGCCAACAATGAGAAAAGTGTGGCTGAAATTAGGAAAGCAACTCCATTTGTAATAGCCCCACAAAAAATAAAATACCTAGGAATTAACTAAAGAAGTGAAGGACCTCTATGATGAAAACTTTAAAATCTTGAAAAAGGAAATCAACATAGAACTTAAAATATGGCAAAACCTCCCATGCTCCTGGATTGGAAAGATTAACATCGTGAAAATGACAATTCTTACCAAGGTTATCTACAAATTCAACGCAATACCTATAAAAATTCCAACCTCATTCTTCAAAGAAATAGAAGAGGCAATCCAAAAATTCATATGGAAAAATAAAAGACCCCGAATAGCAAAAATGCTCCTCAATGGAAAGAACACTGCTGGAGGAATATCAATACCAAACTTCAAACTCTACTATAAAGCCATAGTAATCAAAACAGCTTGGTATTGTCATAAGAACAGACCTCAGGACCAATGGAATAGAATTGAAAACCCAGAAATGAACCTACAGACCTATAGCCATCTAATCTTCCATAAGGGAGCTAAAATAATAGAATGGAAGAAAGACAACCTCTTCAGTAAATGGTGCTGGCAAAATTGGTTAACTACATGTAGAAAACTTAAGCTAGATCCTTATATATCACCCTGCACCAGAATCAAATCCAAATGCATCAAAGACCTTGAAATCAAAGCAGACACTCTGAAAACATTACAGGATGGAATAGGAGAAACCCTAGGTCTCCTTGGCTCAGGCCGAAATTTTCTGAATAGAGACCCGGAAACACAACAAATCAAAGAAAGGTTGGACAAATGGGATTGCATAAAGTTGCAAAGCTTCTGCAGGGCAAATGACATAGCTAGCAAGATCAATAGAAAACCCACGGATTGGGAGAAGATCTTTACTAGCTATACAACAGACAAGGGTCTCATATGTAAAATATACTTGGAACTCAAAAAATTAAACCCCCCAACAACAAATCCTCAAAGAAACAACTGCCCAATAAATAAGTGGGCGAAAGTCTTAAAGAGAAACTTCTCTGAAGAAGAAAGAAGGATGGCCAATAGACACATGAAGAAATGTTCAACATCCCTAGCCATAAAAGAAATGCAAATCAAAACAACTTTGAGATATCACCTCACTCCAGTTAGAATGGCA
The DNA here is from genome assembly GCF_024711535.1 of Dipodomys merriami. Classification (NCBI taxonomy): domain Eukaryota; kingdom Metazoa; phylum Chordata; class Mammalia; order Rodentia; family Heteromyidae; genus Dipodomys; species Dipodomys merriami. Next base: position 17,249,464 of record NW_027206179.1, on the reverse strand, counting down.
AAAATCAAGAACTCTAACAACAACAGATGCTGGAGGGGATGTGGACAGAAAGGAACTTTACTTCATTGTTGGTGGGAATGTAAACTTGTTCAACCACTTTGGAAAGCAGTATGGAGGTTCCTCAAAAGACTTCACGTAGAACTCCCCTATGACCCAGCAATCCCACTTTTGGGCATTTACCCAAATGTTTACAAACAAGACCACACTAAAGCTACCAGCACAACTATGTTTATTGCAGCCTTATTTACCATAGCTAAGATATGGAACCAACCCAGATGCCCCTCAGTAGATGAATGGATCAAGAAAATGTGGTATATATAAACAATGGAATTCTATGCCTCCATCAGAAAGAATGACATTGCCCCATTTGTTAGGAAATGGAAAAACTTGGAAAAAATTATATTAAGTGAAGTAAGCCAGGCCCAAAGAAACATAGGTCCCATGGTTTCCCTTATTTGTAATATCTAGTATATGTATGAGTCAAGCGGAAAAGGTCAGATAATGTGATGTCAGGAAAATGAATCCTTTGATGTGTATTTTAATGTTTTTTTCTTTCATGCATGTGTTTCTAACGCATTTATAAGATTATCTCTTTGTTGCTTTGTATGTCCCTCCCCCACAGTATAACCCCTGCTTTCACTATATTTGATGTCAGTATAACTTGTGGAGGAGATGGGGAAAAACCAGTTGTTTAAGGATACAGGTGGACCTGTTGCAACAATGAGAAGTACAAGTTGTCATGTCCAAAACGAGCTTTACAATGTCGGTGGGGGGGGAGGGAGAGGGAGGAAGGAGAAGAGGAGAAGGATTGGGATTGGGGGGAAGGGGGAGGCTGGGAAGGGATGTGAAGGGTAAACCAAAGGAGGAGGGTGCAATGCTTGGTAAGAAATGTACGCATTATCCTGCCCATGTAATTGTAACCCCTCTGTACAGTATGTTCACAAATAAAATTAAATTAAATTAAAAAAAAAACCTCACTTTAGTTGGGGCTCACTTATGGTAAAATATAGAAATATTTCTGGCAAGACTGACATAATTATCTTTGTTTTGCTATTTTAATTTTTATTAGCATATATAAATTATACAAGGTAATTTTATTGTGCTATTTCTATGTATGCATTAAAGCATGTGGTCAAATTCAGCCCATCTTTTTGTTAATCTACAACCTGTGAAACAATTTTAACACGTTTTGGTATTCTATTTTCATACTTGTATAGCCATTCCACCCCATATTTTCTAAAACATGAAACCTTATTTTCATTTCATTGAAGTGTGACACAGATTTAACTACTAACCAGAAAATTAGCCTAACGACTTTGATTCCTAATTCTTTTTATCTCAATATTTAGAATGTTGTTTCTAGTATCAATATAATTTATTTGTGTGTGTGTGTGTGTGTGTGTGTGTGTGTGTGTGTGTGTGTGTGTACTATTCCTGAGCTTCTTTCTGAGAAGACTACTGCTCTACTACTTAAGTGATATATCTACTTCCTTCTAAAAAAGAATACTTTGTTGGAAATGGATTTTCCTGGCCAGGCTATTTTTGGACAGTTATTCTTAGATCTCCACTTCCTGAGGTGCTATGATTACAGGCTATAATTTTTTGAATATTTTTATTATCATTAAGTAATTATACAAAGAGTAATCATTCACTAATGCTGTTTATGAATACTGGGCATTTTGATCAATATCACCCCTTTTAATAGTCTCACTCACCCCTCTTAACTCACACTTTCCCTTACTTATTTTAATTTTGGGTAACATATTTAATTATTTTATGCCTTTTAACAAAGCAATTTATGTATATAAGGCATTCTGATCTGTGTCATCTCTTTAACATCTTCACCCCACTCCAACCCACCAGTTCCTTTATATTTCTCAATTCTATGGTTTATACAATGAATTCTTGCCTTCATTTTTCACCATGGGGTGAAGGGTAGCAGAATCCTAGCATTCTTGGCCTTTATGCAAAGCATATAACGTACATTTGATCATTATAATCAAGTGGAACTACTAATGTACCAAGACATGGTTTGCTTTATGGCAGGGTTTAAGGCTAGGTTTATGCACTCAAGTCTCATTCTTCATCTCCCACAAGAATGTTCATGAAATCTCTACTTGGAAAATATGTTCAATATCTTCATATTGCACAGAAAAGGAAAAAAATGTGGCCCATTGTTTGTATAGTATATTAGTAACTCCTTTAGATACTGCTTCTAATCAATCTGAATCAATGTGTATTATCCAACGTTAATTTGAATATTTATCTAAAATGTCACTTTGTTTATTAAGTGAGAAAGAAGAGAATAAAGAGCGAATTTGATTAAGGTACATTATATGTAAGGATGGAAATAGAATGGGAAAGTCCTTTGCATGCACCACTAAAAGATAAATATTATAAAGGGAGAAAAACTAGTCCAAATAAAATTATTTTATGAATCTGATAATATCAGATTGCAATATTATTGTTAAAGTACAATGATTTTTTTCCATTCTCATATGTTTTAAAGGCATTGTAGTTTATTGAGAGTATAACTCAGGATTTTGTAAGGTAATTTAATACACAAATTCAATCAAGAATTATGTAGACCTGTTGTCAAATAATCAGTCTTAATTCAGTAATTTGGTGACATAAATTCACTGATTTTTCTAAAATAACGTGCTAGAACTCTGTAAGTCTGAGCAGCATTCATAGCAGATCCCATTGTGGTACTTTGGGAGTTGGAGGGAAAACAGAGGATTTCTAGTAAGCTACAATTCTGACATTGCAATATTGTTGAAAAATTGCCAAACTGTCCCCATGAGCCAGTAAGTGTGACTGAAGTGGATGTGACATAAGAATGGAGATCTCCGGGTGCATTGTCTTGCCCAAAGACTCAAATTCAAATCCCACGTGTGAGGTGTACACTAGTCACATAATACAACAAAGTACTACTCAGTGCCCTGCTTCTTTGCAAGTTCATTCTTTTGGAGATGATCCTTTTCTTGATGCTGACATATAAGAGAAATTAGATCAAGGTTAATCTTCAAGAAGCTACTTACTGTCCATTCCTAAATCAATGGGCCCAATGACCTATTCCTTGAATCATGGCAAAAGCAATGCACAGCTTTCTTCCAAGGAGTTTGCTAGTGAAGGAGTTTTATAGATTCCCTGATCCTTCCCTCCTTCGGTCTTACCTACAGGTAGGTAGGTGAATTAGCAGTGGAATTAGGCCCCAGACCCCAAGTGAATATCCTGTGCATAAATCCTGCTGTTATACCTGGAGAACAGGAGTCAGTCCAGTGGCATCAGAAAACCTGAGTCCACACTGCACCAGAGTGCTGTTAATGAGTGATAATAATGTCCTAAAGTATGTTGTGAGCTTTGCATCAATTGGGATAGGACTCACATAGAAGCAGTTAACAAATACATGGGGAGTAAGAAACAAGTTCAGAGGAAGTAAGAAACAAGTTCAGTGTTTACAGGAAGGAGGTGTCATGTAACACCCCTAAAAATGCATTGGATTTTCACAACCTGCGATGCGTGAATTTGCTCATGTTCCCTCATATCATTTGATAATCATTCCTGTAATGGGTAAGAGAAGATCCTGAATAGGGGATATCAAAGGAAAGCAATGGTAAGGGCAGTTGTATAGGATCTGAGCAAGCATCCATAATATCATGACCTAAAATACCTCACAGACTCAAGCCCCAAGCTATGCCCTCATACAAAATTAAATGTCTTTACTAGCAAAATTATAAAAATAATACATGAGGAAAATGTGAGTACCTTAATTGAAGATATGTCAGGAATAAGTCCCAACTCTCATCTTTTTGGGGCAATACTAGGCTTTGAATTCAGGGTCTTTTACATAATAGAAAGGCACTCTATCACTGTGTCATGTCATAAGCCATTTCTGCATTAGTGTATTTGTCAGATACTGTCTCAGGTCTTTGCCTAGTCTTGTCTCAGTCCACAATTCCCATACTTCCAATGCTTGTGTAGCACAGATTATAAGTGTGTGTTCTGTGCGTGGCTTGTAGTTCAGATGGAATAATACTTTTTGTCCAGGCTGGCATTGGCTATAATGTTTACTTCTCAAATCGCTAAGGTGACAGCTATGAATTACCACAACCAGTAACTAATATCACTTTTAGCCCTCAGATAGGCTGATTCGTTTCCACAGCTTCAGGAAATCTCTACACAGTATGAGTAAGGAATAAGCTAATGTTTAACTTTGAAGTTCCACCACTTCAAATCATAGTTCAAATTTTCTTGAAGCATTTGACTCAAATTTGACAAAACTGAAGTTTAGTACATTATAAAAAAGAACCAAATTAGAAATAGCTTATCTGATACATTTTATTTTATAATTATATTTGTTAAAATATGGGATCAAATGGAAGAAAATATATTAGCACAGAAAAATGCAATGAAATGCTTTTATGCATTAATAAAATTGAACAAAAGAGCACATAAAAATCATAGTATAGAGCACATTCTCCATTTACCCCAAATTTCTGTGAGGTTCATTTGGTATTATAGGAAGAGTCAATGCATTAAAAATTTTGAACTGACATACTATAAACTGTAGCTTTGGAAACTGAGGAAATGTCATGAAAATAAATAAAGGACATTATAGAAAGAAAACGGATTTTCTAAGAGTTACCAAAGGCAACAGAATAAAGAAGAAGCTAAATGTTGGTAGAAATTAATGAGCATGGATGAAAAAAGAATATTCCACTTATTGTGATACTTCAAAGATGTCTTTCTATAGGGATGCTTTGGAACTCACTTATTGGTCCATTAATGTAATTCAATGATTGTTCAATTGAAAAGCTAAATTTGTTTTTGTGAAACTGGTTTTCTTATTTTCACTTTCAAGATGACAGTTGTGTGGTATCTGTCGTGGGCTGAGTGTATGCACCCTTCCTCCGTTCATGGTAAAGCTTAATCTCCTAGGATGGTATTGAGAGGTGGTCCCTTTTAGATCCTGATTACAGCATGAGTATCTGCTGTGCAAATGAGATCAATGGATTTCTAAAAGAGGCATCGGGAGGTGCCATCCCTTCTCAAACCTCCTCTCCTCCAGGGGCCCAAGCAGCCAGGTCACCACTGAAAGCTCTGAGCAAGATTTCCCCACACACCACACCTACACTTCACTTGTCTTCAGATGAGACTTCATAGGACCATGTATTATTGCTATTACAAATTCCCAAATCTAAGAGGCCTTGTTACAGCAGCAGAAACAGACTCATAGTATCTAAAAAGTCAGGGTGTCCTTTCACAAAAAGATTTTTTTAATGCCATGACAACCATACTACACTTTTTTCCCCCCTCACACATTTCAGCCTTTTTCTGCTTCTATCTTTAAACTGAACAACAATTTTAAAATGGGAATTAAATTGAAAATTACAAGCCTGGAACAAGGAAACACATTTCATCTTCATTATATCCATTGTTGCATTCACTGATCTCACCTCTGATTCAGAGCATTTTTCACAGTTTGTAGTCAATGAGTAGATGCTCTCTCTCTGTGAAAGCTTTAACCTTTCCAAATTGCTTGTCGTATACCCAGTGTGTTAATGTCCTGCGGCTGCTGTAACAAATTACCACAAACTGGGTGACTAAAAAACCAAGAAATTTATTCTGGAACAGTTGATTATCTCCATAATCACAGTAGTGGAAAGGCTGTGTGCTCCATCTCTTTCTGCTCTTTGTGTACACTGTCTCTGTTTGTGTCTGTCTCTGTCTCTGTCTGTCTGACTTGGTCTCTCTCTGTCTCTCTGTCTCTTTCTGTCTCTGTCTCTCTGTCTCTGTCTCTGTCTCTGTCTCTCTCTGAAACTCTAGGGTAGAAAATTCCTTGTCACTTTCAGCTTTAGTACCTCCAAAAGACCCTTGATTTGGGTACCATAAATCAGTCTCTGCTTCTTCTCTATATGGCCTCTACGTATTCAAAATCTTCATATTTTCTAACAAAATCTTGAGTGATTGGATCTATGACCTACCCCAAATCTACAATGATTTTTATCTTGAAATTCTAAGCTAATCAGAAATGCAGGCGGTTTATTTCTAAACAAGGTCATATGTGAATGTCCTGGCGAAATGAGAAATTTGGGGGAATGCAACATAACCCACTATTCAGAAAGATCAAAAGTAGAAGAACACAGCATATCAGGAGCAACTTTGATGGTAAGTCAATCCTTTCTGGTACCGTTCATTCTGGACACCAGAGACTTGACATTAAAAATCACAAGATTTTGGTATTGCATTTATTTATTAGCATAATGTCTCCTGACAGGATGTACAACTTCAACTTTTTGATGAACATAGAGCCCTATGATGAGAACAGAGGTAGGTCCTAGGTACACAAGGCAAGTGGGAATGGTGACTATCATTCTTATGGCCAAAGTTGTAGTGGGAGATTTTCCCTCATTTTAGCTCAGGGAGGAGCATCTTCTCATGTTTTCTGGGTTCATACAGTTCTGAAGTGCATCCTTTTAGGGATATAGCTAATAAATCTACCAACTCAATTCATCTCTTCCTAGCACTCATGGCTCCGTGGTCATAAATGACATTCTGATGTTCAAACTTGGCACTCTTGATCTGCACAAGTTTCCAGTGATAACACAGCCCACACTGAAATAATAACAGAGAGCTCAAATTAAATAAATTAGGTATAGAAAGCTCATTTTATCTGGTATAAATTGACTTTTAAATGGGTGAATCCAAATCTGTACAAGATCTTCTCTCTTTTCCTCTGTCTCTATCTTGTGTGTGTATGTGAGTGTGTATATTCTTGCTCTTAGAACACAAATACTATATAATTCCTTCATTTTCAATTACAGTTTTAAACAATTATTTTTTAAAAACTAAATTAAAATCTGATTCCTGCCCTCATCACTCTCAACTATTTGACCAACATCTATAAACTTCTCATCACCAACAAAAATCTGTAATAACTTGAGTCTTAATTAAAGTATGTGATAAATTTAATTTTAAGTATCAATCGTTTGGAACATAATCATAATTATAAGTTTTAAGTTTTAATTCAATAACTATAAATCCATTTTGATTAGAACTATATCAGAGACAGTGGATTTTCCTTGACATGGAAGCTTCTACTTACAGAGCTAATTCATTTGACCCTTCAGTGTTTTTAGGATTGAAAGGGCAGATGTTCTTTGGAGAGAAGATCCTCGTTAATCAAATTTAATGTCAGTCAGGTCAGCCTGGTTTTAATTTTATGCTGCATTATACATCCCTCAGGGTTTACTCTTCTTTTTTAAAATGGGCTTGTATACGTTTGATTATTGAAATTAGCCCTCAAGTGTGAGTTATTTTTCCTGTGCTGATATGCAAATCATTTTAAACTCAGTTTCTAGAACCTTTTGTATGCATTTTAATTCTTTCTGTCTTTCCAGCTATTCATAAAGGATAGCCAAAATGTGTTCTCAGTTGCAGGCAAGCCAGTGCCAAGATTTTCAACTATAAAAATATTTTTCTGCTTCTGTTATTTTTCCTGGCTATGCTATTAAAAATTATCCCAGTTCTAAAAGCACATGGCTCATAAAGCAAGGGGACCTAATTAGTCAGCCAGAAGCTTGACTATTGGGTGGGTGGCCTTGGAAGGCACATTGTAAACAAGTTTCTCCAACCAATTTCCTATACTTCCCCTTTTAAAAATGGAAAAGTTTAAAATGAAAAAAATATGACCACTTTAATTTACTGTGGCAAATTTCATGACAACTTTTCATTGTACATTTATTTTCCATGGGATAATCTAATGAAAAGAATATATTATCATTATTATTTAATTTATCCTCATTACTATTTTCATGTGTACAAAATTCCATAATTCATATCTTCACACACAGCCTTTGCATTTCAACAGTCAATTATTAAGAACATACTTTGCATATCTCATATATGAATTTTTCAAATATGGAATAAATTAAGATTTAAAATATTATATACCTATCTTTTTTAAGGCCAACAAAGTTAGAATCACCAAGAAAGAAAACATAGCCTGGTGCCAGTGGCTCTCACCTATAATCCTACTATTCAGGAGGCTGAGATCAAAGGATAATGGTTCAAAACTAATCTGGGCAGCAAAGTCTGTGAGAGTGAAACTCTTATCTCCATTTAATCATCAAAAATCAGGAAGTAAAGTTATAGCTCAAGTTGTATAGTATCAGCAAAATAGCTCAAGGACAGCATTGAGTTCAGATCTTAGAATTAGTATCAAAAAAAAAGAAAAAATAGACAATACTTTGTTTAGATTTTTGCTTCAAAGCAATATGTTCAAGAAAGAAAGAACATAAAATAAGATGTTAGAGACTGAAATTTTGCATCATTGAACAATTGGAGTGCATTACCTGAGTTGTGCACCTATTTTCTACTAGGACACCAATAGAAAACTTCCCCTCAAGGCATGATACTTACTTGTTGGGCGTCAGCATGGTAGAATATTCGCAATCCTTGAGAAAAGTGTCTTGTGCCCATTTCTTCTTTCCTTCTCTCTTTTTCCCCTCTCTCTCCTTAAAAGCAAGGCATAGAAGGCAGAATTCCTCTTTCTCTGAAATAAGTCATAGAAACTGGAGACCTTTGCCGCCAAAATCAGTCCATTAACTGTAAAAATCTAACTTTAGAGTTCCTCTATCTTTCTGTATCTGTGTTTCCCATGCAGGCATTCTCTGAAGCGCCTGGCTGACTAGTGGTCACAAGATCTGCTTTCTGGATGCCTCCTCTCCTTGTCCCATGTGTGCAGCAGGACAGGACCTGAAGAGGGGAACCAGGGCAAATGGATCTCCCAAGGTTGCTCCTCTCAGTCACATACCATTAAATCATGCCCCTTTATTCAATCTCATTTTCACATTGTTACCTATTCTTCCTCATTTCTAAGCAAAAAATAAATAAAAAAGGCAATATTCTCTAAGTCTTTAGCCTTCATTGATGAAGTCTTCTGTGACAAGGTTAAATGCATCTACTACTAAGTCTTCCTTTTGTTCATCTGCCTTTACTACAGACTGTTGTGATGGAGAAGGAAGGTATCATGCCTTCCTGTTTCTAGAAATGACTGAAAAGATGGCTCTCCACCAAGTTCCCTGTGTATACTAACAATTTTATTTAAATCACCCCCACTTATTCATGATAATAGTATTAAGTGCATCCCTTTGGCTTCACAAATTATACAATTTGAAATTATATATATATATGTATATATGAATTACATTGTTCTAAATCATAAAGCATAGGTGTGGAGCCAAGATGGAAGCCAATACTCCCTAGGTTTTCACTAAAGTTCAGGTACCAGAACCTGCTCCCTACTTTCTTAAAACAAGGTGAGTAGGCATGAGGGGACTCAAGAATAAAGACACAGTTATATGCAAATGTTCTCTTCACATTTCCCATCCCCACTCATTCTAAGCAGCCCACAGGCCACAGTGTCGGAAGTAGTACACTAAATTCACTGTTCACTAAAGGTTAATGTGTTACACATAATGTGTCATACGACTGCCAGAATAAAATTTGTAGAATAAAACTAGATTAGAGAAAAAATGTTATGAAGAGGCAATATGGCATTAATAGAACAATGAATGTTAGAGAAGTGACATTTGAGGAAGTAGCTAAAAAGTATGTACCAAATAATCTTAGGATGAACCACTATTGATAATGGTTAACTAACACAATCATTCAAAGAAGAGTCATTGGTGGCAGGAATCACTTGAAGAACCTTAGATATGTATTTTAATGTTTTTTCTTTCATGCATGAGTTTCTAACGCATTTATAAGATTATCTCTTTGTTGCTTTGTATGTCCCTCCCCCACAGTATAACCCCTGCTTTCACTATATTTGATGTCAGTATAACTTGTGGAGGAGATGGGGAAAAACCAGTTGTTTAAGGATACAGGTGGACTTGTTGCAACAATGAGAAGTACAAGTTGTCATGTCCAAAAGGAGCTTTGCAACGTCGGTGGGGGGGGGGGGGGAGGGAGAGGGAGGAAGGAGAAGAGGAGAAGGATTGGGATTGTGGGGGAGGGGGGAGGCTGGGAAGGGATGTGAAGGGTAAACCAAAGGAGGAGGGTGCAATGCTTGGTAAGAAATGTACACATTATCCTGCCCATGTAATTGTAACCCCTCTGTACAGTATGCTCACAAATAAAATAAAATTAAATTAAAAAAAAAGAAAATGGATAAATGTGATTATTATCATTATCACTTTCGTTCTTTTTAATATTTAATTTAAATTTAGAATTATTTTTAAATATTCTATTTAATACTTAATTGAACAGAAGAATGTTTTTAAGGAAAAGAAAGACAATCATGAATATTGATCATTTATTGAGTCATTTCCACTCAAGGAAACTTTATTGTATTTGTTTTAACAAGGAAACTGTTGAACCTGAATATAGCTCATAGTTATGAAACTACATGTATTTAAACATTGTGAGTTGCTATATAAGATTCTATATAGAATTAACAATGGTCCATTCTTTTTTTTTTCTTTTCTTTCTTTTTTTTTCTGGTCGTGGGACTTGAACTCTGGGTCTGGGCACTGTCCCTGAGCTCTTCAGCTCAAGGCTAGCACTCTGCCACTTGAGCCATGGCACCACTTCTGATTTTCTGGTGGTTTATAGGAGATAAGAGTCTCACAAACTTTCCTGCCCAGGCTGGCTTTGAACTGTAAACATCAGATCTCAGCCCCCCTGAGTACCTAGGATTGCAGGTGTGAGCAACCAGCACCAGGCTAACAATGGTTCATTCTGAAAAGTTATTTTAGCATCTGTGAATCAAACCTATGTTTTTGTCTCTCACTCTCTGTCTCTTATACATTTTCTTTTATGCATGAATATGTACAAAATAGAACCTGTGTAGAAAATACAATCTCCAACTTCCTTTGAACCATACTCTCCCATCATTTATAAATTAGTAACTATACACCCATGACTTGAAATTGCCATTTGTACACTTAGCACAATAAAATTTACTGTATATAACAAGACTTAGCCCCAAGTCTGTCAACATTCAATAACCTGAACTACACTTGCACCCAGCACTGTAGCTCTATTAGAGGCCAAGGATCTTCCAGTGTGATATTCTTCAGGGCCTCCAGACAACGGCAGTGCTTTTTTAAGCAATCACCTTCTATCTACTTCCTTTCCTGTAGCCATCTACACTGCCTCTTTAAGAACTAAGAGGCGAATGTTTATAGCACCACCTTATGTTAAAAGCTCAGATTCCCTGTATGCACAGACTTGGCTCCATACATCGAAATATAATTCAATTGCCACTCTGCCAATCTTTCTACTACTGAACAAGTAGCTCTTATCTCAGATAGCACATGATAAATTGTTTATTGGATATACCTTTAATTATATTCTTGATTCGTTCCTCAATATGACTTATTATCAGGAACTGCAAACATATTCCAGGCAAGTTTCGATTACCTGCTGAGGGCGAATGAGAACAAAACATTGAACTGAGGATGAGTTTTTCACCTCACCCCATTAAGGGCTTCCTTATGATCCCCTCTCTAAATTCTTGTTTTTAGAGATTCAAGGACATGCTGAATTGAATGCAAAAAGTAAAAATAAAAATAAATAAAAAGCTTTAACTCCATAGTTTGAGAACAGGGTGCACTGGAAATTTCATCTACTACTTGTGTCTTTTATCAGAGTAAGTCATGAATTTGCCTCTAACCTCTTACCAAATTTATTATAGAAGACAAGTTTACCTGTTAATTATTACCGTAATTTCTTCCTCCATACATTGTATATATTGGATACTATATAAATCATGTCTTAATTATATAATTCATCTATTTATTTAAACAATTATATTGGTACTAATGAAATGCATACATGGGTTTTCAACATAACATTTCGATGCATGTAATATACTTTGATTGCACTCTCTGTATTCATTTCCTTTATTTCACAAGGAAGACTAAATTAATGTTGAAGCTTAATTCAACTTGCTAAGGTTCCACACTTTGGGGAAGTTTCTCAACCTACATCCCTGACAGTAATATCTTGTTATTTTATCTAGTTCTGGTCATACACTGGAGTTGGCTGTATGGCTCAGTTAGTAGAACACCTAAGTATTGAGTGAAAGCAACAGGTACCAAGTTTGAGTTCCTATCTCAGACCTAAAAACGATATCTTACAGATCTTATTTAAGATGTATAAGATTAAGATCTGTAAAATCCTAATGTAGATTACTAGTCTCATGAATTTTTGACTCTAAAAATTTAATTCTCTAATGGTTCCCATAAATATTTCCTGTGCAGATGGATAGATAGATAGATAGATAGATAGATAGATAGATAGATAGATAGATAGATAGATAGAGATATCAATATATAGATATGTACATAAATTTTAAGACTTCCCTAGTTCTCCTTTGTGGGTCAACAGTGTATGTCTGAGATCATGAAGAACACGCACAGAAAGCAATGTTAGTAGAGCATTCTTCTACTTGTTAGTAAACCCACTTCTTCATGTATTTTATAGTAGAGTTTCCAATACTATACCAACTTTCATTTCCTCAACATATAAAACTTACCTGATACCTTGGTTAATTTAGAAATATGGCCATACTCATGTTTACTCTTCTGTTATAGACCATGCCAGAATGCAAATCCTTACGACATATTGAAAAAGAGTAATGGCCACAAGGTAGAATCAAGATCAGTGGATGAAAAATGCAATAGGAATCTTTTGAAAAGACCTGTGGCTTAACTTTTGGAAAATGCTTCTTCTTACCAAGAAAGAGAACCACCCTTGAGACTGGAAAAAATATATCTTTCAAAGTAATATTACAATGGCTAAGATGAAAATAAAGGGTATGGGGTTAATTTCCAATTACAGCAAGTAGTGTCTCTGCAGTTCCTAGAAAGCGAATTGATCAAGGCCTTGAAAGTGGCTGATTTCTATTTATCTGAGAAAGTGGCTGATTTCTATTTATCTGAAAAGGGGAGACTGAACTTTACCAACCTTGGACTTTATGACTTTCCAGTTGAATTATTTATTCTTTGCTAAGATTGTCATGAGACAATCTTTGTTCAAGCCATGGAGTAGATGGTAGGAAGTCTAGAAACAGAAAATCAGTCTGGCCTGCCTTAATTCTAGTCATATTTTAAAGTATAGTGTTCATTTGTTTTTATATTTAGTTTTGGCAATACTTGAGAGTAATGTCTGCCAAGTGAGCCACACACCTTAGCTTATTTTGTTGTTGTTGTTGTTGTTGTTGTTGTTGTTTTTATTTTGTTTTGGATTGGGTCTCACCCTTTGGCTCCTGGGTACCACAGCTCATCTTGGAGTACTTGAGATTATAAGCAACTATTTCCAAAACTCCACCTTCAGAGAACCTGGGATTACAGACACAGAGTACCACTCCTAGCTTGGTTTTCAGATAAGGTCTTCTGAGCCTTTGCCTGGGCTGGCCTCAAACCACAATCCAATAAGTCCACCCCTTGTTTGCTTATTTTCCTGTGGATAGGATGATGATAACATCAATTGTGACTGTAATATGTATTGGTCATGCTATTAAGAATACTCCTCCTTCCTGAGAGTTAAATCTAATTAAATGTTGAAATAGAATATCACTTTGATTCTATATTAAAGAGCTTTAAGTATTGTTTGTCTTTAAATGTTTTAGGTGGACTTTCCTTTTTTAGATCGCTCTAGTGTTCTCTTCCTAGATGCAGAGGAAATGGGATGTTTATGTTCTGTGGAAATATCAGGGTTTTGTCACATTATAAGCTACTTGTTTTCTTCCAAGTGGTTTACCTGACTCTTGCAAGACAAGGTACATCCACAAACATGTGAACATCACTGTAAGCAGATGCCATGGCATCTGCATCTCTGCTCTTCATTTTGAGTGGCAGGAACTTTGATCACAAATCCTCACAGATGATTTATTAAGATAAGGAAATTGTCAGGAGAACCCCACAGAAACACAGCATTTACCTTTTAAAGTTGTCCTCTGTTTAACAATAGATATTTGGATAACTTTTTATCCTCTTCTTGGGCTCAGCTGGAAGAAATTTTTACCACAAAGGAAGCCTGATTTTATGCATGTTTGACTTAATTCAGAGCGATTTATGAATACCACAGTAGCCTGTTTGGTTTGGCTATGAATGATGTGAGGCAGATAGCTTTCATTTCTTTTCAGAGTTAAAAGTTTCTGATGTTTTCTTGGTTAACTCTTTTTTAGTGAAGTAGACATTTTTAGAAAAAAATGCTAGAATTCAAGCATCAATATCCTCATTTGTTCATTTTTCACATGCTTTTTTTGATGTATGTGAGAAAGTACAACTTTCACAAATGTGAGAGATCAAAAAAACAAAATAAATGTGGCTGCGTATGTCAAAAATGGTGCCAACTGAGATCAAATATTTTGTTTTATTTCATAGAATAACTGAAAGGAAGCAGTTGTGGAAATAAACTATGCCAGAGTAAAACACACATACACTCCTATGCTCAATTGGCATTGAGCTATATGATTTCAATTAAAACATGTCTGGGATGTGGTTTTGACTTGGATTGATTGGTAGGTATTTATTGGCTCAAATACTGACAACATGTATTTGAGTAATTATAGCTTCCTTTTTCATACTTGGTGCGTCTATCCCTTGTTGATGGTGCATAGCATTTCATAGAGCTACCATGTTAACTTCAGCTAGAGGAAGTGACTCACGAAGATTCTGCCTGACACATATTCTTAGACAGGAAATGTGTGGGTAGGAGAGAACAGAATGAGAACATCTCTTTGCTGAAACATAATACAAATTCATGCACTTGACGAAATTCCTCCTCGGACAGATGGTTGGGGCGGACAGGCCTTATGTCCACTTCTGTTGTAGGACACATGAGGGATGGTGGGGAGGAGAGATTCAGTTTAGAAGGCAGGGGCATTCCCCATGTTCTTTTTACTCTCCTTAGAACTGAGCCATAAAGAAAGAATGTGTGGACTTCATCATAGAGGTAAAATAAATAAGTAAATAAATAAATATATGAATAAATAAATGTTTCCCAAAACAAATTCAAGATCTTCAGAATTCAAAAATAGTTTTCACAGATAATAAATGTGTATGTTTGTGTGTGTGTGTGTGTGTGTGTGTGTGTGTGTGTGTGCGTGTGCACATGCTTGCACATGTGCTGGGACTTGAGGATGTCCCTTAGATAATTTTTGTTCAAGGCTGACTGGCACTCTGTCATTTGAGCCATAGCTCCACTCCCAGATTTTTGGTGGTTAAATAGAGATAAGAGTTCCTCGTATTTTCATGCCCAGGCTGGTTTTGAACTGTGATCCTCACATCTCAGCCTCATGAGTAGCTAGGAATACTTTCAAGAGAGATACCAGAGCCTGGCTCATAATATATTTTTTATTATCGTCACTTATGCAAAAATAAGGTATAAGAAGAAGGTGTAAACATATGTCCATGACATTGGTTCCCTTAATTTATGTAGTTTAGCAATATTTGCACTTGACTTTTTGACATTGGTATTGTTTGATATTAATACCTAAGGCTTTTTGGGAGGGAAGGGGGCCATATTTTGTCTTGTGTAGGTATGTGTTACTAACTTGTAAAATATTTAACTCCTGGAATTACATCTCTTCAAAGGAGGATATTATTAACCAGCTTAAACTAACCCACTCAGGTTTTGTCATTTGTTACAGTGTGACCAAATCTGTGTCATGAGGGAAGAACTATAGTCCACTGCAACTTCGTATTTCATGATTCCTTAATAAACCTTAATTAATCACTGCACTTATGATGGGACTCATGATCAAAATCTTGTTGACAACATACTATATTTGGCTTTTCTAGAGAAGAACTTACCAGTTTTATATTTTTGCTCTTCATTGAATTTACTCTCCCAACATTATCCTAAAATTATGCATTTTAATATAAGTAAACTTGATCCCTTGTAAAATAAGGAAAATCTTTCAATGACATTTTTTCTTCATGAACAAAATTGTGATTAGGGATTGCTAATTAAATTTAGTCAAAAGAAAATCTGAAGCTTTCTGCAGTTTCATCACAAATATGAAAACTTCCCTGAAAGAGTTTGTTTCATTAAGTAATAGAAGCACCAAATAAAAAAAATCAATCCACAGGTGCTGGATAGTCTGTCACCCACCCTTTACTAGAAACATTCTTCTGTAGATGAGTGTGTGAGCTCTGAGGTTCAGAGATAATTATGCTTTATTTTCTAGAGACTCAAATTTAATTTCTGATAAATGAAAACTCTATCTTTGCAAGCAGCTCGGAAGCAAGTAGTACTTTAAAACAAAAAGTAAATTAATTTGCTCTATATGCACGGTATGAGTGTTTACATGTGCCTGAGTCTGATATGCACTGAAGCACAGAGTTTCTTCGGATATTTTCTGAAGACTTAATAAAATGTGAAACTTTCATCCTCTATTGAAAACTTAATAAAACTGGGATTCATGGTGGGAAAGCATGTCTTAAGTTAATATCTCACCCTCTGTACGTGACATTCAGAGAAGGGTTATAATTTGTTCTGTGGGTAGTCTAAAATTAATTTTCTGCTTCTTTATTTATTAGATTTTTCCTTTCTCACATTGCTTAGACTCTTAAAATATTCAAAATCTTTAACCAACATTTTTTTCTTAGTGCTTATTTAGTGTATTTTGAAAAAAGAGTATACAGTCCAATAATAGTGATACTTAATTAATTGTGTGTGTCTTTGTGTGTGTGTGTCTGTGTGTGTTTGTGTGTGTGCATGTGTGTGTGCCAGCCCTGGGGCTTACACATAGGGCCTAGACCCTGTCCCTTAACTTTTTGGCTCATGGGTACTGATCTACCACTATTTCCAACTTTTTGGGGTGGTTAGTTTGAGATAAGAGTCTCATGGATTTTCTCTCCCCCAGCTGCCTTTGAACTGCAATCCTCATATTTCAACCTCATGAGTAGCTATGATTACAGGTGTAAGCCACTAACACCCAGGTGTTTGGTAAATTTTAAGGTCAAAATATGTCATTGTATTCAAAGAAAGAGTTATCTAGAAGAGGGATGAAGTAAACTTGACCGTTAGAAAATAATTTATTTTTAATTCTGAGATTAATTTCTCTGTTTTATTGGACTACAAAGCTAACCTAGCCTCAGGCAGCTCCCACTCTTCTTCCATGATTTTAGCTTGGAGATAGATATACACTCAGTTCATAATCTTGAACTGTGTGTCTAAGCTCATAACCTCTACCTGCACTGGATGGGTAATTATTACACTTCTGAACATTAGCACACTGACAAAAGAACTAAATCACCAGCTGGTGTAGTTCTGAGCTACCACAGCTCAGGTAAGGCACTGTTATCCCTGGGTGTGGCAATCATAGCTCTCTCTCAGCTCCTTGGAGTAGACATGAATGGCAAAACCATGGTAACATTATCTTGAAGACAGCAAGAACAATATCACGGAATTAATGTCTGACAGTATCACCTCCCAAGAATCACGATGCTGTGTGCTACTACACCTTATTTATTCAGCCAACTCAGGTGCATTATTTTGGCGAATGTATACTCATTTTCTAGTCACTTTCATCTTTATTTTGTTTCTTCATAGGAATTTTTTTTTGGGGGTCCGGTTGTGGGGCCTGAACTCTTGGCCTGGGTGCTGTCCTTTAGCTCTTCAGCTCAAGGCTAGCGCTCTACCACTTGAACCACAGCACCACTTCCGGCTTTTTTTCTTTTTGCTTCTGTGGTGCTGAGGAATCGAACCCAGGGCCTCATGCATGCAAGGCAAGTGCTCTACCACTGAGCCACCTTCCCAGCTCTGCTTCATAGGAATTTGTTATCATAAAAAGTTTACATAAATCTTAATTGAGTAGTTTGCTGGGCATCTGCAATGTAAGCTTGGGAAACACATTTTATAAAGAAATTAGAGCAACCAGTAGTGAAAGATGTGGATGAGAAAATTCCTGAGTTCTCAACAATAGAGAGCATTCTTCTCAGTTGCTGCCTGAATTCAGACACTTCTATCACAGCAGATCTTGGTGGATTGTGCAACTTTCATAAATATTTCTGTCACAGTGCTTCTCATAACATCTTCCACAGCAACTGACTTCTCCTCTTTTTATTGATAGAAACAGAAGAGATAGAATTGCTCAGTTAATTAGAGCATTGACCAATTGATCCTTGGAGAAATGGGATAATTATGTTCTAACAACAATGATGAGAAAAATTGAAGATAAATTTTAGATATTAGTAATCATCATAACATTAGCCAAGAGCAGAGATTGTGAGATATACATTTGTCTGTAATACAAATTGACATATTACCTAATACAGGGATACATTGCAATATCAAACATAAACGATATTAAAATAGTAATAAAATTGACTGGAATGCCTAAGAGTCTAAAATATCATGAAGTATTTATTCTCTAGGACAGACCTTGTGTCCAGTGTTTGTGTTAAAGATTATTTGGCTTAGCTAGGCACCAGAGGCTCATGCCTATAATCCTAGCTACTCAGAAGACTGAGATCTGAGGATCGAGATTCAAAGCCCTCCCAGGCAGGAGTCCTTGAGACTTTTATCTCCAATAAAGCACCAGAAAACCAGAAGTGGCTCAAGTGATAGAGTGCTTGCCTTGAGCTGAAGAGCTTGGGGATAGTGCCCAGGCCCAGAATTCAAGCCCAGGACTGACAAAAAAGAAGAAGAAGAAGAAAAGAAACAATGCCCTAAAGACTTACAGAAACTTCTCTGAAGAGGAAAGAAGGATGGCCAATAGACACATGAAGAAATGCTCAACCTCCCTAGCCATAAAAGATATGCAAATCAAAACATTGAGATACCACCTCACCCCAGTTAGAATGGCAAAAATCAAGAACTCTAATAACAACAGATGCTTGAGTGGATGTGGACAGAAGGGAACCTTACTGCATTGTTGGTGGGAATGTAAACTTGTTCAACCACTTTGGAAAGTAGTATGGAGGTTCAAAAGACTCCACATAGAGCTCCCCTATGACCCAGCAATCGCACTTTTGGGCATTTACTCGAATGATCACAAACAAGACCATACTAAAGCTACCAGACCACTATGTTTATTGCAGTGTTATTTACCATACTAAGATAAGGAACCAACCCAGATGTCCCTCAGTAGATGAATAGATCAAGAAAATATGGTATATATACACAATGGAATTCTATGCCTCCATTAGAAAGAATGACATTACCCCATGACTTGGAAAAAATTATATTAAGTGAAGTAAGTCAGGCCCAAAGAAACATAGGTCCCATAGTTTCCCTTATTTGTAATAACTAGTATATGTCTGAGACAAGCAGAAACGGTCAGATAAGTTGCTGTTAGGTGAAATGAATCCCAAGATAAAGACTCAAATGGTTTTTCTTTCTTGATATTGTTTCTAACATATTTATAAGATGATTTCAATGTTGCTTTGTATGTCTCTCCCCCACAGTATAACCCCGGTTTTCACTGCATTTGATGTTGGTATAATTTGTGGAGGGGAAGGGAAAAAACAAATTGTTTAAATAGAGATACAGGTGGACCCATTGCAACAATGAAATGTACAAGACATTATGTCGAAAAACGAACTTTACAACTTTGCAGGGGGATGGGAATGGATGGGAAGGGGAAATGGGAAATAAAGGAGGAGGCAACAATACTTGATAAGAAATGTATTCATTACCTTGCCCATGTAATTGTAACCCCTCTGTATGGCATTTTCACAAATAACGTAAAAAAGAATAAAAGAGGGTTACAATGTTGTCTGACACCTTGTACTCATAAAAAAAAATTATTTAGTTTAAATTAGTCATGATTAGTGCCAGAAAAGAGCTTCTTGTTACAAGATAAAAAGAATCTGTGCAGTGTCTCCCATCTACCCACCACTGTCTAGGGAGAAGAAGAGTTAGCACGTCAATCATCCCCTTGTTTCCTGCACAAAGACAGAAAATAAAATGATAAAATATGACTTCATAGATGAGCAAGTGCTGGAAAGATACCATGCCAGGTACAACGAACAGGCTTCTGGCCATTGTGAGGTTTGGCTCTATGTGAAGCAAAGGGTGACTGTCAGGTCTGGCTGTGAACCCTGTAGACAAGAGCAGAGGCCCTCTGGCGGGCTTATTTGAAGAACAAAATTCAGGCCAATAGGGTGTGATTCCCGGGAAGGGCAGTGGAAATGAAAGAGGAAGTGAGTGAGGTGGGAGCAGCCAGCTGTAAAGCACCCTAAGTTGGGTTGGGGGGGGGAGACAATGGAGAGCCATAAGCAAGAAATAAAACAGTTTAGTTCATGAGCTAAAATGAATGTAAGGGGAAATAATGCTTTCATCACACACACACATACACACACACACACACACACACACACACACACACACACACACACACACATGAAACAAGAGATCTATCATAGGAAGAGTGGAATATGTAGAAGATGAGATCATAATCCTGATAGGTAAAAATATTTCAGGCTCAAGTCGAATTGAATAGTTACCATCTCATCCAATTCCACCACTCAAAAATCTTAGTCTTGAAGAGATTGTGATAACAACAACAAAAACAACAACAACAACAAACAATTCAAACCCAGTCTGTGAATATTTTTAAGAGTTGCTAAGAAACTTTAATTACTATCCCTGCTTTAAAGTATATTCCTGTTTTCACAAGCAGTGTGCTGAGATCCTCCATTCATATCTCCCTTATGAAAGATAAACAGTATCGTTAACTTGACCTAATGTGTACAGATAGATGATTTAAGGTGGTGTTTCTACCAAAGCTCATTTCATTCTGTACTCTAACTTCATAGGATAGGATATAAACTCTGAATTTTGAAAGTTAATGAAATAATAGCATAATCAATATCAAAGATTGTTCATAAAATACGTCTTTCCCAAATGCCTTACACAAAATTTCCTATTAGGATTAACACGGTGATACCGTGAGACCTCTTACCAAGGGTTTCAATTTTGGTGATTACTATTCAAGAATACAGTCATCAGCACAGATCTGTGGATAAAAAATGGATTTTCCTTTGTCCCTCTACATTTTCAGAGTTTTGGGTAATAACTGGAGACTAAAGTTCCCTGCAATCTGTGTTGAACTGTTTGTTCACATATGGTTTAATTTTTTTATTTCTATGAAGATATCGTCTAAGCAGTAGATTGATCTGGAAGGGCCTTATGTCCGCAAATGTCCTTGTCAAAGACAGAAAGGAAGTAAGAGGTAAGAGGCCAACAGCAAGAGGCATTGGAGGAGATGAGGCCTCCTGCTCTGCCCCCTGCCCCTTCCTGTCACTTGTGTTTGAGGCCAGTTACTAACATTTCAGACTTTGATTTCCTGAACTGTAAGAAAATAAATTTTTACTATATAATTCATGAGTGGAGACAAGAGGGAAGAACTCAAAGAGTAAGGGAGCAGAAGAAACTGTATGAAAGGAAATGCACTCATTAACTGACTCCTGAAATGGTAAACCCTCTGTACATCACTTTTATAATAACAATAAATTATTTTTTAAAAGAAAATGGAAGCTTACTTGTTAGCTATTTTTTTTCAGTATTGGGCTTTGCAATCAAAGCTTGGATTATAGATGTGTTCTGCTATACCAGAATTATTGGTTGAGTTAGGGATCTTGCATTTTTATTTATTTGTTTGTTTGTTTGTTTATTTTGCCTCAGCTGGCTTTAAACTATGATCTTCTAAATCTCTCCCTCCTGAACAGCTTATAGATATACACCAATCTGGCTGGCTCTATTTGCTAAGCTACTACTGATATAGAGATAAGATTAAATCCTAAAATATTAAATAATTATTATACATCATCATCATCATCATCATCATCATCATCATCATCATCATCATAATCATCATAATCTGAATTCTCTCCTAAAGAGTTGGAAGAGAAAAACCACACATATCTTGGAAACTATTTGCTATTCATGCACCACCTAAACAAACAAGTTTGGGTCAGAGTTGTGTGGGATAGAGTTGAAAGCAAATAGAAGATATTTCTCTAGGAAGAAATCGACTGAAGTTTCTCTGAGCAGGTCAAAGAATTTTAACTCACAATATTACTTATGTTCATTGTGCTCTTTTTCACTTCACTGTATTTTTAGAAATAAGGCTGTGATTTGTGGAATCCCTAAGACCTTGCCCTGGCTTAGCTGGAGTGTGCATGTGTGTGTGCTCAACGTGGACAAAGCCCTCACGTGTGTGTGGGGGGGGGGTCAGAAAAACCTGGAATAAGGCACTTGGCCAGCCTTTTGCCATGGTCGTTATTCATCTCATTTTATCCTTTGAGTCAAGAATTGTGCAGTGTTTGTCAAATCACATGCTTTGGTCCTAGACAAGTGCAAGTCCACCTTAGTGAGTTAACATTGATGCAGTGTTACCGTTCCAATCACTGCTTTAAAGCCCTGTAAGCCTTCACCAACATAATGAAGCCCCTTTGGCTTGAAGAACATTACTTATTTTGTCACTGTAGCAACTGCAAGTTCAAATTCAAGGAGGCTTTTCTTTTGTGTTCAATGTTCACTTTTTACTTTGCGATCCCGCTGTGAATGGAATTAACTTTCCACATAAAGAAAATGGCCTCTGCAAGGGTAGAGGAGCATCTGGTTCAGACACAGTTGGGGGAGAGGGAAAATACCATGAATACCTTCTACTCCTTTGGAGGCCCCGCAGGAGGCCTTTGTGGATGGAATCTAAACGTTAGATTCTTTCCTTCCTGTCTGGGGGCTGAACGGACTAGACGCTGTGTCCATGCAAAACGTGTTCTTAAGAAAGAACTGGTTCGGGCCACCACTGTTCTGTTTAAGATGGGACAAATTTGCCTTTGAAATGCAGTTAGACAGCAAGATGAAAATAACATAACTAAGTCATTAACACACTTGGGTTCAGAGTCTGACTGATGGCATGCTACCCAATGTCAGCTATTTAATTATTACAATATTATTAGGTAGGTGTTTTAAGTAATATGCACTCATTGATTAAATGTCCTTTGCTATATTTAATAAAACATTAGTTGTTATATGTCCTGTAGTGTTGAATTATGTACCTGTGTTGCTTCTAAAAGTTAAAAAAAGAAAAGAAAAACTAGTTAGCTGTTTTTGTTGTAACTTTAAAAGAGAAGAACACAGGTACAATTCATTCCTGTACTTATTATTTCCTCATCAATGTTGTGAGTGTCACTGGTAGGCTAGACATTGCTCTGGGGAGTGGAAGTTGAAATGGAATAAGACCCTATAATGTCCTCTCCTATACAGAACTCAGATTTTTTTTGGTGTGTGTGAGAATGTAGATAAAAGAAAACTATCATCCATTTTACTGCAGCTATACATAAGGAAGCCAAATGGTAAGGAAGATAATTGGAAGATAAAGGAAGACGAAGAGGAATAGGCTTCTATATTGGATACTGGCCAAAGGGGAGGTCTCTGTGAAGATGGTGTGAATTAGTAAACAGAGAGAAAGGAGGAAAGGCTTCTCTGGGTTGAGAGAATAGCCAAATGTCAAGGTGAAGAGGTGGGGGGGCGGCATCCTGCTGGAACTGAGGTCACAAGGGAAACCAGAGCATGAGGAAGAGAGCTAGATGCTAGGCTAAGGTCACACTTGGAAAGGTTTGGACAGTATACTCCTTAGAGGCCTTGCTAGCTGCAGCCATTCCACACATATCTCTGCCTGCGTTGATGAAAGCGATCAGCTTTCTTTCTTCCTGCAGAAATTTCTGAGCATAGAATAAGCAAATGACCTCCAGTACTAGCACTGTTTAGATGTTTGCTCTCTCATCTTGATACCAATGGATTCAATATATATCTTTCTCCAAAGAGTTAAAAGAACAACTTAAATCATCAATACTTTTAGTATAACTTTAAACCTTATCTATCTATTTAAATTTGTTTTTATCATACCGTTCAAATGCTGAGTTAGGTTGCAAAGTAAAAAGAAAGAGCTGAAACATGACATTCTTCATACCTACATCCTTCTTAAATATCTTGGTAAGTTTTCTTCTCATTTACCGTACACATGCTAAATATCATAATGTTAAACTTCTAGGACTTAATTCTCCAAGGCATCATTCCATGTGTCCTGTGCAGAACTGCACATAATAAATCAGCTTTCAACACCAAGCTGTCTTAAATCATGTTGGTGCTCCATTAATGAAATCTATTTTATCCCTGCAAGGCAGGTAAAAACAATTTTCCATATGTTGTTTACCTTTACTCTGACTTCTCTCATATCATCCTGACTGTATATTATCTAGTTTTCATTTAGAAAGAAGAAATCTACTTACTAGAAAATAATTTCAACAAGTTGTCAGGCAATTCATCAGCCAGCTCAGCCACTCCTGGATGGATGATTCCATGTTTTAGAACTGGGGGATTTCTCCACATTCACAGGATCTATTGTTTTCATAAGATGCAAAAACTTAATTACTTCATCTTATGAGTATGAGGCAGTGTTAGAAAGAATAAAGTATTGCCAGAATCACTTGGAATTAACAAGAATACCTCCTTTTCTTTAT
Source organism: Dipodomys merriami (assembly GCF_024711535.1). Classification (NCBI taxonomy): domain Eukaryota; kingdom Metazoa; phylum Chordata; class Mammalia; order Rodentia; family Heteromyidae; genus Dipodomys; species Dipodomys merriami. The sequence goes on along the minus strand of NW_027206179.1, from coordinate 17,224,970 downwards.
GTATTTTTAAAAAGAAAATTCTGGGCAGAAAAAATCATCTAAAAACGTACAAGACTCAAACTAATGTACATGGAAGATGGTTTACTTAAGAAAAAAAGTCCTTCCCAAACTCTATCAGTGTGTTCAAGAACTGTTAAGGTTTCAATGTTCCTATCTTGTTTTTAGAAGGTTTAGAACTTTCTCCCTTACAAAGATCTTCAGATAGCTTTGAATATCTACAGTGTTTCATGATGCCTTTACAATTCTTATTTTATGAAATAATGGAAACATAAACTTGAAATATATGAAAATGGTATTAAAGAAGATTAGAGCCTTAGTTCATGTTGGGTATATTTTATTTTGTTTTTGTATTTAATAAAAATATGACATAGCAATTAAAGAGAAATAAGTTTAGGTAATTCAGAAACATGAAAGAAATAGAAAACAGTAGCATAATTTACAAAACAATAATTGATGAGAATAAAACAAACAGAAATCTTCAAAGTATTTTATAGAATGTCACCTCGATTGCCTTTCTGAAGTCTAGAAATTACTGGGCTTCCACTGTAACCGAGGATCCTAGTTTGATCTGTCTGGAAGCAAACCTATTGACAGGTATGATTCTTCACTATTCATTTTCAATATGTCTAACATCTGTAGTTGAAAGTACAGAAGGGAGCTACATTATCATTTTGCTCTGGAATGCATTCACTGTTTACTGCAATGTTTATTTTAGCACGAATAATTAATGTAATTTTTTTCACAGTGTAAGATTTTTCTAGACATTATTTCTTCACAACTAAAATATTTATAACTAAAGTTTCCACAAGGAAACTCCAAGCCCAAGTTTTTTCTCGACACAATTTTTCTCCAGACATAAAATTCTATGCTTATACCCAAATTGCTTTCCATATTATCTCAATCCATAGCATTAAAGCATCTTTGATTTTGCAGAAAATATAGACATAGATTTTTGTTGTTATCTTCTATTTGATGTGATAGAGATTAGTACTAAGATATACATTAGGTTGGTATAGCAGTTTATGCCTGTAATCTCAGCTAGTAGGGAGTCAGAGGCAAAAGGGTTGTGGTTTTACAGCATCCCTGACAAAGGCATCAATGAATACATAAACAAGCAAATAAAATTACATGAATAACATTACAGAGAACAACAACAAAACACCTAAAAACCAAAGGAAAGGGATGTGATTCCTATCAAAGTGTTTATCAAGAGGACCTGAGTTCAGACTTTACTACTGCAATTCATTAATGAAATTACACTAAAATTATTGTCTGTTGTAAAAACTTCATTAGATTGTGAAGACTAATAAAGCCAGTTTATAAAAAAAGTTCATTTATCTAATAAATGTCTATTATACTCTTAATGAAAAACAAACAAACAAAAAGTGCAAAATAACCTTTATCAAGCTCTGAAATTCAAGAAAAGAGTATGACATTGTTTTTAGGAATGTCCTGCTAGATTCAATTTATTAGCACAGGAATCAAAACCAAAAGTTAGACAAGCAGCAACAGCAACCAAATTAGGAAAGCAGGACTATGTAAAACCAAGATCTTGTATCCATCAGGGGAAATAGTCAACAAAGTGAAAGCCAACTAATGAAATGGGAAAAATAATCTCCAAACATCTGAGAAGGATTAAGCCTAAAATATAGATAAGAGTCTCCTCCAGTTATGAAGCCAAAAACAATCTGACTAAAACTTGGAAAAAATAATTTGAATATACATTTCTAGAAAGTAGACATACCATGTAGCTAATATAACACTGATTAACATTTATAATAAGGAATGTTCAGATGAAAATCGCAGTGAAGTATCACCTCTCCCTCATTAGAATATTTATTATATAAACATATAAATAGAATGGTTAAGATCTTGAGAGAGGGGAACACTGGCATCTTTTATGGGAATGTAAATTAATTTAATTATGCAACAAATATGTTAATTTCTCAAAAGTAAACATATAGCTACCAGATGATTCTGAATTCCATTTCTAGATATGTATCCTTTAAGAAATAAAATCCATTAGAAAACAAGCATGGTGTGAAGAATACTGTCTTAGAACATGTAGACAAAATCTGTCTCCTCAGAGAACACAAGTCAGCTAGAGAACGTTGATAAGCATCTAGTTCCTTACACTGAAAGACCACCAGGAAAAATGTAACCTTTTAGTTATTTATGTATATATGTATTCATTAATTTACTTATCTCCAAGTAGTTGGATAGAACGCCTCCCATTCAACATGTCTACAGTGCATCTTAATCAATCTCACCTCATTCACAACATAAATAATACTACATCTCTCCCCAAAGCATCCATCCCTTCAATGTTCCTAGTTCCATTTTGACATATATACCTTGCAAAACATGACTGTAGTTACTCATCATCTCTCTATTTCTCTACAGTCTTGACCTATGTTAAAAACACATTAGTATATATATTTTATATGCCATATTAATATTAATGCTCTATAATACTATTATATCACACTACATTAAAACAATTGAAATGTAATGCTATAATTTATCAAAATATTTTATTTCATGATTGCATGATATGACATGTCAAAACCTCATAATTTAGCAGGAAATTTAATAGATTAAATATAGGAAAAAGAAATATGTTTGACTTTTCTTAGAAAAAAATAGAATTGAAAGAAGGATCTTGAAGAGATTTCCTTCCTCCTGTTAATTAGGAAATTCAGACACAACAGGAGTAGGAAAGGAAATGTACTGTGTGTACAGGAAGCTATGGGACATCATGGAAACTTAGAAGGGACTCCTGCCACTTACAAGAGCATAGATAACATAGAGGACATTATTATAAACAAAAGAAGCCAGTAAGCGAAGAACAAATACAATGCAATTCCAGTCCTATGTAACCATGATTCCATTTACTGTCATTCTTGAATGATTGCACTTAACATTTTGATGAAAACAGACAAATTTTTAGAAACAGGGATTGGAGTGTGGCTGCCAGTGTCTAGAGGGAAGTGGAAACTGATCATTGCTTCCCAGTAAGCATAGCATCTCTGCCATGCAATGTAAATACTACTGCAAGTCAGCTATTCAACATAACACCTCTTTTTTTTTTAATTGTGAAAATACCGTACAGAGGAGTTACAATTACATGGACAAGGTAATGAGTACATTTCTTATCAAGCATTGTTGCCTCCTCCTTTGTTTTCCCTTCCCATATCCACCCTTCATCCCCTCTTCACCCCCCCCCCGCCCGCCAAAATTGTAACGTTCATTTTTCGACATGTCTTATACATCTCATTGTTGCAATGGGTCAACATGTATCCCTATCTAAGCAATTTGTTTTTTCCCTTCCCCTCCACAAATTATACCAACATCAAATACAGTGAAAACAGGGGTTATAACTTGGGGGAGGGTATTTTATACATATGTTAGAAACAATCACAAGAAAGAAAAACCATTTGAGTCCTTATCTTGGGGTTCATTTTGCCTAACATCAACTTATCTGACCATTTCTGCTTGTCTCAGACATACACTAGTTATTGTAAATTAGGGAAACCATAGGACCTATGTTTCTTTGGGCCTGGCTTACTTCACTTAGTATAATTTTTTCCAAGTCTTTCAGGATGTGTTGTTGTTGTTATATTAGACATTGCTACTCAAAATTAAAGAGCAGGAGGAAATTTGTGAAGACAGTGGATTATATCACTGCTGTTCCCGTGGTGAGGGTATCAAATTCATGCAAATAGAAGACACAAAATCATGTAATTTTCATAACAGTTCATCTAAGGAAACCTTACAGACATTCTGGTCACTTTTGCCTCTAGCAAAGAGATAGATTTAAATATTGTATTACACCCGTACCAACCCACTGCTTCTTGGTTGACTTTGAATAAACTTCAAGCAATTCAATTTTATTTCTAGAGAGTAGCAGGCCACGTTTACCATTCATGTGTCTGAGTTTCTTTAAATATACTTAATGCTAGTGAAAGCTGTTCACAATTGTTATAGTTAAGTATTCAGATGCAATCTCATTCATTCTAAAAAAAAATTTCGATTTTATTTTCATGCAGACAATAATGACACTAACTTACTTTTAATATTTTTATCTATTTATTTCTTATCCTTGAGTACAAAGGGGTTTCTTTCCAACATGTCAGGTTGTGAGTACAACTCATCTTGATTAATGTCATCCTCTCATCATTTTTCCCATCTCTCCCAGCCCCACCCATCCTCTTAATTTGTACCGAGTCATCTGATCATTGAATTAATTGTGTCACATAGATAAAGACTGAGGAGATAGGAGGGAAACTTCTTGCCTGCACTCTGTGAACAGTATGAGAAAATAACTCTCTTAATTTGAGTTTTCGGGAGGAAAAAAAAAACTTAAGAATCTATATGTTATATTGCATTAAAATTGTTATGTCCAGTAGCAATTTGAGAGCCTGAAATCTTTCCAAAATATGTAGTTAACAGTGGAAAGATTTTCTTTCTAAACTATGACAATTACAAATGTGAATGTGATTTGGGGGGGAGCGAATATTGGGCACTCCCCAGCTCTGAGTGACATTTTAATTTTTGGACTTACGTTTGGCAAAGAAAACTTCTTGCTTAATGTGACTTCCTACAAAGGTTTCTTTTATGTAGATGCCAAATCAATTTTATAGCAAGCTTTTCATCCCTCACTCTGCCAAGGGAAAGTATGTAATTTAAAACTAAACTATCTGTTAAGGAAATGAAAAAAAAAGTCACCCAGAGGGTTTCATGGTCTTAGAAAATCAGTGCCTAAAATTTTGCAGATGTCTCATCTGATGCAAAAAAAAATCATTTGCAATAAACATAAACACAAGGATAAAATTTCCCCTAGTAAACAACTCCCTCCTGGGCTCATTTGGGTTTCCAGTATGAAATCAAATGGTACTTTTAAGAATCCACTGGAGTGTATTGAACTTCCCTTGAAGTAATTCATTTTCTTTTTCTTCCTCTTCCTAAGAGAACAGAGGGAAAACCGTGTAATCTTAATAATTAAGGGCTGTGTTTCCTCTTCTAGTGAGTAAACATGTATCTATTATTATTATCATTAAGGTAGATGTGCCCATATCTGAGTGAAATTTGGAGCAAAGTTGTGCAACATTATCTCATTTATTTCATTGAACTGCTGACTTACTGTGCAGGTCTCTTGTAGATCTGTCTCAGTGTGAAAGCTCTGGCATCAATGACTCCCTCTAGTTCCTTCCTCCTGGGAAAAGGGAGGGCAGGATTGGTAAGTCCCAGGTCCATCTCTTCTTGAGGTCTTTCCTTGTGGACACCTCCCTGCACATGTATCTGGGGTCCAAATTTATTCTTCAAACAAGAACAGCAGGGATGTTGGGTTGGGATTCCCTCTTTTGACCTTGTTTTAAGCTAGTGATCTTTTAAAAGAACCCATTACCAAATACAGTCACACGAGAAACTGAGGTATGGATTGCAGAATATGAATTTTGGGGGGGGGTGGGATAGAAAGCATAAGGTAATCCAAAATCAAGTGGACTTATTTTTATTTTGTATTTAACAATGTGTTTTTTGGGGTTTGGTTTTTCTTTTGCTGTGGTATTTGGGAGAGAAAAATCACAGGGAGAGAAAAAATAATAAAACACAACACACACATCCAGAACTTGTCTAGCTGCAATCCATTTCAGTAAAGTATATGTAATGAGGTCTAGTTAAGTCGCTTCCTCTTCCAGATTGACTCTATTCATTACTACTTTTTAATTCTGTTGCATACGATTTCCACTATCTGATACTAATAGTCCCATTGTTCAGTCTGTATCTTCTTTTCTATTTTCATGTCTGTGATAGAAAAACTTCCTTTCATAAGAACAAAAGAAAAGGGTTTTCTTGGTTCTGAGAGACTCCAAATCAATGTGCTGGTGTAGGAAAGTTATCATGTGATAAAGACATGGGTTCGGTTGGAAAGCTGCAGTGTTTCTACTTAAGATTACTTTGTCTTAGGATGATTATTAATTGAGTTTATTATGACATTTCTCAAATAGGCTAATATGTGCTGAAGGACAATTCTTGTTCCTTTCATTTGCAGTCTGTTCCAAGTAAGCATCAGGGTTTTACACAGCAAATAAAGCGCCCTGGGTAAATGTTTCTCTACCACCTTCTCCTTGCTACACAAGAATTATTCTCTTGTGCTACATGGTTTATGGGGCTGCATTCCTTCCTGTGTAGTAATGTGTGTACAACCTTGTCTTACCATATCTAAATTGATCCAGGAAGCATATTCTCCTTGATGTATGCCTCCAGCTAGCTGCCATTGTTGGAAGTCAAATTACTGGTCAGAGACATTACAGGGCCTGTGCATATCTTACTCAAACACCCTCATGTGGATTATGGATAAAACCACAGTTTCTCTCCTATGCCATGGTTACAAGTCAGGTTACTGCATGCATTTTGCTTGCGTTGTCTTTTAGGCAGTCATGCAAAACCTGCCATCTATTCCGATGCATTGTGTATATAATCGCTTGGTGTTGACATTTATTTTCTTCTATGAAAAAAAAATAAATGAAAGGAATGTATTGCAAAAAGTCCCAGTAATTATACTTTAACTGCCAAAAGCTCACTGACATGTAAGTCTCATGCTATCATCATGAGCAGTCCCTCTTAAACACGTACTAACATATGCAGAATTTCTGACTTTAAGATTGATGAGTTTCAAATTTTGATGACATTTTGACACATTTGCTTCTTATCATCAGAGTGCTGCAAAAGTTTCAGAAATGTTCTTATCTAGTTGTTTTTTTTTCCACTGAGTTAATTTGAGATTAAAAGAGCATCGAATAGTAATGGATTCAGAAAATGAAAATTAGATGTCCATACAAAAGCACAGGTTTTCAGACAAACATAATTTTAAGTTATTTTAATTTGCTGGCTTCTCACACATTTGTTATTTTAAAAAGATGGATTGGCATCTTTTAACCTACTACTTTGAAAAGTTGTAGACAGCCGTTGAATGGAACTCTGTTGCGAGCTTCAACAATTGCCAGTATATTAAATAGTTCGATTTGGAATAAATAAAATTGCTAGACTGGGTTGTAAATGTTTACTTTTAGACTGTATTCCTTTAGACTGACATGGCCATAATTTGCTAATTTAATTACTCAGATGTATTGTTATTTCCATAATTACTAAGCCTAGCTTTAACAATCATTTATATTTTCTGTTCTCATTAAAACATTTAGATAGTTGTAGCACTCACTTTAGTTTTTACATGAGTAAACCTAAGTGAGCAAGTGATATTGAATGAAGATGCCACAAACAGTCATATAGAAGGCCAGAGAAGGCTTTCCAGGGATGGGAGCAGGAATGAGACTCAGGAGAAAGCCAGAGTGTGGGCTGGAGTCCTGGATTTACCTTGCAGCTAATGGAGAGCCTCTTGTTTCAGGAAGGAAACTGAACTTAAAGTAGGAAGTCTACAGAAAATAAAACAGGCTATGTGGAATTTCAATCATGCACAGAGGTAGGATGACTCAATGATATTAGGCAGAATTAACTGGACAAAAGCAGAATATTATATAATCTTCTTTGCCCTTTGAGTTTCACCAGAATGAATACAGATTACCAAATTACAAATGGCAAAAGTTTTTCCGATTCATCCATTAGTTCCTTTGATACCATTTGGACATTTTAAAATCAATTTTTAAGGGGAAACAAAGGAGGAGGCTACAATGCTTGATAAGAAATGTACTCATTATCTTCCCCATGTAATTGTAACCCCTCTGTACAGTATTTTCACAATAAGAAAAAGAAAAATAAGCAGATAACTAGTAGATTGAGACAAACATTCAAAGGATGGAAACATCATAGTATTCTAGTCACTGTGTGTCAGTTTCATATTTTATACATTTCTTTTTCAATATATATTTTTATTGTAAAGATATGGTACAGAGGGGTTACAGTTAGTAAGATAATGAGTACATTTCCTATTGAGCGTTGTTACCCCTTCCTTTTTATACCCTACCATCCTTTCCCTCCCTACCTCCCTAACACTTCCCTCTCCTCCCCCAAGTTGTAAAGTTTGTTTTCAGCACAGTGTCTTGAACATCTCATTATTATAATGGGTCAACCTGTATCCCTATTTCAGCATTTTATTTTTTCCCTTCCCCTTCCCAAATTAGAAAAATATATATACAAGATGCAGGGCACCAGAATCAAATGCAGTAAAAACAAGGGTTATACAGTGGGGGAAGAACATACAAATAAATTTTAAAAATCACATAGTACATTAAAAACAACAGAGACAAAGATAAATCATCATGTCCCTATCTTGGGGTTCATTTCACTTAACATCATCTTATATGATCATATGCACATAGCTTTCGATCTTTTCTTCTTTTTTTGGGGGAGGTCTGGTCATGGGACCTGAACTCTGGGCCTAGGCACTGTCCCTCAGCTCTTCAGGTCAAGGAAAGCGCTCTACCACTGAGCCACCTTCCCAGCCCTGATCTTTTCTTCTTATACATTTTTTTGAGTATTCTTTTCCAGAATTTTCTGCGCATGCAAAAAGTATACACTTTTGCCCAGCAAAAAGTAGGGCTGCAATAGTAGCTTAAGTGGTGAAGCACCATCCTACTCATGGAAGTTTGAATCCAAACCATTGTCAAATGGAAAAAGAATATTCAACTCATTTTTGCATAATGTTCATTAACATTCTAGATGATCTCCCAAAGCTGCAATACCTAATATCATTAATCTAGCTTACACACAAATCAGTATGTACCAGAATATTTTGAAGGAGTTAATTTCGTTGTTTTCACACACTCAAGCTTTGTGATTGAAGATCTCAGAATATATGACAACTTTAACAAGTAACAACTTATTGCTCTATTCAATTCCAGTCATTTCAGTTGATTTAGAAAAGCTGTACCTGAATGACAGGAAAATATTCACATCCAATTTCAACAACCTATCCATTGAACTAACTTCAGATAATAACAACAACCTCTTATAATAATGATTTTTAAATTTTACATAAGGTATAGGAGTTAGGTGAGGAAACAGATCTTACTTTTTAGTCAAGTATTCATTTAAATGGTTTTTTTTCCCCCAAAGTTACTTCTATTTGTAGCTCTATTTGAAAAAGCTCTGTTTATACAGAAATCCAGACACAGGATTTGTTTAATTTGAATTAAAATATTGGATGGCTCAAAAAGAGCTACCCTATTTCCATTCCTGGCAAAGTCTAAATATTCCTTGAAGGCACAGATTCTTTCGTGAAGTATGTGATGGCTTGAGGGTTTTGTGTGTGTTTTAGAACTTTTCTTTAGCTGACGAGAGCTTCCTAAAGAAAATGTGTTGTGGCTTTCCAGATTTGAAGGTAAGAAATCCTTCACTATGCCACATTCATTGCAGTTTTCTGCTGGTGTTAATTCCTAGTAAATGGAAGGAGCTCAATAGGAAACTAAAATTGTTTACTCCAGATCAGTGCAACCAGAAATTCTCCTTTTATAAGTCAGGAAAAAAGCCTTCAGTGTGCTGGCTTAGCATGGCCAGGCAGCACACACCGAGAGAGCAACATGACTCCCATTAACATCAGAAGCTGCTGTAGTGCTGACTTCCCAACAGTTCATTCAACTTTGTCCCTCAGTAGACACTGTATTTATTGAACAATCACAGACTATAATAAATGCCATCTGAAAGTCATTCTGAACCAGAACAAAGGGATCATATATTATTTCAACTGTATTTGTATACTGTTTGCAAGTCTCTTCTCTTTCCCAGTAGGTATGGTCTTTCCCTTGTCCTTACCCACAACACTGTTGTCTTACTTAACCAGTGCTCTCTTCTTAGCTACTACTGGACATGGAGAGTTTTAGCTATAGGTGGTATTTGACCTCTGATCCCAACACAGTAAAGCTCTTTGACAGGAAGTACAGACTGTAGCTATAGATCTATGTCTATTATAAATACAGTTCTATATATAGACAAATTGCATACATATTAACAGTACAGTTTTTAAATTTTATCCTATTGGTCCAATACAATTTTGTCAAGCTTTCTCTACAACTCCTACAAAACCTTTTGTTAAGAGTTACTAGAGACTATAAATGAGGTGTCCTTTAGCAGTGTTTACTTATTTTAATGTTTTCTATCCACACAAAAGCATATTTATTTACTCTAGCCTCTCTTTATACATCCATTCGAGTTTGTATTATTATGATTATCTTAGAAGAGTTGTAAACTGGGTTTTATTTTAACATGCTAATATTTATATAAATTACCTCTTTGTCAGTCATCCTGATATCCATCTTGCTCTCCCTTTCTCCCCTCCACCTTCCTGTACATTTGCATTTTCTCATATGTATATAAACTGAGTAATAAACTGGATTAATCTACCTTTCTTCTTTGTCATTTTCTCCCCTGCTTCTTTTTTTTTTTTTTTTTTGTCGGTCGTGGGGCTTGAACTCTGGGCCTGGGCACTGTCCCTCAGCTCTTCAGCTCAAGGCGAGCGCTCTACCACTTGAGCTACAGCGCCACTTCCGGTTTTCTGATGGTTTATTGGAGATAGGAGTCTCACAGTCTTTCCTGCCCGGGTTGGCTTTGAACCGTGATCCTCAGATCTCAGCCTCCTGAGTAGCTAGGATTACAGGCGTGAGCCACCAGCGCCCGGCTTCCCCTACTTAAATGGTTGTATCAAGAAAACTCATTCTTGCCTACAAAGTAATCTAGTCAGTTTGATGAGTGACATGTGCATATGACTCGGTACATGTTTATATGTATACTTATAATTTGTACATGTTTACATATATACTTATAAATTATATTTAACTTCCACTTGTGAGAGATCCTGAACTCAAGTTCAATTTGCTTGGTACATTTTTTAGACTTTTAGCTCAAGACAGTATTTGTTTTTGTCTGATAGATATGTTACTTGTCAAAAACAGAAAGGTATGGTTGGGTGTTGCCTGTGATTCAACTTGTCATTCTATGAATTTTAACTGTAAAATTAAGTTACTTGGTAAAGAATGTTGAAATAGATATTTTTTAGTTTTTAGTTTTTTAGTTTTTATGATTTTTTTTAGTTTTTTAGTTTTATTATTTGCTTACTGTTAAATTCTTTATTCTCCATTTTTCTTAACTGCTGATCTGATGGAATTTGATATCTCCAGTTTTATCAACTTTAAGTTCATCTTCTTTTTCTGTATGTAGAAGCTTTTAAGCATCTGTACAGCTGCTTTAGTAAATTGTTTCACTTTAGGGAATCATGCATGTTTTTATTTGTCCTTTATGATAGTCTTCCTGTATAGAGTATTCTTGTTTTGCATTCTTGTCTATCAATCAATGCTTGAAAAACCTCATTCAAAGCCCACCTTCCTATTAGGAAATCTGCTGTTACTCTGATGGTTTTTCCTTTGTATGTGATATGTTTTCTTTATTCCTTATAGCACTCAATAGCCTTTATTGAATTAACTATAATATATTATGGTTAGGTTCTTTTATGATTGCATCTGTGTTAGATATTCTTGAAATTCCCTGTGTCTGCCTGGTCTTAATTTTTTTCCAATATTCAGAAGGTTATCTACACTTAATTTTTAAAATATATTTTCTGTGCATCTAGTGTTGTCTTCTTTTTATGTGTCCTATAATTTGTATATTTGGTCATTCAAATACAGTCCTAAAAGATCAAAGATCATATAATTCCTCTTACATTTGATTTTGTTCCTGTATTTTTTCTTCTAATTTATCTTCAAGTCTTAAAATTCTGTCTTCCATATTGTGTACACCGCTGGAATGTTTTTACACTTTATTTTTTCTCTCTAGGTCTTCTTTCCCCTTTCTCTCCCCGCAGCCCCCTAGCCCAGCTCTGGCTGGGGACTTGTCTCTGCTTATTCAGATTTCTTTTTCTTGCATACAGTTGCATTCTCTTTGACCTCCTCCAGCTGTTTGATTGTATTTGTTTAGTAATAATTTAAAATTTTATGTATTTTCTTAGTGTATTCCTTTGTTTCCTTGTGTTTTCTTTGATTTTGGGTAATTACTCATATAATACTCCTGTTTCATTGATCTTTGAGCTAAGTATAAGTATATAGAGTTTCCTCTGCTTCAATGTCATTCCAATTGTTTGTTGTGGTGTTTTTGGAGGAGATAGGTTGTCTAGTTTGCTCATATGACTTCTATTTCTTTTTTGGAATTTATTAATTGAAGACATCTTTCATAATGGGCTTTTGATAGTCTGAAATCCCTCCATTGGATTAGTTTCCACACTCTTACAGGATGGGTGTTTTCTGGGTTGATGAATTGCTATCCAGGAGTATATGTCAGCTCTAATACATTTACCAATTAGATAACATTGCATTCTCCAAACTGACATTTCCTCTCTTCACAGAAATCATAAAACATTTTGAAAATGTACAGAGGAAATATATTTTTCAATGAGTACTTAAATTTTATCAACTCATTGGACAAATTAATTCACTTATTATTAATAAGACACATGAAAATGGGCATATAGCACCCTTACCAAAACTAGAGTCCACAGATGCTGCACTAAGGGAATCACTGCTTGTGATTTCCTATATAACTTCAATAATCTGGTGAAATGTATATTCTTGAGTTAGCTTGCAATTTTTAATAACCATAAAAACAGCAAGCATGATTATTTATCATATGCACATTTCCAAATTGAGGTTTCAAATTTAACGACTACTGACATGTCTTTTAATACATATTATATAAACAGATGGGAATTTTTTCAAAAATTTATCTATTATATACTACAGTGTACATTTTCTTCCTGAATTTATTTATGGTTGAAAATAATATATAAGTATTATTTTCCTATACTACAGAATGCTTAGATATCCATTCATTTAATATTTTATGTCTTTAAAATATGAACATGAAGAGTGAATATATTATAGAAAATTACTCTATTTATATTGTACATTCTTTCCTAGAACTTTCCTGTTGGTGAAAGCATATATCATTTGATGAATAAATGCAATATTTAAGTGTATAATTTTGATAGTCTTATTAGTAGGGAAATGTATGTGATAAATTCTTTTTTTTCTATTTTTAATCATTGTGTTTATTTTCATGTAGGATTAGAAAGTATTTAGTACTGGCACACAGAATTTATTTAGCACAAGTGATTGTAAAATCATAGAAACAAAGAACCATTGAAAATGCCTGACGAACCTCTTCTCGTAGGTAGTAGGTTCTGTCAATACAGTTAAAACCACACAACTTTGTGGTAGAAAAAAAATAAAAACAAGTCAAATCCAACAAGCAAAAAATACCCTGGGTAGTAGGCTATTTCAATGTTCAACTTAGCTTCTGAATGAAATTGTATGAGGTTCCTTGTTTCAACCTGACTCACTTCCTTCTACATTTTCTAGTGGAGATTTCTTGGTGCATGCTTTTCACTGATTGGCCAACTCTGGAGGATTGCTGAAAATCTTCACCATCTCAATATTTTCCAGCTCAGTCAGCTTTGCCTGGTCATAACTGCGGGATGCTAGTTGTCAGTGTAGTTCCCTTGAGTAAAGCAAAGGCATCTGATTTGATGGATACTGACTGCCAAGCATAGAGAGGTCTCAGTCACATAGTTCAAACGCCCTGGTGCTGTGAAATATCTGCACATCCATGCACACCAGTTTCATGTAATTTGTGCCCTATATTTGGAAGGACAAAACCAGAGTCCAGGTATTGAGAACCTAGTCATACTGTGAGACCATTATAATCCACTGACATCATCACTTACTTATTAAAATTAAAGAAAAATGAAACATTTTCGGAGACTGTGATTTAAAGTATATGCATTATAGAATTGTCTCAATAAAATAACTTTTTGTACATTTTTTTCTTACATGTTCTTCAAATTGTTCTTTTTTTTTTTCTTTTGTCAGTCGTGGGCCTTGAACTCTGGGCCTTAGCGCTGTCCCTCAGCTCTTCAGCTCAAGGCTAGGGCCTTACCACTTGAGCTACAGAACCACTTCCTTCAAATTGTTCTTAATCATTGAGAATTTAAGAAAAATGGAGAAGAAGGTTATCAATGTCAGGCTTGTTCTATACGTGGACTTCTAGAGGTCAACTTCTAGGGAAGGAATAAACTCTTGTGCTATCTAATGATGACTCAAGTTGGTTTTAGCATCAGAGGAAACTCATTGTTGTGACAGCCAGTATACCAGTATTTAATGAATTTTTCTAAGCTTCAATTTCTCCATTTGTATGAAGATCATTATGAAATATATAAGTACAAGGATTTCTGTGAAGGATAAATGACAGTTTATGCAAAATGCACAGGATTGTGCTGGACACTCAGCAACGTAGAGGTGATATAATTACTAATATCTGACTTGAGAAATTTAGATATTGAAATAGCAGCAATTTGTTTGCCGCCTTACATAGATAACCTTCCTGTTAATGTGAAAAATGTACTCTTTTGAGGGGAAAATAAAGGGAACCACAAGCCAAGGACTGTCCTCACAGGACATCCATCCACCCCATCCCTGGAGGCTCTCATTAATAGCAACTGTGGCATCCTTTGGCCAAAGCATTGAGTCGTCCTTTTCATCTTTCTGCATTGAAATATGCGATTTGCATGAATGTGTTTATCAAGTAGAGAGGGATTGTTAGTGCACTCCAAAGAGGCATCAAGATGCATGTCATTCTTTTCCTCAAGAAAGATGGTTGAGAGAAGCTATTTTCGTGATATACTGGACTTAAGGTACTGCAAGTTAATTAAGGTACAAAGGAAGGGCTAACTTCTACCTTTGTGAAAGGCAAAAACACCAGCAAAAGATTTCTAAGGGGTAAGAAGATGGATATGTCTGTGTAGCAGGGGATGAGCAGGTTCAGAATATGCTGCATGCCACAGACTACATCATCACCACAGTGAAATGCCTCCACTTAATAAATGTAAGGTAAGTGAAGATTAAATAAAAATTTAGTTTGTTAAAAAACAATCTTAAACAAAATAAACAACAGGAAAAACAATACTCAGGTTGCCAACCAGGACACCAGTTAGTAGCTTGCTTAGGACAGTCTAAGTTCGTGATGTTCATTAAAATCACATTTTCTTTCTTTTTCTTCTTGTGTCACTATGGGCATCAATCTCTTTCTTTTCTGCTTACACTTCTACAAATATTTTTCCCCCAAAATGTAATTTTATGCTTCTGATTCACACATTAAAAATCAAAGGTGTTTTGACTGAAACTTTATCTGATGCAACTTTGTTTATTACATTAAAAAATTCTATATATGGAACAAGCGTTGGGAACTTCTTAAAAAAACATGAAAAAAACTTTGATGAGAAAAAAAGAATTCATTTTTGTAGTTTTAGACATCAGATTCATCTGTTGTGTGATAATTTAGAGTTTCTCTATTTTAAAGATTTTAGAATAAAAGAAAGTTTTTACACAATTTGAAGAACAAAACAAAGTAATATGAATTTTAGTGTCTCACCCGTAGCCATATACTTCTATTCTGAATACATTCTAATCATTTGGAGTTGGTATTTAGGGGAATGTGCAGTCATTCCACAGCAAGGGTATCTTGTATATTCATCATGTGATCAAATTATACTACATTTGGGGGGAAATTTAGAAATGTAGGCAAACAAATGCTAATGCTAGTACTCAAAATCTGAATTTTATAAATATGAAGCTTTTACAGAAAGCAGGTTGGAGCTCCCCTATCAGGACTTCTACTCACCTCTTCTTCACTTGCTGCTCTTTGGCATCTTACACTCAAGGAGTTGAAGAGAGCATGTGAAAACAGAGCACGGATGTGGATCCTCCCAGTGCTCCCAAAAGCCACCGAACCCCAGTCCTCACCCAAATCCTCGTGGCACCCACTAGAGGCCAGGGTAAATGATTGCAGGCCATTGAAAGAAGATGAAGGGAACTGGGGTGTAGAGGGATGGTCATTTATTCCACCACCTACCTGCTTCTGGAGGGAAAGTCACACGTGATGAAATGATGCAATTTCTCCACAGCTTTGTGCCCCTGTGGGTAAAGGTTTAAGACAAGTCTCAGAGTCTCCTGACAGCTACCCACAATCTATTGGTGGCCCACTTTGCTCTCTTTTCCCCTCTCTTTTTCCCTCTCTCCTTTTTCAAACACACCTCTCTCTCTCTCTCTCTCTCTCTCTCTCTCTCTCTCTCTCTCTCTCTCTCTTTCTCTCTCTCTCTCTCTCACACACACACACACACACACACAGGCTGCCTGGACGCTGGTGATCCTCTCTCTCTTTCTCTCTCTCTCTCTCTCTCTCTCTCTCTCTCTCTCTCTCTCTCTCTCTCTCTCTCTCTCTCTCTCTCACACACACACACACACACACACACACACACACAAAGGCTGCCTGGACTGTGGTGATCCTCTCTCTCTCTCTCTTTCTCTCTCTCTCTCACACACACACAAACACACACACACACACACACACACACACACACACACACACACACACACACACACACACGAGCCACGACTGCAGATTTTTTTGCTGACACTTCTGTTGTCTTTTATTTTTGTCATGGACTTTGATGACCTAATACGCTGGGCTTAAAAAAAAACAAAACAGCAATCTCCAAAGCTCTAATAAGTGATAGAACTATCTTTATAAATAAACGCCTGTTAGCGGTCTCTGAACACTGACAAGTGTGTGGTTTGTTTGCGTTTTCACAGTATGAGGTAGACGCTGAATCCTTCATGAGCTGCCCAGCTGGCAGCTTCTGGGTGAAGTCTGCTCTGCCATTGTGTGTGTGCACACATCAGGTTGTGAGTAGTTGGAGAAATCTTACTCTTCACCCTTCACCAGGGCGCCTTTGGTTACCATGTTCTCTACCTGAACCCTGGAGTTAAGAGCTTCTTCCATTCCCTTATTCCTTTGTGTTTTAAAAATAATTCTGTCAGCTGATGCAGATTCTAGGCCATGTCTTTCCAGAAAACCTTGGAGGGAAGCAAAAAAAAAATGAAAATCATCCCCATCTCTTAGGATTTCTTTACTTTTTTTTTCCTGAATGTGTGAAAAAACTTGTCTATAGGAAACATTTCTTTTAAAACAAGAAAGAAATATTCCACTTGGCAGGAAATACAACAACAAATCTCTGTTGAAAAGATTTCATGATAAAAATAAAAACACAAGGCAGTCTACTTGGTTGTAGGAGGCAGAGACCCACTCATGAGAGGAGACGTGAGCACGGAGACAGCCACATTACGTCCTGGAACACACAAGAAAGCACGTGGATTTCTGCTCCCCTTGCCCCCAAGTATCCAAGTTTTAATCACCATCTGCACAACAAAATGTCAATTAAAACATGCCCATTGTGATCTCAAATCGATGTTTAACCTGCAACATGATTTTAACCTCCTGCAACATGATTTTAGCCTCTAAAACCATCTCAGTGAACTCTTCTAACAGTTATGACGGACAGAGCCATGATTATTCTCTCAGTGTTACTTGCAGGCAATGAGCTCAGAGCAAGCTGTCTGAGCTCCATGATGTGTGGGATGGAGTATCATCACCAGCCCTGGACTGAGCCGGGGAGGTGAAGATGGAATCTTTGTCATGACCCATGAAAATACCAAGGTTCAGAGGCTGCAGGACAGACAGGAATAGGCCTCAGAAGGTAAGCTGAAGCCCCATTGACAAGACAGAAAATATGCTGAAAAAAATCTAACATAAAACATTGGTAGATAATTTGTACTACCCACAATGGGAATCAATGGAAGATTTTTAAACACCACAGTGAAAGTGTGGAAAGTTTGGCTAATTAACTGCTCACCTGTTTGCAGAATTACATGCTGTGTTAAGGAAATAATTATTTGTCCTCTACCATGTTCCAGACATGGTACTAAGGCCACAGATTAGAAATTCGACTATATGATCTCTGTGTCTAGAGAGAAGATGGCTAACAGGGGAAGAAGCAGCAGATAGGGTTGTGAGTAGTTGGAGTAATAGTGTGCCTGTGGTATATTTTCTGAGATGGCCCAGGTTGAATGAAAAGAGGACTTGGATTGGGATTGCATTGGTAAGGAAGAGAAGAATATTGCTTTGCCTTGTATTGGGAATTTAGTATTTTGTTTCCTTTCCAAAATGTAAGCAGATTATGACAAATATTTGGAAATAGGTCATTGAATTGGGAAGAATATTAATAAGAGAAGGAAATTCTTAAAGACTGGTTCTTAGCCATGTTGTTGACATGTAAACAAGCAGTAGAACAACCATTAATGGTACTTTTTTGCCAGTTGAAGTTACATTTACTTTATTAGCTGTAAGATAACTAGAATGTGCTTTCACAGAATCTTCATTTGTGTTTCCCAGTTATTATTTTGTAGGTTCTTAATGTTTCCATGATCACAATTTATCTCTAAGATGAAATCCTTCTGAAATCCTTTTCCCTCAACTACATCAATGATCTCACTTTTCTTGAATAAGAAGGTGAAATGCATGTATGTGGGTGACTGTGTGGGCTGGTGTGCACATCTCAGTGCATATTTCTACATTAGGGTGAGAAATAGAACCCACTTTTCAGCTAAACATTGACATGAAATGACTTGGGTTCTATTTGCAACATGGAATAAGTTTATATGGGATAACTGCATTGCACTTTCAACAAGTAAATACATCACTAAGATAAAGCCTCTGTTGACAAGAAGCCGAGGAACTGACTCCACTAGCCTGTAAAACTCATCAACCTGCACAAACTTGTGTATAGACTTTGCAGTCCCTTCACATTTTCATCTTTGAAATGAGAAGGCAGGGCCACATGATTTCTCAATCGCTTTCTGTTTTTATTGATGTTTTGATTGTGCATTAAAAAGGATTTGAAGGATATAATCAGTTTTCACTGCAATGCAAAAAATAAAAATAAATAAATGTTTTACAGCCTCTCAATAACCTCTTTGTCAAGAACATTAACATGCTTGTATAAATATCTTTGCTTGTAGAGAGCTTTTTCTGTCCATTCAATCACAACTGTGATCTGTCCCACAATAATGTATGGGTCCTCAAGAAAGAAGAACATACTCATTAAACGACTGCACTACCACAGTGATGGAAGGTGGAGTCACCATTCCTCATCAACTTAATGTAGAAGCATGTGTGTGTGTGTGTGCGTGTGCGCGCACGCATGCATGTGAACATGTGGGTATGTGTATGTGTGTGCTTGAGAAAGATCAGTAAAGCCTTTTGTGATCAACAAAATGATAAATCATTTCTCTCATTTAATTTAAAATATTTGCCGTGTCTGTATTAGTGAATCATTAATCAACCAGACATTAGCAATAGTTTGGAAGTCCCTTGGGATTTAGATGACTATGAAACAAAGCACCTATTGCTCCAATTCCTGGAAAACTTCCATTGCCCAATTTGGGAACTGTGTAACTTCCCAGAAGTTTCTGCATCCAAGGTAATTTCAGATTCCAAGTTGCTTTCTTTTTCTTCTTTTCTTCTCTGGGGCAAAGCTTCTTTTCGAACCTAAGACAGAAGAACAAATAAATCTTTTACAATTAATTTTAAAATTTAATACTTCATGGCTCATAAACTTGGTTGGAGGCATCTGCGACATCTGCAGTTCTATCTGAAAACCATGCAGGAAGCAGAGGCTCATTGGGAAGACCTTTCCCAGCATCATTCCTGGACACTGTACATACAAACTTGATATCCTTTACCCCATTTCTTTTGGGCATTCCCATTTTTATCTGCTCAAAATGGCTATCTTTTGTTTTCTGTCTTAAGGTCTTGATTTTAGAAATGTTTTTCCTAAATGCTCAGTAGTTTGAAACCCATTTTCCTAAACAAACACAGTCTCTTCCCAAGAATAACCCAAGCGAAGGCTATTGCCATGATAGATGGAGCTGGGGTGGGAGTTGGTGATAGTCATGCATCTTGTTAGTGACCTTTAGACTCAATCCCCAGTGCTGCAAAAATACACATATACATCTGTGCCTCTATGTGGGGGGAGGGGAGGGAGGGAGTATAAACCCCCATTCATATTCAATCTGATTTCAGTATGTTTTTACCTCTTTGGAAAATGTGGCATTTGATTAAACACCACATAAGTGTTATTGATTGTGTCATGAGCAATTTCTACTATGTTTCTGTCATCTCTCAAGTATAGACGGAAAAGTTGCCTGGGGAAGGCCACAGTATCATGACCCACCTCTTTTGGCTACAGACTTTGAGTCATGCATGTTTGCTTGTGGAAAACAGGTGGAGCTGTGGACAACTGGTCTGAGGCCTGAGCGCTAACCACAGCTTGTCACCGGTCAATGCCCCTTCCTCCATAGGACTGTCTTTGTCTTCCTTTTTGTGTTTCTAGAAAAAATGCAAAGTTTTCATCTCCTTGTTTCTTTGCTTTGTTTTTGTTGTTGAAGAGAAAGAAACAAAAGATGGGGCTTTTGCCCTTGTGATTCTTTATAAGTAGAAGCAACCAAAGTTCTAGCAGCTTTTTCAGGAAACAATTATGTGAGGGCAAAGGCAGTAATGCACAGGTCTACAATGGGAGCTAAACTCCCATTATGGTAGTAAGCAGACTCCATGCTTTTCGAATACTACCCAGTGCTTGGCAAGATAGTTTTCACACAAAGTCAAACAATACATAGCCTCATCTTTTCAACTGAGTCTTCCTAATAGATTTCTATCAGCAGGCCTGCATTGTCTTTTCTGAAGTCTTGTCTGCCTGGTTTAAGTCTAAGTTATGTAAACAGATAAATATTGTGATAATAAAATGGGGAGAGGGATACAATCCCAAATTACTATGGTCCATTAGGAACTGGAACAGACCAATCAACAAAATACAGCTTCATCTTATCAAGCTCTGTGTTAGGCTACCTCGTGTTGTAACTTTGAGACTCCAGGAAAGATAAAATCATATCAAAAATATTTTGTGTATTTAACGAATTTTGATTACAGGTGTCAGGACAGGAACTGAAAAGGACATATGTTGTCTAGTCATTTCAAAGGCCAGAAAGTTATAGACTAACCCACATCACCACGGGAATTACATGCTGAGGTCTGATTTCAAACGACCTGAGTTCTGGATATAAAAGTTAGTTGAGTATTTTTATTGGATTTCACCTTGCTCCTTTCTTTGAATTGTCACTGCTACATTGAGACAATAATTACTATTTCCTCTTCTCAATGACATCTAGTTGGACAGGTGTATCAAACTACTTAAATCTTTGACTCCCAATAGGAAATGAGTCTACTTTTTCTCCCATTTCAATTCAGTATTGTTTCTCCATTATTAAATTTTTCGCATGGATTATTTAAGAAAACAAATAATGTGCAAGTGGGATAAAGCTGGTCAATTGCAACATGGCTGTTGCAACATTATTTCTGGAAACATCCAATGTCGACTAAGAGCCGGTAACAAAGGAGGCATTTGTGCTACCTCGGTGGCACATGCCAGTTCTTCAGGTGACTCACACTCAATTTTCAAATTAAGTACCTGACAATTACCTTTGGCACATGCAGATCATCCCTGTTCTTTTTCAAAAGTAGTCTAGCTCAACTTACGCTCGGAAAAACTGGTAAGACATAAAACTAGAAATAATGGCGATAAACCTTGTTCTATATTCAAGGGAGCTGCAGGCTTGGCAGGGGTTCTGGAGTCTCTAAAAGTTTAAAGCATTAGGGCTCCTTGGAAAGGGACATCTGGAGCCTAACCTAGCTAGTGACTGACCTTGTGTTGGCAACACGACGTGGGCTCCTGGCTTATCCATCAGCGGTGACTCATAGCCAGATCACACAATGGCGTGTTCTGGTTTGATCACGTGGTGACAGAGTTCCATTGTCACAGTGTGCCAGAGACTCAGACCCAGCGCCAGAGCCAGGGGAGGGAAAAAGCATTTCCAGTGGCCAGTAGTTCCCTCCACCACCAGTGGGAGCTCTTAGCTAATTATTTTCCAGTTAATCATCCTGGAAAGAGTTCCACAGCATTACTAACCTAGGAAGACAAGAAGCAGATCTTTGCAAACCTTACAAAGGCAGGTGTGTGTGTGTGTGTGTGTGTGTGTGTGTGTGTGTGTGTGTGTGTGTGTGTGTGTGTGTGTGTGTGTGTGTGTGTGTGTGTTGATCTGAGTCATTCCCTTCTGCATTTTTTAACCTGTGTGGGAGGAAAATAAATATAACTAAATTTCAGAAGAACATGTGATTGTGGAAAGAAGAGGGAGAAGCAATGATAATGGCCATCACCTGCGATGTAATCAATAAGCTAGCTTAAAATGATACCTTCGACCCACAAATAACCCCACTCTCAAAACTGAATTTGTGTAAGCCAGATTTGCACAAGGCTTTGAACTTTTCTACAGTGGAGTCTCTCCTGCACCCATCACCAGCCTGGTGAAGACTTTTCCTCTCTGCCCTTTACCTTCCTTTCTATTCCAAGCCAAGTAGCTTAGGTCAAAGATCCCCACTTAGACCATTCACAAGTGTCATAATCTGGAGCACTTCTGAATAAATTCTGATTGGTATTTTATTTCAATTTGCTTATGTGCTAAAAAAAAGTATAATAAGGGATTTAAAAACAAATAGAGAAGGAAGACAAGTGAAGAGGTTAATGATGTAGAATGTTTCAAATCACTGCACGACAGTAGCTGTCTGTTGTTATAGGTACACAGGCCCTATTGCATTGATGGGGTTTACTGTGGGAGGTGTCATTTCAAGTGTGCATTGTCCTTCCTTCCTGAAGTCATCTGGGTGTGTGCAGTATATGGAGAGAGAGGTACTGGGAGAGAGGGTGTTGGTTTCAGTGGGGTTATAGGTGTGGCCGTTAATGTGTCCTCAAAACTATTACCCGCAAGCACAAAGGTATTTTAACCATAAAACCAGTTAATAAACAGCTAAAGAAGACCAGTCTTCAGGTGAGAGTGAGAAAGGATGGGGGCCAGCAGGACCTATGAAATCAGTTGGTGCTATTATTGTGCAGAATGGACTCCTGTCAGTGTAATAATTTCTCTGCCCTTGGTGGATCTGGCCTCCTCTTATCCTAATTCTGGAGAAAAGTAAAGGAGCGGGTCCTAGGAAATGAACAGGGAAGGCAAGACATAGTCAGAGGTGACAAGTGTATCTGTCTATCAGCCCACCTCCATGAATTGCATCCATACTCTACTCCTTCCAACACCCTCTCAGCAAAACCTCTAGAGACATTAAGAGCAAATATTAGCAAAACAATTAGAAGAATAGTGATGTTTTAACACAATGTTCTGATGTGTGTAGACTGTAGCCAGTAGTCTGTTGAATATTAGCTATTCTTGGGGAAATATTAAAAGCATGACAAAATGCAAAAGAAAATGAATGTTCTCAAAACCCCCATTATCTTCCTTGATGAGGTACTACTCTAAGAAAAAGTGAGGCTGGAAGTTAGGAAGGTGAGCCTAGAAAAAGATTGAATGGAAGGATGAAAATCTAGAGACTTTGTGTATTTATTTGCATTATTATTTACACTCCCAAAGTACATAGGGCTGCATGCCAGTAGCTCACGCCTATAATCCATGCTACTCAGGAGTCTGAGATCTGAGGATCAAGGTTTGAAGCCAGCCTGGGCAGGAAAATCTGTCTTTAATAACAATACCAAGAAAAAGCTGGAAGTGGCACTGTGGCTCAAATGGTACAAGCTTAGCCTTGAGCCCAAAGAGGCTCAGAGACAGCAGCCAGGCCCAGAGTTTAAGCTCCAGGACTGGCAACAAAAGTACCTAGGACAATCTATGAGACTTGTTTTGGTTTTATTCGTATGCTACCTGTATTCCTGTATCTTGAACAAATTTGGAAAGCATCCTCTTTCAAATATATGTTTTAGTAAATAATTCATTTTAAAATAAATAATTCATATAAATAATTTAAAATAATTCATTTTAATAAATAGTTCATTTCAAAATAAAAACATGTTTGTATATGTGTTTTTCAGAATTAGGTGAGAGAAGAAATAATCATTCTTGTTTATGGAGGCCAGAAGGAAAGAACAGGAAGGAACAAGTACATGACAAGATAACAAGGTAGCTATTGTCCTTCAGAGGCCATAAATCTCATTGTAGGGAAAAGGAGTCTATTGCTGTGGTTTCTGACTCAACACTGACATTTGAAGATATTCTGCAGATATAAATTGATATTTCAAGTGACTCAACCCCAAGGTGTGTTGAAGTGCTGACTGAGCCCACACCTAGGAGATGAATCCTTGGACAAGAATGGCGTTCTCTCGGGCTAGATGCTCAGGTCTAAGTTTCCAGGTGTGAAAGAGTTGGTGTGAAGGGCCAGTCTGCTGATCTAGTGGAAGACCCATAGCACAGAGAAGGGGCTGGGGGCTGGGTGTATCTCTAGTGCCGCTTGCTGTAGAAGGAACCAGCGGGCTCAGTCTTAGATATGCAAGTTGCTGTGCTCCCCAGCAACAGTAATAAATCCAGAGGCCATTGGGTGCTCTTGTGAGCACTACTTTCAGCCTCTTGAGACCCTGAGCAGGGTCACAGCTACTGAGCACTGATGACTGCCAGCAGAAATACAAAATTCTACATGACTACTGTGGTAAGACACTGCTGGATTTTGCTATCACAGCTATAGAAAAGAACACAGCTTCCCTATGAAAACTGACAAGAAAGAAGAAGGGTTGGACAGGGACTGCACTCGTGAGTCCTCGACGAAGGAAAACTAGCTTGTTTCCTCCTCTAATTCCTCACATGCCTAGCTCAAGTTCAAACCCATGGGATTCTTGAAATTTCCAATCATTGCCAAAGATCTTTAACAGAGCTTTCCTTTAGAAGGAGTTCTATGATGGAGTCCTTAGAAGTCACCCTGAGTTAACATCGTAAAATTTTTGTAAAATTTTATTAAGATTCAATGTTGATCATATGTTAGAATTCATGAAGGGAATCTTAAATTCATGTGGAATTTCATCAGAGTATTTTATAAAGTATACAGTGAAGCTTTCAAAACATTAAAAACTGGACCAAAGTCTAGAAAATTGTGTATGTGTGTGTGTGCATGTGTGCATGCGTGCACATACATATGTGCACGCATGCACATGCCACTAATTTTCTTCAAAAGTTGCTGACATTCCCTCCCCCACAGTATAACCCCTGCTTTCACTGTATTTGATGTAGGTATAATTTGTGGAGGGGAAAGGGAAAAACAAGTCGTTTAAATAAGGATACAGGTGGACCCTTTGCAACAATGAGAAGTACAAGTTGTCATGTCGAAAACGAACTTTACAACTTTGGTGGGGGGGGGAGGATTGGGTGGGTGGGCGGGGGGGGAGGATGGGAAGGGGAAACAAAGGAGGAGGCTACAATGCTTGATAAGAAATGTACTCACTATCTTGCCCATCTAATTGTAACCCCTCTGTACAGTATTTTCACAATAAAAAATAAACAAAAATTAAAAATAAAAGTTGCTGACATTTATGCTTTGAATGGTGTTCTATAAAGAGCTGCAAGTATATTGACTATCAGGGGATGACCAAATTATTTTTATCATACTTTCCATTTAATTTGGGGGATCAGTGAAGGAATTTTAGAATACAAATCACACAATGCCTTCCAAATAACACCTAATAATCTTTGCCCCACTTCTATGAGGTAAATAAATAATTCCATTATTATGATAATGAAAACATGGTAGGGAGTTCCCCAAGGACAAATAAAACCAAACTTTATCATAGCATCTTCCTGCTGTGTTCCACAGGGCACACCTAACACCTCCAGCAGGTAGAATGAAAGAAAGTGAAGGTCACACAAAATAGCTCTCTTTCCATTCCTTTCTCCCTTGGACTCTGTTCCTGCCCTTTGACTCTTCCCAGTCTCTAACTTGAATCCAGTTATGATGAAGTAAATTAAGAAAGATCTTAGAATTTTTTTTCCTGTCAATAAGTATATCTGTGTTGGCAGAGACTCCAAAGTTGAAACACTTCTGGGAACAGCGGGGACTTAACTTAAAAATTATGTGAAGCCAGGGATGAAGTAGAATGCCTCTGTGCAAGCTCCCTGCCTGCAGAGCACTTTAGATTTCGCTTTTCTATTTAGTTTATGATCTAAAAATACCCAGAACACATCAACGAAGAAGTTGCAAATAAAGAAGTTGGCATCGGGAGTGGGATGCCACCAGATTAAACAAATATATTCCTTTTAAAAAGAAAAGGAAAAGTTAGGAACATTTTAATCAACAACACAACAGTTTTCTCTGGTTATCATTGGTGTGGTATACCCTGCATGTCTACATATGCAGACTTATTTATCAGTCTTCTAGTTTAATATTATAGACAAATGATGTGTTTAAGATTTGTCTGCTTACCCCATTATTATTTGTTGATTTAAAAATAAAAAATCTCCAGGAATGCTTAAACTAGTTACTCTGAATACTTTGAAAGCCGTGATAAGAGAAAATCTAATAAACTACTAGGGTCTCTGTTTATCTACTAGTTTAACCCCATTAATCTTAAGGCTTATAAATATTTAATTCCCCATACCCAGAAAAATGGATTCACCCCGGTGCAAAGTAAGACAATAAACAAAGAGAAGCAAAACAAAAGCCTGTAGAATCATGTGTATGTGTTTTTTTTCGGCAGGATTTAGTAATATCATGTTCATGGAGTGATATCCTGAAAAAGAGAAGTTTGGAGTCTATGACAATATTTTCATTACTGGTGAAACCAATGTTTTGTTCGGACACTCAGAGTTAAGTTCTATTATTGTAAGAGGAGTAATGGATCCTTTAAGCACTTCCTAGCTAATTTAGAGCTCCTTATTCTTCATATCACGTATAATAGAGCCTAAGACTCATGTGGAAAATTCCACCAATTTTTCACCTATTGGGTGCATATTTTAGAAGGAAATTAGTACATTGTATTATTAAAACTCAAGGTAGGCGGTAGGTAAAATTTCCTCAGATGCCTAACTCACTCCCACACAGTGGCTTCTGAAATGAAAAGAGAATGACTCAACCTATGGATGATCTGTTCCTTTTCATTTTATCATCGAGTTTAACTGTAGATAACTTTGATTTGGACAGAGTTCAGTAAACGGGCAGCCAATGGTATCTTCTGCTAGAAAATCCTTTACATTGTTACTTGACCACCTGAACTAAAGGCAATTGATATTTCCATCTGGGGTGTTACCCAAGCACTGTGGTGATAATTGCTTAGAATTACAATCCAGTGGTTAGTGGGGTCTGAGACTGCAGAGAAGGCACAGGCATGTGTGTGTGTTGCCATTTCTGTGTCACAATTAACGCACAATGGAGTGTGGCTCCTCACACCTTTCCTACAGTGATAACCTGCTGTCAATATTCAGAAAGTCACTGTAAAAACTCCACATAGAGCCGGTAAATAAATGAATGAACTTGAAAACCCAGTACCAATACATTTCTATCAGAAATAAGCAAATGATTACCAGCTTTCAGAGAAGAAGGGACCTTTTTTTTTTCTTTGGTGTCTTCTGATGTGCTAAGGTACTTCAGGTTTTGGCCCTTACCTGCAAAGTAATCAGTCATGAATACATCCCCAGTACTCTTTGAGAGCAACTCACCTTTGGTGTTTTTTTTCCTCTTTTGTGTGAAACTTCTTTGCTTTCAAAGTATGGGAGTAGATATTCTTTTTCTTTACATTGTTGTGCTTTAGTCCTGATGCTGATTTCCCATGGTGTCTCTGGTTTCCCTGCTTTCCGCTCAATCTAACTCCAGTGCATCAGTGATTCCCACCCACGCTTTATCTTTGCTCTTTTAGAGCTCAGTGTTGGGTTACAGCACCAACACACTTCCCTAAATATAATTCAGACCCTTGCTAAACTGTGATATTTTCAAGTGTACTCATAATTGGGAAAGTGAGAATAATTTTGTTTGTCAAGTGATACAAATTTACCTTGAATAAACCTAAAACTTGAAGTCTTGGAGCTATGCTAGATTAAAGTTAGTAGTGCTAAGTATACTTCTCAAGTATATGTATATAAATATATATATATATATATATATATATATATATATATTTAACACAGAAGCCTCTGCCTTATATTGGAAATTGTTCCAATGTCTGACTCAGTCTTGCCAAAGGTTGCTAACTTCAGATAAATGTGCCCTTGACCAGGAGCCCGGACTGATGTCAGTACTTCCCTCTGGCAATGTGCAGAAGCCTATAGTTAACAACTGTAGGATTCAGTTCAAGATTCTGCTCTATAGATATTGGCTTGATTTAGTGACTTTGAATTTTCCATGCCACTGTGCCCAAGCCTGTGGTTTTACCTTAGCAAGTGAATAAACACCTCCACTTTTTATTTGTTCTAAGAGAAAAACATCCAGGTGAGCAGGGAAAAGTGCACTGCTAAGAGTGGAGGGAAAAGTTCCATTCTATGTAAAAGGGAAACAGAGTCCTTTCATAAACTTGTCCTTTATTGACTCAACGAAATAAAAAAGGGAAACAGCTTGTTGATATGGTTATTCAGTGACTTGTTATTACTAAATAGCGAAAGAGCTAGCAGAGCTGAATAGCTCAACTGAGGCACTTTCCAACTCAGTAAGAAGTGACTCTTCCTTTGTCTGTAAGGTTTCCTGCCATTTTTCCACCTGTAAATACTCCTTCCTGAGTTTAGATCATCCAATCTCATCCTTACCCACACAGGTAACATTCTATAATCTGTACCTACTCTTCAGTACCAATTCTGGTCAAACTTCTTTCTTCTTCCTTTCTGAGGATTTAGAGCATGTTTTTGCTTTCTGATAGTATATGCTTTTGAACTCAGGGCCTCATGCCTGTTAGACAGTCACACTAATACTTGAGCCATTGCACCAGCTATCTTTTTGTGTTGGTTATTTCCCAGATAGATTATTGCTCTATATCCAAGCTGGCCTGGACTGCAATCCTCCTATTTGTGCTTCATGACTGGCATTATAGGAACATGTGTGTGTGTGTGTGTGTGTGTGTGTGTGTGTGTGTGTGTGTGTGTGTGTGTGTGTGTGTGTGTGTTTGTAGGGAGATGGAAGAGGGGCTTTGGTAGAGATGGAATGTTTGTGATATTGGTTTTGTTTGCCCTGGGTTGACTCTGATTGCAATTTCCATGTCTCTGTCCCACAAGTATGCCTCTCAGTTGTGTAATTTTATCCATCTTCCTCTGAACAGGCTAGGCACACAGGCCTAGATTATCATTCACAGGAGGGTTCACCTACTCCATCCCCCCCAGCCACAGATCCTCTGCCACTTAAGATCACTGCTAACATGAGGCTGCACAAGTAATCTGTAATATTCTCTGAATCCATTCTAAAAAGTTAGTTAAGTTTCTGTTATCCTCTGAGATGATTCTTCCTCTGTGATTGCATCCTCATTTACTCTCCACCTGAGCTCTGAAGTAAGCCTTCATACCTAGCATGCCACACCTAAGTCATGAACTGGTATTATGTCCCTTCCCGCCATCTTCATCTTCCTCTCAACAACATCAGGCTGGCCATTCATTCTCCAAATGCTGGTTCTGTAAAGAGAGTGCAAGTGTAATATATTCTATGGAAAAAAGCAAGGCTATCAAACCAAGAAAGCTCTGCCACTTCGCCAAACAGAACGTTATTTCTCTGTCCTATCAGGCCGTCTTAGCATAGGGGCAGTAGAGTGTGCATGGATCATTGGGAACCCACGAGGTGGAGACAGTGGCAGGCCTCTGGGGTGAGGACACTCCTTCCTGCCTCCTGCCGGAGATCCTTCTCCATTCACTTCAGACTTTTGCAGCTCCACAGTCCAGGCACAAGTACAGGGACTTGGTGAGGGACATCTTTGGAGGTGGGATTTTGATGTGATTTGCATAAGGTATCTGACTTGCTCAGTGGCAGAGGAGATTAGAAATATAATCTATCTCTGGTTAAGAAGATGGAGAAATAGTCATTGTGAGAAACTGACTAATCTCAACCACTCCAAACTACTTTTTATTGCTTTTTCTATGAGCTTTGTTGCTTACTGGGAGATTCCTGCTCCTGAATACATACAAAACAAATACCAACCAAACAATTCTTCTTTCTTTCTTCCCTCCCAAGAGCAATGGATTGTGGAAAAGTTTCTTTAAGATCTGCAGTGAGTAGAAGAAAATGATGGGCACTAGAAGAAATAGCAAATCCAGTTTTGTGAACATAATAGTAACAGCTCAGCTCAGTATTTATATATACACATCTCATGTTTTGCTTTTTGGTGGTTTTTACTGAAATGAAATACCCTCAGGATTTCTGACTTCCTACTGTGTGTTGGCATTACAACAGAAACTGTACATAAACTATTCGATTTAATCCTCTTCAGTCCTGAGGAAATTGGCACAATTTTCAGTCCCACTTTTCTCAGTGACTGATACGCCTCATGCGAAGCCCAGGTGTCATGTTTGTTTTTGGCTACCTGCACCCCTAGGATTTGTGGCAGAGTCCTCTGGTTAAGTGTTTGGTCTTACAGAATCAGAGCGATGTTTTGTTTGACAAGCAAAACAAAAAGCATCTTCATTAAGGAAGGCAGCTTTTAAAAGAGATCAAAGTTTAAAAGAATCACATCTTTTAAAAAATCTTATTAAATTAAACAAATGTTTATTTTAGAGTACCTACTTTTTAATGAACTGTACAAATAAACATATGAAGTATCATTAAGTGTGGCATTTTTTCCACCAGGCTACCTGCAATTAAGTTTGGATGTTGACAACAAATATAATATGAGAGAAGAATGGAACAAAAAGAAACATATATATATATATATATACACACATGGCCTTGAATTGTTTTTCTAAACTAACATGATTCTTGAACTTGACATGAACTGTGACCAAGAAACAGTGTGACTGAAGAGGGAATTGAAGTAAGGCAGGGGAAAACCAGGTTGGCAAAAGTTTCCATAGAAGAGATAGATGGAGAAACTGTAGAGGAAAGGTGAAAGATGAGAAAACGGTGCTGTGTTGGAGTTTGCCTCTGACCTGTGGGGAAAGGGTCATGCCCCAAACTCTGAGAACAAGGAGCACAAAGAGGCACCAAACTGGATGCTGATTGTGTCAGAGCAAAGGTTGAGGCACAGTTAAATTTCATCAACTTAAAACTGCCATGTCTCCATTCTAATGGATTGATTTAAATCAGATATCTTCTGTCTCAGAGCATTCTTGTGAAAACTGCACTGGCCTTGTACAGGCACAAGCTGTTACCACACACAAATATTTTACCAAATTACCTGCCCCTTTGACTCAGGCAACAAAGCCATTTGTTTGTCCATCCAAGACACCTTGCATGAATGTGCCTAAGAATTTTCTGGTAAAGTTCACTCACAGCTATTAACAGAGGTAGTTTAGAGATCTAGGTGAGAAATAACTGGTGCTGAAGCAAAGAAAGTTTGTATTTGAGAAAGAAATTGGCAAGAATTCCTGTTTACCATGTAAACATCTAGAACTTAACCTCCATTCTGCTTACAGTCAATCATGGAAGCCAGGCTTAGCTAGTTTCCTTCTTATTTCCCTCAGGGCTCCACTTTATAAAGACTTTAGGACTTTAGGTATGAATATATATCCCCTTTGGCTTTAGTCTTACATTTGAAGATACTTAATCCAGTCTATAAACTATTCTAATTAGTATCTTATCGGAGGTAAAGGTCTTCTGCTAAATTGTTTAGTCATTGTTCCATTTTTTCCCCTTGGAATGAAATTTCCATGAGATTAGAGTTGTATTGGTTATATTTGCTGCTATATCTCCAGGGCAAAGGCTGCATTTGACAAATTCTAGACACAAAAACAGAGAACAGATGTTGAGCGAGTACTTGTCACTCCTGATGTGTCCTTCACAGTCCTCTGGAGTATCTAGCCCCAAATACTATTTTTCCCATATCTCTATCTCTTGATGGACCAGGAATAAAGAACTGACTCAAGACAATATTTACTCAACTGTCATTGGAAACAGAGAAACCAAATATCTAGCTACTTGCTGATGATGTGCGCTGAATCTGAAAACCCATGGCATCTTAGAGATAGCACAGAATCATGCTTGGTCAGTATACAGTAATGAGATTTCTGGTCAGCCAATCTTCCAGGGAAGATAGGAGGGAAACGGGACAGAGGAGGAGACCGTAGGGCCCAATATAAAGAAAGTAGAGAAAGAGAAAGTCAGTGCTTACAGGAAGTGCACTGGTATCTTCCCACTTTTCCATGGGGAGACACTTGGACACCCAGTGCTTGTGAGCTGAAGGGAATGAAAGGTTCTGATACTTCATTAGCTCACCCCTGGGTGGAGAAATTCATTGAGGAGGTGGAAGTGGTAGAGGAACAGAAGCAAAGAGGTTAATTAGGAAGCTTAAGTGCCTGAAGCATAGGAGATGAAGAGGATGGGCAAAGGCAGAATATGAGAGGGGGGGATGTGCTACATTCCTACAGGTGGAACTGATGAACAACAATGGAACGAGAAGAGGTAGGCCGGACTTCTTTTTGGCTTGAGAAATGCGTGAAGGATGAAGTCACTTGGTTCTAAAAGGTTCTAAAACCTCAGCAATACCAGAACACTATTCAAATGGCAAATAGCAAACCAGACAAAACCTGAAGCCAGCCTTGGGGGAGCGTGGATGTTTATCAAATTGCCCAGTGCTAAACACAGGGAAAGGCTCAGAAAGGTTTACATATGTGGAAAAGCTCAACTGGGTAAATTTAATTTTGTTGTGGGAAAAATCCTTCCTATTTTTCCAATAAGGAGAAATCTATACATAGAAACACAGACATAGACACAGACATACATGCACATACACACACACAGAGACTGCTACCACTACACACACTTAAACCACTACCATCATACACATACACACACACCACTACCAACACACATACATACACCACTACCAACACACATATACACATACTACCACACCACACATACATATACACACACATCACTACCAACACATACACACATACTACCACTACCACTACCACATATACACATACACACACATCACTACCAACACATACACACAATCATATATCAGTAGCAAGCTCATTACCAATAGTTTTCCTGATGTCAGGCTATATAAAAGCTTTGTCTGCATAGTTGATATGTTTTCATATCTTTTCATAGAAAAAATTCTCAATGAAAATTTCATTTTTACTATTTTCAGCCTGAAATGTATGGAATTATCCAGGACTTGTGAAAAGTTAATATTTCAATTTTCAATTTATGAGGTGTAAGCTGTTCCCTCTATTATTGTACTTTCATTGTAGTTTAGGCCTAAAAACTGTTCTAACCTTTAAATTACCTAGGCTGGTCATACAAGTGTGGAGTTCCAGGGGGCTCCCACAAGCCCTATGGAAATAAAGCAAATTGTGTGAGACAAAGAAGATTACAATTAAATTATGAATATTGTACACTGACTTAAATACTAAAACATCCAAGGCAGTTATTAGTCCAGACTAAAAATATTAGGAAATCTTCCACTCCATACTGTGCTCAGTGAAAAAATCAGGCTCTCTTTGTTTAGAAGAATTCCTCTGCTCTAGAACTCAAAATTTTAGATGACTTATAGATCTCATTCTTATTAAGCCTTTGCCATCTGCCCCCAGAGCTAATGGGGTAGATGAGATTGCCCATCAAAGGTACACACACAGTTAAATTGAGTTACATCAGAGATGCTCATGATTAGAACTTGGAAGTCAGGTTCTTGGTTTTTGGTAAAATGGTAAAATGGCTCAGACTTCACAATTGGTTTAGTTTACATGAGTGATTTGGCTTCATTTTATTTATAAGGATGATAGAAGCATATATTGATGGCACTAAATGACAACATAATTGACTTTAAATACTTGATTTCAAAAATACAAACAGCAAGTAACAGTGTAATGTATAAAAGATTAAATAACACAAAATATAATATACATGTGTATCTATATGCAGAACAAGAGATGTGCACAAACAGG
Organism: Dipodomys merriami; assembly: GCF_024711535.1. Taxonomy (NCBI): domain Eukaryota; kingdom Metazoa; phylum Chordata; class Mammalia; order Rodentia; family Heteromyidae; genus Dipodomys; species Dipodomys merriami. The sequence continues at coordinate 17,191,134 of NW_027206179.1, read as the reverse complement.
CACATATATGTGGCAAAAGCATGAAGTTAACATGTTAAATCATACAAGAAACATGTTCTCAACAACCTTGCCATAGTGGTCTTTTCCAGATTGGGGGAGGGGGTCAGCAGGAAGGAATGTAATGCTTCACTTGTTTACTGCAATGCCTTCCTGAAACAGAAAGATATATAGCATAAAGTTTGGTGAATCATATTATAGCACTCTGAAAATGATAGAGGATGTGTGGCAATAGGCTCAAATCAAATTTTCAAGCTATTTTTACTCACTGTAAACCCCATAGTCAAGAATAATGATTTAGCTTAGTGACACATATCTGTAATGCCTGCTAAGATGGTTGGGATCCTGGTTTGAGATCCTCCTTGGGGGGAAAAACGTTTGAGAAATAGCTTCTTAATGAAGAACTAATCCTGGAAGCAAGTGTCTGTTATGCTAGCAACCAAGAAGCCTGATGTACGTGAACCAAGGGCAGGCATCTGGGCAGATGCTATCTTAGTAATAACTAGCAAAAAATAGGACTAGAGGTATGGCCCAAAATAAAGGTGCCTATCTAGAAATCATGGGGGCCAGAGTTCAAACCCCAGTATTGCCAAAATAAATATTAATAGTAATAATAGAGGTAAAAATAACCTTTTCCTCTTAAATACCACTGCTTGATATCAATTGCAATGCCACAGTTAATACACACTTGATATTTTATTCACTGAGTAACTACTCAGGAAAAGATGAGTAAAACAATTTAACACAGAAGAAAATCTGAGTTTTGAGAGAAGCTGTCTCATCAGAGAAGTTGGTTTACCGTAGCATTTGGTCTGATAAATAACTGAAAGCAGTCATTTTTCAAATTAATATATGAATTTTGGAAAATGTATCATAATATTTTTGTGTACGTTTAATATATATGTTTTATTTATATATTATCTTATGGAAAGGACTATATATATACAATAATATCATAATATATTGTATGTTAAATTATAGTGTAGATTGTTCTAATCTAGAATATGAAAGTTATATTCTTCAATCTATGTGTATAGTGTTATCTATCTATATATTATACAAGCATATATCTACTTTTTAATCTATCTAGATATAAAATAGATATTTATATATTTAAATAGAGATATAGATTAACAGGTATTTAAGATAGATAGATAGAGAGATGATAGATATAATGAAGGAAGAGGAACTAAGAGGAACAATTGTAAAGATCCAATATACTATTCCTAAGCTAGGCAAAAGTAGAAGTAGAAAAATCTTAGCAAATGCTCTCTCTAATAAATAGGGCCCAGTAGACATTTTCATAGTCAAAGTCACCCATTGGAGCCTGAAGCCAGGGCCCTTGCTCTCACCTGGCGGTCTGCCTAAATGTAAGTTTGGGAATCAGCAATGCGTTCTCTATGGCTGCCAGAGAAAGTTATCAAAGAGATGGTGGCATCTGCACACTGGAGTGGAAAGTTACAGATGAATGTGATGTTCTAAAGTGTGTAATATGTCCCTAGGCTGTGGCCACTGATAAATAAACCATGTAGTGGCAGGGCTGAGGGGGAGAAGCATAAGGAGAGTCAGGAAAGCAAACATGGAGGACTCTCAGCATGCAGCTGACAGGGAACTCAGGTTGTGATCAGCCAGTGAAGGATCCCAGGCTGTCTGTAGACATCTCTTGGTCTGGAGAAGGACGCTTTTAAGTGGGAGTTGAGCAGATGCACTAATTCCTGCTGATGCCCAGGTTAAGATTTTAATTAAGCTGTCATGATACATGATAACTTCCTTCAAGTGAGATAGCATGAGGCTTACCCTCAAAAAAAAAAACCCTCAAACTTTCAAGCTCAAATTTAACGTGTAATGAAAGAGTCTACCTTTGAACATAGGATCAATTTTGAAAATTAATTTCTACAAGAATGTAGATACCTACGCTAATCAAATTAGTTTAGAAAAACATGATATACTTTAAACTGTCAGACTGTTTTTAACATATAGGCATCCAAAGAAATGTAAGGTCAGGATCAAAGATTGTATGATATAAAACACTGTGAACAGTCAACTTGTAATGTGCATTGAACTCTGTTTCATTTTCTTGCGGTAAATATATACGTAATTTATAGCAATATATCAAGGAGATAACGGATGTTTTTAAAAAGCCATAGAAACCTGCTCAAGAAGATGAAAAGGTCACTACAATTTTTCAGGCCAAGAAAAGACGAGAAGCATTTAGATGGAAAACTGGAAACAAAACTTCTTTTTATCACATAACCACACCATAAAAATCATTTTCTGTATCATGATGTAGCATGGTATGTGATAAAAATTGAATGGACTATTTTTAAGGCATGTGTACTCCTGGGAATGGAAACAATAATTCTTGGAAGCTGAGATGTTTTATTGCCCTTTTCCCCCCATCTGCTGAAATTTTAAAGTTTCAGTACCAACGATGGGCACAGTGTAGGAATTTCATGACGTAGATATGGGTAAACCTAAGAGATGATGGGCTATGCTACCCACAACTCGGTCTAAACATGCCCTGATGTTACATGTCCTTTTGTTCATAGCAATTGATTTGTTGAAGTTCCCAGAAAGAGCTTTGGGTTGAATTTCGTTGGTTATTACTACCATCCATCTGATGATCAGGAAAACAGTCAATGAAATGAGGATATTACTCTCCTGAGACCCAACCTGCACAAACATGTTGACAGCTTGTGGAGGACACCATCCTTGTAGGAGAACAGAAAGAATGAATGAAGCTAACTGTAAGAAGTCATGTCTCCTAATTGTGAGACAGGAAACAGAATCCTAAGGGATCTAGGGCCACAGGCTGAAAAGAAGTTCAGGAATTGGGTGCTGTTTTTGCTGTTCTGGCAGCTCTGTCTAATGGCAGACATGCAAAAAACAAACTTATCTACCTGGAGGGCACTGCCATACAGGGCAGGTACAGTGGCACCTGAGCAGTGACAGTGATTTGGATTTTGTTTTCATCTGTTCTATCTTACCAATACGAGGAGTCACTTGTGGGATCCTCATTAAGTAGTAGTAGTTGTTGTTGTTTTCCCAAGGTCTATTTATATAGAATCTTCCTTGGGCATCTATTTTCTGGTCAAATGGCATTTTAGCCATTTGTTTTCAGTGGTGGATATGAGATATTTGCAAACAGCTCCAAGAACCTGAGCTTCTTTCATCCAGATCAATCATTCTCTCTCAGCTTTCTGTCTTTCTGAGGCAGGGATTTTTCTCTATAGTATTCACGCCAAGTTTACTTCTTCCTGGAATATATATCTCTCTGAGATATCCTGGAGAAATTGGGAAGTATCAATGGCCTTCTTATCGGATGGATTCCAAAAGCAGGTACAAAGTAATTGGAAGAAGGCAATTACGATTCCTGTTTAAAAAACATCACATGAAGTTTTATGTAAGTTAAAAAGAAAGAACCGAACATCTGTACAAAGATTAGACTGTCTCCTTCAATCCATTCTCCCTCAGGACATGAGTGTTTTTATGATTCACATATGTTCATAAAAGCAAAGATCATGCATTCTGTTCCTATTTTTTGAAGCCTTCAGAATTCAGAACAGAATATCAGGCTCCTGGAGGTGTTTACTTAGGAAGAGATCTCATTCATCTTGACTTTTGGCATCTGTTACAATTAAAATGTAAAATAAATGACAAAACTTATATTTTTTCTACTTTATTGCAATCATTTGGATGGAGACTAGAACATGGTCCCCATTTGTGTCCACTATTTACACTATGGATCCTACTTACAATGAAAGCCATTTGAGAGCCTCATTCAGTCATTTTTTGGAGGTCAATGCATTGAAGGTTTCTGGGTATTAGAGTCTGCTCTACAGGGAAGGTTACCACCATGAAAGAGAGGGTGCAGGAACATAGTTCATTAAGGACCAATTGTCTGTGGCATTACTAGTATTAGCTTTAGAGCATTCTGTCAACTCTCATCCTCTCCACTGCTGCTTCTCAATAGAAATCCCATTGTTGTGACCAGCTACTCCTAAACCAATTATCAATTCCTAACTCCTTTTGAATTCTCTTAGCTTCCATCCTGTCTCTTTTGTCCCTATGGTTTTCAAGCTTTTAAGATTTTCCTTATAATAGATTTTGCTCTGTTCTTTTTTTCAAAATTTCTAACATTTTATAGTAAAAGCTATCACTGTACCCTAATGACTGCATGTGCATTCTAGCCAACACATTTTTTGTTCTATCTGTGCTGATTCTGTAAAATATTCTTAGACGTGACTTTCTTTTACTTCCTTTTATTCTGATTCTTGTTGAAAGATGAATATAAGTTCTCAGTTTTTAAAGGAGTTGCACCTTAGTTTTAACTGTAACTTGTATTGTTTTTCTGTGTAAACTGAGAGTCTAATTTGAGTGTTTTGTTGCCAAATTACTTAGTTTGAAATGAAATTTTTGCATAATGATTCCTTTTAATTGTTAATGATGTTTATTACTTTATTTGTTTATATCATAACATCTTATACGACTTCAATTCCAATATATATATATATATATATATATTTGTGGGTTTATTATGCTTTATTAAGAAATAGTTTAATATTTTAAATTAAGATTTGACTCCTTTATTTCTTATTTATGTTTGAATTTTATTGATCCCAGTGCTTTTGAGAACAAACATCTATTTATTAAGTCAATTTCACACTGAACTTTCATTGAACCTTTGCAGTTAAACTTGAAAAACAAAGTAAAAATATCTTTAGTAAGTGAATTTCATTTCCAATCTCTCTATAGGATATAAATTACAAATAATTTTAGCACCTAAAGAGAAAGTTAAACACTATTGTCAAAGATACATGTCAGGCAGTAAATTAATAAAAATATTCATAATGAAAACTATCCTATTTCTGTGTGTGCTTTTATTCTGCCCATCCTAAGTCATGGTTGTCATCTCTCTTCCATTGATTTTTGGTTCCTTTTTTATATCTCTTTCCTGATTTGGAAGTTCTAAGAAAGAACCTCTCTTATTGTCCTCATAGATGAGTTTCCACATATCCATAAAAATTACATTAGTCTCTCTTAAGAAAGAGTAGAAGAGACTGACCATAAAGCTAATGAAGTTCAAATTTCAAAACTTGAATAGGGGCCCTAGGAAAGCCTTTCATAGTTATTTCTTTTAAAGAAAGGTATAATTATAGATAGATATATACATACATACATATAATATATAATATTACATATAATACACATTTATATATATATACTTTTGGGTTAAAGGATCCTCTTCACAAATAGGAAAAAATTACACTGGACTTTTTTTTGTAATTTGTGGATCAAGTGCCACTCTGTTCTTTAAGTACAACCTCTAAGTTTGAGGAATAGCCCATATGCAACAATAGAACCACAAAGAACAAGAAGCCAGTAAGGAAGAGGTTATCAGGAAAACGGAGGCTCAGATAAGGGCTGATTGTCCTGAGGTTTTGGAGGTTTGGAGGCAAGGTTGTTATGTGTGGCACACCCTTAGGGCTCTCTTCTTGGGTCCTGCCCCAACGATTTAGCAAGAACTGTGCTTTGGAGAAGCTGAAGGTGAATGCTTTAATCTTTTTGGCCCTTCTCAGTTTTGCAACACCACAGAAGGTCCTGTAAAGGTGACTATGTGTCAAGGCACAAGTGTGTCCTGAGATGCAGAGTGGGCCACATGTGGAGGATACAGGCTTTGGACCCTATCTGGAGATGTATATTTTGGACTCTGCAAAGCAGGAATAGTGCCTTCGCTTGTTCCTGCTCATGTCTATCTTGCTGCCTTTGTAACAGATTAATTATCCATCTCTTTCTTTCCTAGCTCCGAACAGGAGCTCCTACTTCAATAAGAACTGAGTGAATAAAGTATGTAAAAGCTGAATGAGATGGCAGCTCATGCTATGAGCATGTGAGTGACTTTTGAAAGATAATTAATAATTTAATTAAATTGGGAGCACAAGAACATAACATTTTGATGTTGAGTGTCAGATAGTGCCAATTTAATGATGGTTTAAAAGCCAGTGGAGGGGGTTTATCAGATTGGGAAGGAAATAGGGCAGCAATCTGTTCTGCTATATTTTTCAGAGTCACAATCACCCTCCCTCTGATGCCTCGATAGGCATTTGGTTTCCCTGTGTGCTGACTGTTTAATAATCCCATGAGATAAAAAGTTGCATACACCCCACTTGCACATGAGTAAACTCAAGTTTCAAAATGGTAACTTTGGTTAATCTCCTAAATTCTGTACTGGAAATCCATAAATATTTCCTCAGAGAACTTTACAACTTTGGTGGGGGCAGGGAAGATTGGGTGGGGGGTGGGGAGAGGCTGGGAAAAAATGAGAAGGAGAAACAAAGGAGGAGGCTACAATGCTTGATAAGAAATGTACTCATTATCTTGCCCATGTAATTGTAACCCCTCTGTATAGTATTTTCACAATAAAAAATTTAAAAAAAGAAATGCACAATGATTTCCTCTTTGGAAATAATTGATCAGAAAAACCATGAATAACCAATAGTCAGGCATACAGGTTACCATACACATGTCTCATGAATTCAGTCCAGGGTACAGAGTGAAGACATATTTCGAGGAACCTATTGACAACTTCTAATGAAACATTTCAGTAGATTGATCTAGTACAAGATAAACAGTCTTCCAAACTTTTACATTATGTAACTACAGAGTTAATGCTTCATTATCTAAGGTAAGAAAGCTAAGCTATAGACATATGAACTTATCTTGTTTCTATTTTAATTTGTAGCTACAGGGGGAATTCTACCCCCTTTGGATGATGCCTACATTGGGGAATACATCAGGCTGGAGATAAGTCTTAGAATCATTAGCCATAGATGGGTGGTCAAAATATTGAAACAGAAATTCTCTCAGTGTAGACAGTAGACAGACATCATGAGAAGGTCAATATGCACATCTTACTAAGTACTAATAGCACAGGCTGAGAAGGATTCCTTCCATATAGCAGAGCAGCACAAGTCAGTCCCAATGGAAAGCTGTGGGGAAAGCACTGAAGTCAGCCTGGAGCTGCTTGACCAGCTCTAGCTGTCTGGACAGAGGGCTGTAGTCCAAACAAAGCTTAATAGTCATAGTGAATTCTGCAAATTCATTTCTTATTTATAGTTGAGATCTGTGTGGCTTAGCTTACATGCCTAACAGCCACCTTATTTTGTGTCCTGTGCCCTGGGTTAGAAAGATGGAACAAAGGTTATTTTTGTTGACTACCGCACATTTGAAGACCTTGCATTAATGCACATGCCTTTTGTTGAGTGAATAACTCCCTGAAGTTACTTAAGTTTGCTCTTTATGAGCAAACATCCTGAAAACTTAGTGTCTGAATACAAATCTGAAGTAAGTTATTTGTACTTCAGTTACGTCCCTGTCAACACATTAGGCAATTTCTGTACTATGATTATTTTTAAATTTGTTTTATTAGAGTATGTGTTATTTTGAGTTCTGAGTGCTCTGGAAAGGAAAAGTACCAACATAGCATGTTTGAAGCAAACTTGTTAGCAAATTTGAAATCATCATATATATTAGTGGACCTGATAAATATTTTAAAGTAAACAATTTCCCCCTTATGTGTGAGGCAGTGAGTTACCACGGGTGATGGATTTTGGCTGCACCTAACCCTTGGGGGTGCTGCGGGAGCTGTACCTGGGTCGATTGAGCCATGTTCCTTTCTAAGTTATCCCATAGTGTAGAGAACAGTACATTTCAAGTTGAGCCTTGCCCCGAGTAACTCCACTTCACAAAGCAGCATTTGGTTGCACTTGGAGGTGGACTGACTTGTATATTTTGTTTGTGCAAGTAAACAACCACCATCTGTACAGAACACACCCTGAGGCACAGACTGATGAATAAATTATTTATGCAAATAAAAATTACCACCTATGAGCTTGTCAAGCTAAATCAAGACCACATGGGCACGGGGCATATCAAAACCATATCAGAGAAACCTTGCCCATGAATTTCCCAAACATATCAGACACACAAACGGTACAACCCTCTCACCTGGACCGTATAAAAGAAAGGCGCCCTACCCGTAGGGGATATCAGAACTCAGAGACCACCTAGCGACCATGTCAATGAAGAACAGATTCTGTCCCGAGGACTTCAGCGCAGCATGGCCTTCCTTCCAGAAGTGGCCTACTCAAAACTGCCATCTCAGTACGTTGACATCTCTGCATTCAAACAGCTTTTGAACTGGATTCAGCAGATATCATACTAGATTGCCTGCACTGACTGCCTCTACATCTCGCCAGCTCTCTGACCTTCACTTTGGTTTGTCTCCTTCAGATCCTCAGCATTTAGCCATTCTGTAACCTATGTCTTATTGTGTGAAATGCCATATATCCTCTGAGAGTTATGACTGCCAGTAATTAAGATTGAAATGGAATCAAAGAACCCACAACTGCCACAGTCTTGACCAACAAGTGAAACAGAGACTTACAGCTGACAAACCTGATGTAGCATGTAAATATACTGTTATTCAATAAATTATGACACCATGAGAAGACAAAAACATGGATGATAATGACGGCGCTAGTTCATAGCATGACTGTCCTCGAGAAACTACTCATCAGCTGGGCTTCACACAGGGTCATAAAAGACATACAAGTGGAAAACAGATTTTAAGAAGTGTACAACTTGGTATATGTGAGATGAAAAAAATATAAAACCAGCTAACGAATGTGGAAATAAATAGACTAATACAAAAATGATAGAATATTTGGATAAGGGAGTAAGTCATTGACATTCACTTCTGTAACTACATTTATACAGAACTACATAAACGGAGGTCAAAAACAAAGTAATGATGGATGGAAATAAGACTAGACTTGTTAAAAATAGCAACATTTTTCTTTAAAGTGGCTTCTTGAAAGTCATTAAAACTTCTAAAATAAACAAATGGCATCTGCACTGGCAAAGCATATTTTAACATTTTGAAGATTAACTTTTAAAGGCGACAACAGCCACAGGATTAGAAATACAGTGTGGGAAAGAGGGGGGAAATCAGTTAAGACTGGAGATAATTCCTGCATGAATTGAGTGTTCTGTGATAGAAATTGAAGGCCATCAGCAGCTGAGCATTTAACTCAGCATTCCTTCAGGAAACCATCCTCTTCTTAAAAAACAAAAAAAAAGAAATGAAAATACCTCCCTTTTACAGCCTCTTTAAGTCATCACTAATTACCCAACCTTTCTATCCTATAAATTACCCTGAGAAAATAAACCTTGAAATATTTACACTTATGAAAAAATAAGAGGAACTAAGTATTATGGCTTCTTTCTTATCAAATTTCTGGAGTATTATCATGGGTCTGCCCTAATAGAGAATCTGGTAACTCACGAGCTGTGGCAGTCACTGGACAGAGGGACAGGTTTCCTCTTGTTCGATGTTGGTTGTTCTTCCCTCATATGAATGCACACAGGCAGATAATCAGAAAGGGGATAAATAGTCCTTCCGTCACCTCACCAAGCATTCATTCTATGGAGTTAAAAACATGGAAGTGTGTACTTATTGCACAAAGAAACTCATTTTGGTATTTCTGTATGCATATGTGATAGCCACACCTCTCATGCCCTTTCTCATTCTGTGCTTCTTATTCCCTGGTCTGCAGTGTTGGTTGGCTGAGGAGTGATGGACTGTGTCCTGTGATCCCTTCACAGCTCCAGAGATGGGAGTCAAAACTTGACACACTGCAAAACGTGAAGAATAAGGACCTCATTTACAAAGAGAAACAAATCCCTTTCTGTCTATGCTCAGTTATTCTCCTGTTATGAAATGTACTTGCTATTTTCCTTGAGATACACAGGCTGATAATTATTGCTAATCCTTCTAAAATGTAAGACCTACTGACTAACCAAAATAGCATTCAGAGCTTCTCAGATATCCTTCTGAAATGAGAAAGAAGACTAGTGTCAGAGATGCTGTTCCAGATTGAACCTTTTGGGTCATGATGTTAGAACCATGTCACTTCTTCCCAAGTGACTCAATCAGGGGAGGTGTGTGTGTGAGCTGGTAGTCCGTAGATGTCTGACCCTTGCACTATGCAGAGATAGGATATCCTCACTCCCCTCATTTACCTTCTTCTCTTATGCTGACCCAATGGAGCTCAATTTCTCCATACTTTTGCATAAGACTATATTTCAAAAGGAAGCATTTATGGTCCAAATCCCTCTGGAATCATCTAAATTTCCTGGTTTCCATTATGTTCAGGAAGATTTCAGAAATGTTACAATCCTGGGTGAACACTTCATACTATCCTAAAATATCTGAACACATGGGCTGGGAAGGTGGCTCAGTGGTAGAGCACTTGCCTTGCATGCCTGAGGCCCTGGGTTCGATTCCTCAGCACCACATAAGCAAAAAGAAAAAAGCCGGAAGTGGCGCTGTGGCTCAAGTGGTAGAGTGCTAGCCTTGAGCTGAAGAGCTGAGGGACAGCGCCCAGGCCCAGAGTTCAGGCCTCACGACCGGACCCAAAAAAAAAAATCTGAACATGTTATTTTATAATATGCAATAGTGATATTTTCCTACTTCAGTATCCCAATCTTATTTGACTAAGAATTCATATTACATTTTTTCATAACTCTACTTATTTTGCATAAATTTATTGCCATATCCTTTTATGTTTAATTGTATGTGCTTTGGGACCTATTAGACATCTCCCCTCCACTGATTAGCTACCAATAATCCAAACGCAAACCTTTCTCTCATCATCTACTCTCTCATTTAATTTCTGTAGAAGTTGTGTGATTTTACTTCATACTGGCTGTTATGTCCTGCACATTTGAATATAAAAAGGCATTTTTTATTCCATTCATGTTTTTCCCATACAGGATAAACAACTACTTACCAGTACCTTCAATCCTCTAGACACTTTGATGTATTTCAAATACTGGATGATTAACACATGTGATTCAGGTTACCCAGTGAGTCCCTGTCACTTTTAATCTTTGTTTCATTTAAGATGAAGTTATATAGGTTAGCTTAACAAAATTGATTTTCATGCATGTTTACTGGTAGAGAAATCACCCTAATTTCTCTTCTATGAGAAATCTGGGCATCGTATTTTTAAAGACAAAAATCAATGCATGTACTAACTCTCTCTAATCCATTTCCCAAGTGATAATTACAGGTGCCTAATTGGTTTTGGGGCATCTGAAGGAGCCAGAAATATCAAGAAGACGAATCATGCCAGAGTTAGCAGTCTCTGTTTTTCCTCTGCTTTGCCTTGTGGTTTCTCTATGAACACTGAAGTCACCAGTTTGCCAACTCCATGTGCAAATTAATTTAGATTACAATTGACATTTAGGTTTGAGAAGGATAGGAAAAAAATCAATGGAATGTGAACACTGATAGCATAAATAGTAACAAGAGGAAATCCCAAACCTTGGATCCATTTGAAGCTTATTATAAAATCCTGCAAAAATATATGCAAAAAGTGTAATGGACAAAATATTCATGAAAGGTTTGTGTATAGGACTTAAGCCACAGAGACCACTAAGGGCTTTTTTGTTATTGTTATTCAAATACTTCAGTGTAATTTCTGGCATGGACAAATATGCATGTGTTAAAAGGAAGGAAAATGTGTTCATTTTATTAGACTTAATTGCAAGGGAGAGCAGAAAACACTTGGAACTTTTTTTTCCTAAATGAATTCATCTCATTCACCAAAATCAAGAGCCCAGAACTTGCTTCTAGCTTAAAAAATGCATTTTTCCCCTATGATCAGGGCAACAATCTGATGGATGTTCTCAAGTTAATCACCCATATAGGACTTCTTGAACATTACTGTGACATTGAGTGCTGCCTCTGTAACTTAATGTTATAAAACCTGGAAGGCATATTTATAGCCCAATCCAGATGGACCAAAACAAAGTACAATTATTCCTTCAAAAGCCGACCTTTGCATACAGATTAAAATGGATTGCTTCCAAGACTCAAAAGGAGAAAAGAACTCAGGCCTGCAATTGTCTCATGTTCATTACGGGTCTAGAGGACTTGGTTTTGGACAGTGTTAATTAGCGGCATGTCTGTGTAAGAGTTGGACTCCCAGCCTGATTTGCAAAGTGGCAGCAGGAAGAGTTGTTATGAAACTAATTACAGCTATCAGAGATGCTGCTATTTAAAACAGGCAGTGGACGGAGTTCCTTCAGAGCAGCAAATGAAAATCCACTCACTGTTGAGAATAAGCATTCCCAGGCAAACACAAAAATGTAGGCTAGTTTGGTCATTTTTAGATAGAAGACATATCATTTTTATTAATTCTTCTTTTAAAATGTTAAAGAAAACTCTAATTTTGACTTCCTATGGGAGTTAAGATATAGGAGAATTTTTATGATTTCTTTTTCTGTCATTTTCCAAACAATGAAACAAATATGTGACATACATCCAATATTACACACACATAACAGGTATATAGTATATATATATATATATATATATATATATATATATATATATGTGTGTGTGTGTGTGTGTGTGTGTGTGAGTGTTATATGTATTACATACCTAACATGTTATATGTAACATTTATGCATAATGCATAATTTATAGAACATATAAGTTATACACATGTAAATAGTATCTATATCATATATAATATATGGTATAATATATATTTAACTATGGCATTTATACTTTATATTATAATATTTATGTATTATATGCTATTTTAAAGGACTCTATTTTTCTTATCTTGGTTTACAGGATTACAAATTATTTTCTTTTCAGTATCTTTGCTATTGTAAATGTGCTGTGAATTGTTTAGATATACAACAGACATTAACTGAGCATGCTCTTCAGAAAGTATTTCCTGAAGAGGAACTGGGATTCAGTAGAGTAAAATATTACCCTCACTTTTTAGTCCATTTGGAGCTTTTGATTGCCCCCCAAATCTCATATTTCTGGTTCTTGAATATTTGTTAAGTGTTAACTGTTTTGTCTTCTGGTTACATGGTTCCAAACAGTAGAAATAGTTGCTAAAAAGTGAACAATAAATATAAGCTTGGAGACATAAGCTTGGAGACAAGGCTTTAGAATAAGTAGACTCTTGACAGATATGAACTAGTCAATGAAGATACCTATCAGATGGTAGAATGAGTAGAGACATAATGGATATGAACTAGTCATATAGATACCTCTTAGATGGTATAGTCACCCTTCATGCTATATTGCAGCTACTCTAACTTCTTTCTGGCTAAATTCCTTAACTTTTCAGTCATTTTTATTAATGAGAACAATTTCATAATACTGTTTGGAGTTCATAGGGTTCATTTTAACTGGTCTGATTCTTCATTCAAAACTATTCTTTTATGTGCAGTGCTATTAGTAATGGATGCTGTTAGAGCCAGCTCAGGGTATATACTGGTTATAGACTATCTCCTTTCTTAATTTTCCCAGGGTAAGAAAAGGATGAGTGTAAAGACACAGAAAAGAAAAAAAGAATGAGATGGGGTGAAGTTGGAGTAGTAGTGTTTTTGTTTTTGTTGTTGTTGTTGTAGCACTTGCCTACTTATGCTCAATGAATTCAGGGATAGTTCTACCAAATAGTCTATTATATGCTTTTCAAAGCCATTAAGGTTTCTTGAGTTTCTCAATACATTCTTGATATATATGGTGAAAGCAAAGACATTGTCATGTGGTCACTGGATTCAAAACCATTTTAATATTCTATTTATTTAAATTTCTGGTAAATTTTTAATGAGCAGCAACATTTTTAATATATATATTATTGTAAAGATACTGTATAGAGGGCTTACAGTTATATGATAATGAGTACATTTCCTATTGAGCATTGTTACCCCCTCCTTTGTTTTTCCCCTACCATCCCTTTCCTTCCTACTTCCCCAAATCCCCTCTCTCCCCCAAAGTTGTAAAGTTTGTTTTCAACAATGCCTATAAGTTACTGTAACAACAGTTCGTTGAATTGTGAGGAGCTATACTAAAATATAAATTCCAAATCAGTAAGTCTCCATCAGGCTCTTAGTTTCTTCACTTCTAGAAGTCTTGTTAAAAGATACTCTGAGGGAATAGAAAGGTCTCAAGGAAGGCATACATTACTTTATTGTTAAATGCATTGAAAGATACCTGGAATTCTCAATGTAGGGCCGATGTTATTTCATGACATTGTTATGCATCATAAAGATAAAAGATTCTGACAACATTTTATTTCAAGACTTCTCATTGCTTATTTAAAAAAATGAAATACAATAAACTGATATACAGAGAGGTCAAGTGACACATACTACCAGAGAGTAAGCTGGCCAGCTTTTCAGGATGGAACCTGGCTTGTGAAATGACCTGGATATCCAGGCTCAAGTCTGAACTGACTTTCACCCTTTTGAGGGCTGTTGACTGAGGGCAGACAAATGCACTAACTTCTGTCTGGCACTGAGGAAGGACCTGTGAGGCCAGGGGATTGTCCATCTGTTGCTATAACCTCAGATGAATTTCCTGGTCTCCAAAGTAACTTGATGAGGATGCCTGTATGTCATGGTATTTGCAATTTGCCCTCATTTGGTGTGAGAGAAACACCGAGGAGTGTTTGATCCTCTTTTATTTCAGCTTTCAATTTTCTTAATCCTGCCCCAGGTCTCCCTTTTTCTGAGAACTGAAAAGAATTTGGCCTCATTGAGTGTAGCCATTCTGATTTGAGTGTAGCCATTCTGATTAACTCACACTCCCCTTTTAACATATGCGTGAGTCCCAGGAAGTGTAATGATTGGGTCTACAAGGTAGTAATCATTACATCAGTTACACATCTCTTCCCTGCTGTTCCTACTGTCTAAAGTCCAAGTTCGTGGGTGTGTTTAGCCATTAAAGGATTTTACAATGTGGAACAAAAAGGGGGGGAAATTCAATTGCCAGAATAATTTTAAGAGCTCTTCACACCACTTGAGCTAACTGCCCCCATCTTGCAGGGATAAGCTCAAAGGCGGTTAATTAAAACCTTCACCTTTTCAATCTCAAATGGCATTGAATCCCAGAAAATTTCTTTCCCAAAGGAATTAATTTTAAATGTCAAGGGAAAGGAGGGAGAAGTAGGGAGGAGAGAAAGGCAGCAGAACTTTTATTATTGCCCAGTCTCTTAAATAAAAAAAGAACAACAGCAACAACAACAAAAAACACCCACAAAACCTGTTTGTGACATTTTTTTAAAAAATAGAGATGGTTTATGAAATGTTATGCTTCACTTCAGTATACTACTACAGTATATAGCCTTCAAAAAATTAAACATTTTCTTTTTCTGCTAGTAAAGCTTCCTTATTGTTGAAACTTTTTTCCTAATGGGTTTGAAACATCTTCTTTATGTTAGGGGTCAAAGTAAAACTTCCTTGATTACCACTTTATGCAAACTATGTGAAGTTCCAGCCACCAATAAATCAAAATCCAATCCCTTTTTATCAGTGCCTGGACACTACCATATTTCACCTGATTGCAAATCAATCACCTGTCTCAACATTTTGCTTCTATAATTTCTAATACATATTGCTTTCAACCATGTATTGGCTGCCCCATTTCAGAATGACTCTCCCATTTGTGCTTGTTTCTAATTTTTACATGTCGGATGATTTTGCAGAATGCATACTTTGCAAAGTTTTATTCATAGAAAACAAAAATGTCTAGATATAAGACCAGAAATATTTGATGTTTGAATGTTTGAAAATGTTTGAAAAGTCTTAGCAGTTTTTTTTCTCCTAGTTTGATTTATCAGAGCAGTTTTGGGAATCAAATGGATACTTCAATTTGGGATGTACACCAAAGTTTACAATAAAGGCAGATTAAGAAGGAAAGAAAAATTACATACAGTCAACTGCAAATGTTTTATGATGCTCCCAGCTCTTAACTATATAATCTATCACATTAATATCACATAAATATTGATTTCTGAGAATAATCAGACTGAGGATCATTGGAGGAAAAGGCAGACAAAAGGCATATTGTTTGAATCATGCCATTGCCACTTGAGCATGCACCAGCAAGTTGAGAAGGTAGTTTGGAAAGTTTTGGATAAGCAATTGAATAGTTGGATACAAACTTATCAGGGCTTGCAGTGTGTGGAGAGGTACATTTGCCCAAAGAGCTGGCAGACACCTGCCCCCGCAATTCCCACTGTCACCTTCCAAAAAAACGCCACACTCCCACAGCATGTCAACGTCCAATCAACACACTTGGGTGGCTTCAGACCGGCCTTACGAAACCCCGGACTTTTCATCTTTAATTAGTAGAACTAATCGGAATTTCAAGACCGGAGTGGAAAAAAAGAATCCTTCACTCTTCCTACAACCTACAAATAAGAAAACGTAGGCCATGCACCTGTCGGAATTCACTTTGATGATAAAGAGATAAAAGAGGCAAAAGAATTTTTCTTGTTTTCTTTTATTGTACTTAATGAAGTAATAACATTGGTAGGTACTAAGATATTGATCTTCGAGAGAAGCATTTCAGCTATTTTTACCCCCTTTAAAAAGTTTTGCCTATACAAAAGATACTGGTAGCTATTCTTTTTTATTTGTAATACTCCGTATTGAAAGGGTTCTACTTTAGGATGGAATGATTGTATGCTATCAATAAGTCTCTTGAAAGATGAAACATACATAAATTCATCAACAGGATTGTATTACATGTCAGAGGGAAGAAAAGACGAAGTAAATGCTCTCTGCCTCATCTGTTCTCTAAAGGAAATTTATTGACAAATGCCAGAGCTTGCATGTCAAAATGACATATGACAAGAAAATCAAGGTGTTGCATACATTTTCAGAACCATTCTGGTAATTTATATACACAAATATTCCTTCATATAGTTTGTTAGTCATTAATATAGATAATTGTTTTAATATTCTGCATTGTTAATTATTTCTTTGTTCCAAGTGTTCTGTTTTGTCCATGCAGAGGGAGGCAAATTTTAACTAGGATTTCTTCCAAAAAGAGTTATGGTCATTTAATAGCCAAAAAGACATTTTTGAGAGTTCAGAATATGATATATTGGGAAGATAGTATTTTATCTGAATCTTGAGACACAGCAAAGACACTTACAGGCTAATAGGGGAAGATTACATCTGAAGGGAATGGCATGAATATAACTGAGATTAAAGGCCAAATCTCAATTTGAGAATTTGGAGAGTGGATTCTGTTGAAAGCTACAGTGGGATATGTACTTAGATGTGGAGTCAGGCAGGAATTGAAGGGAAGATGAAGTAGTAGTAAGTGCTCGTTGGTTTGTTTGTTTGTATGCACCTCTTTCTTCCCACTCATTTTCATGTTTCCTCTGATTTCTACCCAAGTAGGAAGTACACTCAGAGTGAAAGCAGGCCTGGCAAATTGGGATTACAACTGTTGCGTGTGCATTAGGAAGGTCTGTCGGTAGCAGCGTTTTTCTCTTCTGTGCTCTGGGACTCAAAGACCCCTTTAAGCTCTAAGATTTAAGTATAGAACAAGATCCATGCAAGATAGGGATTTACACTGGAATCTGTGTGTGTCTGGAGCTTTTTCCTTTTCAGTCCATCACACAAGATCACTGAGAAAACTCTTTTCAACAAGAAAGCAATGCTCCTTCCTCTATCCACAAGGATAGCTCACTGATACTAAGAAGGCTTCTTAAGATTTGTTTGGTTCTAAGTAATATATGGAAGCAATGATTTTAAACAATATTTTGTGATTTATGATGTGCATTTCTAACTAACTGTTGGAAAGTGTAGAAGATGCTTTGACAATTTTTGTTACTTTTTAATGGACAAGAAAGGATTTCAGCTCTCTATCTAGCACTAACTTTCTAACTTCCCTCAACTGTCCTTGTCTTGAGGATATTATAACTTGCTAGTTATAATACACTGACAGTGATACATTTTCAATAAAAAGCAAATTCATTTGGATGAAGATTCAGTTAATCACTATCTTGGGAGTATTCATTAATTCACAAATTTGTTTAGCATTCATAATGGACTATCTAGCTATGGATTTTTCATATTCTCCTTTCACCAATCAAAGGATAGTATGGCTTTTCACTTGGACTATTCTATAATGATGGAAAGATTGCCTGCTTCTGGCTACATACTCGGCTTTCCACATTCACCAGGAATAGAAACAGTAGAATTTCCCTCACCTCCATCTTCTTCAGCACAATTATGGAATAGAGATTGCAGAAAGATTAAGTTAAAATGAGTTTACCCTGCAGTATAAATCAGAATAAATACAACAGCCAAGGTGACTTGTTAGAACTGCCAGACACATCAGTCAAGCAGTCACTTGGTGATATAATTTATGCATCTTAGTCTACCTTTAATTGCAGGTCAATATTTCCTTTCTGACTTTCTAAGTCTTGGAAGACAGTCAGCAACTTTTAGTAAGCTGGATTTCGAGTTCTGAGAGATGCTGAGTTGAAAAAAAAATCAAAATAAATCAGGTGGTATGTTTTGTTTTTGTTTTTGTTTTTTAATTTTTTTTGTGGGTCTGGTCGTGGGGCCTGAACTCTGGGCCTGGGCTCTGTCCCTCAGCTCTTCAGCTCAAGGCTAGCGCTCTACCACTTGAGCCACAGTGCCACTTCTGGCTTTTTTCTTTTTGCTTATGTGGTGCTGAGGAATCGAACCTAGGGCCTCAGGCATGCAAGGCAAGCGCTCTACCACTGAGCCACCTTCCCAGTCCCTCAGATGGAATGTTTTTAAGTTGGCAAATTTCTGCAGAAAATAAAAATAAATAATAAGAGAGAAAGGAGGAAGAGGAAAGGGAATAAGAGGAGGAAAATGCAAGGGAAGAGAAACAGCAGAAGCAGGAAATGATTAAAAAAGGAAATATAATATAAAAGTTAAAAGAAAAAATGTCTACCCTATCCATCCTCTTCAATATAATTTCCTTGCAGGCAGGGTAGAGAAGGCAAGAGCTAATATTAAGAGTTTCACTAATTGATAACTATGAACATTCTTCTGTCCTTCCAGGCTCTGTGTACGTAGCACCTGAGCAATTCCTACTTTTATCTTATTCATTAAAAAGAAACTATGTGTCATCATTGTCTTCTCTCCATAACATATCCCTTAGCTGGACCATCCACAAATTTCCATCTGAGCTTTTTCTAAGATTAGAGATAAAACTTTTTAATTATTGAACTATGACCATTGCTTGGCTTGATGCAGCATTAACCTCTATTGCAACAATTAGTACGTAGATGAAAATAAATGCTAATTAACCTTTGGCTTAGAGAGTAATGAATAGTTTTTATTGTTCTAGTAAATATAAATTTTTATAACAACATTTAAAACATTTCTTTGATGAACTTTTCAAAAATGTCATCCTCCTTTTTTGTAGAAGGTAAAACCACTTAAGACAACTCTATCCTTAAGGGCTCACCACTTTACATTCACTTAAAGGATATACTCTCTTCTATGAATACACTCTTTAAAGCATTACACCTTTGTTAGTTCCTGTACAAACAGTCCCAAGTGTGACACTCCACTTGGAGAAAATAAATATCAAACCAGCAATGCAGAACCTGCAGCATTCATCATCTGTGTCAGATGAGGACAGATGGAGAAATATGATTAATTTTTCATATTTGAACTTAAAGGTTAAAAAACAGTGAAAGCCCAAGTCAAAACCTTTTGTTTCCACAATGAGGGAGTAAAATTCAGGTTAGGATTCCACTCCAAATATTAACTTGAAATTTTACCCCACTATGGTACTATTACCACTTTTACAAAGTAAAGTAAATCAAACAGCAAATGTGAAACTTTTTTTTTCAGATACTTTAATCATTATAAATATTTTAACAGTGCTTGACAAAATAAAACCTGGACACAAAAAGTTTCCAAGACAGCATTAAAATCCACAGCAATTCTACAATGGGTGTCACTGCCACTATCATGTGACTGTGCCACTACCATGTGAACAAATTCAACAAGGCTCATGTCATGTCTCAGTCCTTTTCTAGTTTGCTCCTAATTTTACTAACTCATTATAACCAGTTTCTCAGTAAAAAGCAAGTTTGTGCAATTCACTTTTTAAGAGCCACTCTGACTTTATCAAATAGGCAATTCCATAGACAATTTCTTATGATTCCTTTTTCTTTAAATATATACTTTCCCCTTGTTAATTGTACTATTATTATAAAGCACTTAATGATGCTTACATCTTTCTTTGAGTGCATCAGTGTAATTTAATCCCACTGTCTCCTTCAAACTGGCCCCTGATGTGGTCCTGGAAGAAATTGGTAGCAGTGTAGAGGAGAATGATGGAATTTATGGCTCTGATCGGGAAGTATGGGAAACAGAAATGGACACATGAAGTTTTAACCTGCTTATACCTCATGTTAAGATTAAAAAATTGGAACTAATTAGGTTGTAAAATTTTGGAGATTTAGCTAAAGGAATATTCTATTTCATGTGTGAGAAGCTCAATAAATTCCTTCTTTAAGATGTATTGGTCAATACTGACACATTTCCACCTGAGATTATCACAGTGGTTTATGCATTTAATAGCAGAGTAATAATAACATTAAGAACAGTTTAAAAAATAATAATCCTTGATATCCAAGTGTGGTGGCACACACCAACTACACAGAATGACATTAGTTAGTTCAAGGTCAGCCTGAACTATTTAGTTAGACCCTGTCTCAAAAACAAGTACCAAGAAAAAGATAATAACATAAATTTCTCTTGATGAATAATTACTTATTAGGCATCCATTAGTAAAGAAAGATTCCATTTTAAGGGTTTTTCATTTGTTTCCTTGCTTTCTGTAGAGCTGAGGAACCAACTCAGATCTTGCATTTGCCAGGCAAGTGTTCTTCTATGGAGCTAAATATCCACCCTGAATTAAGGTTTTTTTTTCCAATTTTTTTATTGTAATTAATTGATTACATTATTTCCCAAATTTCACAGTATTGTAGGATAATGATGCTTAGTTAAAGTCACAAACACATTCTAACTTTCATAGAGCAAATTGTCTATCATGGTCTATAACATTTATGAGTTCTATGAGCTTTGACAATACAGTTATTTCTTCCATATTAGGTGATATGTACATTTCTTTTGTTTTGCATAGCATCATCTGTTCCCTCTTTCCCACTTGTTCCCTCCCTCCCATTGCTGCCATTGAGTTGCTTAGTTCATTTTGGTCAATGTCCACTGCAATTGATGGGTCCCGCTGTTGTATGTTTTTCCCTGATTCCCTCGAGTTCTGTGTTCTCCTCCTGGTTTCCCTCCGGTGTGCACATATATACCATACATGTGATCAGCAGCATGGGGTTATTTAGTAGTGATTTGACTAGATAAGTGGAAGTCCTTTGTTTCATAAGTCCTGTTAATTTTGTAATGTCACCTAACATTTTGGATTTAACATCCACTTATCAGTGAGACCATGTGCTGTTTGTCTCTTTGTTCTTGGCTTACCTCGCTCAACATGATTTCTTCTAGCTCCATCCATTTCCCTGCAAATACCATTATTTTGTCTTTTCTAATGATTGCATAATATTCCACTGTGTATAGATACCACAATTTTTGGATCCATTCATCTGTGGTGGGACATCTGGGTTGTTTCCATATCCTAGCTATTGTGAACAGTGCTGCAATAAACATGGAGGTTCATGTCCTTGTATATTGGTTCCTGTTGTTCAGGGTAGATGCCTAGAAGTGGTATGACTGGGTTGTAAGGGAGGTCAATCTTTAGCTTTCTGAGGGCCCTCCAGAATGCTTTCCAAAGTGGTTGTATAAGTGTATATTCCCACCAGCAGTGTAATAGGGTTCCTCTCTCTCCGCATCCCCTCCAGCATTTGTTGTTGGCTGACTTGAGGATGTGGGCCATCCTGACTGGGGTAAGGTGGTATCTCAGGGTTGTCTTTATTTGCATTTCCTTCACAACCAGGGATGATGAACATTTCCTCATGTGTTTCTTTGCCATTTTTATCTCTTCTTCTGAGAAGTCTCTCTTTAGTTCCCTTGCCCATTTAGTAATTGGTTTGTTTGGTTTGGGAAGGATTAGTTTCTTGAGTTCCCTCTATATACTGGATATTAAACCCTTGTCTGATATATTGCTGTTAAATACTTTTTCCCAGTTAGTTGGTTGTCTTTCTAGCTTGGTTGCTATAGCTTTAGCTGTGCAGAAGTTTTTTTTATTTTAAGGTAGTCCCATTTGTAGAGTCTCTCTCCAATTTGTTGTGACCCTGGGACTCTGTTCAGGAAGTTCCTTCCTGTGCCTATAAGCTCAAGTGTCTCTCCCACTCTGTCCTGCAGTAGTTTCAGAGATTCAGGTTTGATGTTAAGGTCTTTAATCCATTTTGAGTTGATGTTGGTGCATGGTGATAGGCTGGGGTCCACTTTTAGTTTTCTGCATGTGGCCGCCCAGTTTTCCCAGCACCAGTGGTTGAAGAGGCTGTGTTTCTTCCACTGTATGTCTTTGGCTCTTCTGTCAAATATCAGCTGACTGTAGGCATGTGGTTTTATTTCTGTATCTTCTATTCTATTCCATTGGTCTTCAGGTCTGTTTTTGTACCAGTATCATGCTGTCTTTGTTATTATGGCTCTATAGTAGAGTTTGAAGTTAGGTATTGAGATCCCTCCCATGTTGTCTTTTTTCCTAGAATTGTTTTGGCTATTCTAGGTCTTTTGTTCCATATTAATTTTTGGAATGTTTTCTGTATTTCAGAAATGTACATCATTGGAATTTTAATATGAATTCATTGAATTTGTATATTAATTTTGGCAATATTGCCATTTTCACTATATTAGGTCTGCCTATCCAAGAGCATGGAAGGTCTTTCCATTTCCTAGTGTCGTGTGTAATTTCTTTCTTTAACTTTTTATAGTTTTCATTAAATAGTTCTTTTACATCTTTGGTTAGGTTAATTCCTAAATATTTTATTTGGGGGGAGGTTATTTTTTTTATTGTGAAAATACTGAACAGAGGGATTACAATTACATGGGCAAGATAATGAGTACATTTCTTATCAAGCATTTTAGCCTCCTCCTTTGTTTCCCCTTCCCATCCCTCCCTTCCCATCCTCCTCCGGCCTCCCCCACTGAATCCTCCCTCCACACCAAAGTTGTAAAATTCATTTTCAACATAATGACTTGTTTATATTGTGAATGAGGTTGATTCCTTTATTTCCCTCTCTGCCTGTACATTGTCAGTGTACAGGAAAGCTACTGATTTTCAGTGTACAGGAAGGCAACTGATTTTTGTGGGTTGATTTTGTATCCTGCTACTTTGATGAAGTGGTTTATAATTTCTAAGAGTTTGGGGATGGAGTTTGGGGATCATGAAGGTATAGTATCATGTCAGCTGCAAAAAGGGATAGTTTAACTTCTTCTTTTCCTATATGGATCCCTTTAATGTCTTTTTCTTGCCTTATTACCCTGGCTGAGGGTTCAGGACTATATTGAAGAGTAGTGAAGATAGTGGGCATCCTTGCCTTGCTCCTGATTTTAGAATTGGTTGCAGTTTTTCCCCATTAAGTATAATATTGGATATTGGTCTATCGTATATGGCTTTTATTGTTTTAAAGAATGTTCCTTCTTTTCCTATTTTCTTCAGAGCTTTTAACATGAATGAATGTTGTATTTTATCAAAAGCCTTTTCTTCATCTGTGGAGATAATCATGTGATTCTTGACGTTGGCCCTGTTGATATGTTGGATTACATTTACTGATTTAAGTATGTTAAACCATCCCTGCATCTCTGGGACGAAGCCTACCTGGTCATAGTGTATGTTTTTTTTAATGTGTTTCTGGATTCTGTTAGCTAGAATTTTGTTAAGGATCGTTGCATCTGCGGTCATCAAGGAGATTGGTCTGTAATTTTCTTTTTTGGTTGGGTCTTTGCCTGTTTTGGGGAAATTGGCATCGTAGAATGAGTTTGGGATAGCCCCCTCCTTCTCTGCTTCTCTGAAGAGCTTGAGGAGTATGAGTATTAGTTCTTCTTTAACGTGCTTATAAAATTCTGTTGTGAATCCATTTGGTCCTGGGTCTTTCTTTGTTGGAAGACTTCTGATTGCTTCCTGTATCTTGTTGTAAGATAGTGACTTATTTAATTGATTTACTTCTTCTCTGCTCAGTTTGGGCAACTTGTATTTCTCTAAAAATGCATCCATTTCTGTGAGTTTTCTTTCTTTAGAGAGTATAACTTTTTAAAATAGTCCTTTATAATTGGATATCTTGGGTACTTGTGATTTTTCCTGTGGCATCCCTGATCTTGTTAATTTGGGTTTCTTCTCTTCTTTTCTTAATTAATCTTGCCAAAGGTCTATCAATTTTATTTAGTCTTTCAAAGAACCAGCTTTTTGTTTTATTAACTTTATCTTTAATTTTCCTATTCTCTATCTCATTAATTTCTGCTCTTAATTTGATTATCTGACTCTGTCTAGTAACTTTAGGTTCCATTTTTTTCCTGTTTTTCTAGCTGTTTTAATTGCAACATGAGATTATTTACTTGGTCTGCTCTATTTTCTTGATATGGGCACTGAGGGCGATAAATTTGCCCCTCAGGACTGCTTTTGCTGTGTCCCACAAGTTTCTTTGTGATGTGTCTTCATTTTCACTGAATTGTAGGAACTTTTGAATTTCTTCTCTAATTTCTTCAGTTATCCAGGTGTTGCTTAGAAGTATGCTGTTCAATTTCCATGTATTTGAGTAATTTCTATGGTATGCTTTGTTATAGATAACAAGCTTGATTCCACTGTGGTCGGATAGGATACAGGGGATTATATGAATCCCCTTATATTTGCTTAAGTTCCTTGCATGAACTATGATATGGTCTATTTTGGAGAAAGTTTCTTGAGCTGCTGAGAAGAATGTGTAGTGTGTTGTTTTGGGGTGAAATACTCGGTAGATGCAAGTTAGTTCTGCTTGAAGTATGGCCTCACTTAATTTTATAGCATCTTTGCCAATCCTCTGGTTGGTAGACCTGTCCTTTTGTGAGAGTGTGGTGTTAAAGTCTCTTAGTATTATCGCATTGGGATCTATTTTATTCTGTAAGTTTGAGAGTATTTGCTTAACATACAGGGTACTCCAATGTTTGGGGAGTATAAGTTGATAATGGTAATATCCTCCTCTTGGATTGCTCCCTCTATTAATATGTAGTGTCCTTCCTTGTCTCTTTGTATTGATTTTAATGAAAAGTTTATTTTGTCAGATATCAGGCTAGCTACTCCTGTTTTCTTAATGGGGGCATTTGATTGGTAGATCCTTTTCCAACCCTTCACTCTGACTTTGTATGTTTGGCTGAAAGGTGGGTCTCCTGAAGGCAACAGATGGATGGGTCATGTTTTCTGATCCAATCTGCAGTTCTTTTTCTTTTGATTGGTGAATTAAGACCATTAATATTTAGGGATAATATAGAGAGATTCATTGTGATCCCTGTCATTCCCTGTTTTCCTAAGTTATTCTTCTTTGCTTTCTTCTGTGGTTACTAAGTTAGACTTCTATTAAATACCTTTATGGTGTGGGTCCCCATTCCTGGTTGCTTTCTTCAGGTTGTGTTCCCCCACTTAGTATTCTTCGTAATGCTGGCTTATTGTTTATGAACTAATATAGTTTTTCTTTACTATTAAAAATTTTCAGTTCTCCATCGAATGTGAATGCTTGTTTTGCTGGGTATATCAGTCTCAGTTGGCAGTTATTGGTTCTCAGGGCTTGTATGGTACTTTCCCAGGCCTTTCTTGCATTTAGTGTCTGTGTGGAGAGATCTGCAGTGATTCGAATTTTTTCCCATTGTAGTATAGCTCCTTCTTCATTTTTGCTGCATGCAAGATTGTTTCCTTATTATTCAGATCTATCATTTTTACTATACTATGTCTAGAAGTGTTTCTCCTGGGATCTTGCTTGTTAGGTATTCTATATGCTTCTGTTATGTAGGTAAGATGATCTTTTTTCAGATGTGGGAAATTTTTACTGATAATCTTGTTGAATAAGTGTTGCATTCCCTTGCTTTGATATTCCTTACCTTTGTCCACTCCAATTATATGAAGGTTAAATTTCTTGGCACTATCCACTTGTTCTTGGAATTCCCTTTGGCATAAATTAAGTGATTTTACCATATCTGTGATTTTTTGGTCCAGTTGGTGTATTCTGTCTTCTGTATCTGACACTCTACATTCCATTTCATTCACTCTGTTAACTATGGCTTCCATTGTGGTTTGCATGGAGGAAATGGACTCATTTATTAATTCGATGTTGGTTCTCAAAGTACTAATCTCACCTCTTAGTGATGTGTGTATTGCCTCTATTTTTGCATGCACCTCCTGTTTGAGACCCTGCATTTCTTTCGATATTTAGTCCCTGTATTCTTTAAATTTCTGGTCTATTTCTCCCTTTAATTCTTGAGTCATTGCCTCCAGCATCTCTTTGATGTAGCTTTTGTCTTCCATTCCTGAATTGCTCCCACTGGGGCTCTCCCCTGGGTGGCTGCTGGCTTTTGGGGGTAGCTTGCCATCTTGGGAGTTAATATACCTTGTAATTTTTCTCTGTGATTTTTGCATGGGGATTCAGGGATTATTGGAGACTAACCTGAAATTTTGTTTTGGTCAATAGGTGTCTGTCTTTGCTTGGTTGCTGTTTCTGGGCTGGTGGAGAGAGTCTGTACCTTGTCTTGGTTCTGTTAAGGGCCGACCTCCAGCTGCTGGTCTGACCCATGGAGGGGTCTTGATTCTCTGCTGTAGATCACTGGCAGTTCCCGCCTTTAGAGTGGTTAAGTGGCCTAGACTGCTTCTGTTTACTCTTGGTGAGATCAAATGTGCTGGATGTACTCTCCAAGTTTCTTGAGTCTGCTATGGGCTCCTGATTTTTTTATTTGTTTTTGTTTTTTGTTTTTTTTTTTTTTTTTTTTTTTTTGCCAGTTGTGGGCCTTCACTCTGGGCCTGGGTGCTGTCCCTCAGCTCTTCAGCTCAAGGCTGGCACCCTACCATTTGAGCCACAGCACCACTTCTGGCCCTTTCTGCTTACGTGGTGCTGAGGAATCAGATCCAGGGCCTCATGCACACAAGGCAAGCACTCTACCTCTGAGCCACCTTACAAGGCTGAGCTCCTGATTATTATCAGGTGCTGGGGGCCTGAATTGTCCAAGTCCTGGCCTAGGATATATGGGTCAGATTCTGGTGGGGTTTGGGCTTTTGGTTCTCTTGGACACCCAGGCCTTTTGCAGTCACAGGTGTGATTCCCACGGGGTGCAGTTCCCTGTTTTACCCCCTCTGCTGAGGCATATGTTCCGTTTCTGACTTCAATTGGGAGGAGTTGGTTGTGTTGCTCAGACACCGGATCCCCAGGCTTGGTTCTGGCCCCTGGCCTGGGGCATGCCAGTTGCACCTGTGCTGCTGTGTATCCCACCTGGGTTACTCAGCCTGGAGTAACAGTTCAAATTTCTTCCACTCTTGGCTGTTGTGACCCAGGGATGCTGCTCCTGGCTTGGGCTTAAGCTCCCTTCCTGGCATGCTCTTGATCTAGCCTGGCCAGCTAGATATACTCCACGGGCTGGTGGAGCTCTTGAACAGTTCCCAGTTTTAGTGGGTTGGTCCTGTAGTCCAGGTGTGTAGTCCAGGGGTCTGTGTCAAGGTCTATGTGTTCCCACCAGCTCTGGTCTCCTTGAGGGATACACTGTCCCCTGCAGGGTACTCACTCTGGAGCTAGTTGTTGTTTCTGTGTGATGTAGGTCACTGGTTGCTGCTGCAATCAAAGTTCAGTTGAGATGCTTGTGGGCTGGGAAGGGTGTTGATGGTTCTGCCTGTTTCTGCTCTGTCTCTGCCTCTGTTGATGCTGTTCAGGTAGGTGCTGCAGGATGGGCCTCCAGCCTCTGGCCAAGGGGTGGGGGAGGGGTCATCATGCAGGTTCTGAACGCTGGGATTTGTCTCTGTTTGCACTCTCTGGATCAGCACTAGTAACTTGCAGGTCTTCTGCTTTGGTATTCTGTGGGCGACCCTTGTAGTTCTGGGGTTCCCGCCGTGGGGCCGAGTGGCTTTGTTGGGATAGAGCCCCTCTGCTTGGAGAGTGAGGGGTGGCTGTGGGATCTTTGTGCAGGCTCCAGGCTCAGAGGTTTCTATGTTTGTCATGAGGTACACTGGTACCTCAGGCATTTTCTGTGTGGGTGATTTGCAGACAACCCCCTGTGTATCTGGGAACTCCGGCACACCCCCTCTTCACCTCCCCCCCTCCTTCGCCCCAGCCAGGCTGGCCATGGCTTGGCGCATTGCCACACAGCCAGTAAAGGTTGGGGGAGGGGTCTTAGTGCTTCTCTGTTCTGAAATTCTTCCTTTTCTTTCTTTTTTTTTCCACTTCCTGTTTTTCTGTGTGTTCATCTTTTTGTTGTTGTCAGTCTCTTTAGGAAATTAAACTTTTGAATACGAACCCTCCTTTTGGTTGGAGAGAGCTGTGGCGTTTCCCTACTGTCCTGTTGCCATCTTGGTTCCCCCCTCCGACTTAAGTAGTATTGTTAAGGTCATTTAAGGTAAATTACTTTGCAAAAACTATCTAGATTTCTGAAAAATTACATTTTTGAGAGAGAAGCCCAATTTTTAATTATCTTTAACTAGTTGTACAAAGGAGTAGCAATTTAATGGAGTACTTTATGAATACAATGCATCTTAATCCATGCTAATAACCCTTTCAACATTCTCCCCACTTCTATCACTTTTCTTAATTTTGTAGGATATACATTGAATTCCTGATTTCATTCTCCTCCCTTCTTCTCTCCATTCAGTCTGTTTCTCTACTCAATCTGTCCCATCCACCTCTTTCAATTACCCATTTCCTGGTATTTATTTTGTTGATCTTTGATTTTGCCTTTCTAAGGAATTACACTATTTGAACACTCTATTAAATCTATATTTCAGTTAATATATTTTTATATACTTGCATACCACCGAATATATTTATTTATAAGCTCATAAGCTTATGGCTCTATGTATGTGGGAAAACATGCAATAATTTTCTCTTCATGCCTCTTATTTCACTTACAATAATTTTTTCCAGATTTTTCTATTTCTATACAAATGACACAATATCTTGCTTTCTAATGGATGACTAAAATTTCATTGTGTATGTATACAACATTTTCTTAATCCATTCATCCATTGTGGGGCATCTGGGTTGATTCCATACCTTAGCTTTGGTGAGTAGTACTTAAAATAAGTTTTAATGCAATGTAAGTGCTTTTAATCAAGAGTTACTATATATAATAAGTAAAATTAGTCATCAGTTCTCTAGTAATGAAAACAGCTTCGTACTGGCACAAAAACAGGCCTGAAGGCCAATGGAACAGAATGGAAAGCCAAGAAATAAATGCACAGACCTATAGCCACTTAATGTTTGATAAAGGAGCTAAAAACTTGATTGAATGACAGCTTCTTCAACAAATGGTACTGATAAAACTGGATACACACATGCAGAAAACTAAAACGAGGTCCTTACTTATCACTTTGCATCAGCAACAGTTCAAAATGAATCAAAGACTTCAATACAAGACCTGAACAATGAAACTATCCCAGGAAAGAGTAGGGGAAATAATATGGCTCCTGGGCACAGGTAGAAACTTTCTAAGTAAAGATTCAGAAACACAGGAAATCAAAGAATGACTTAATAAATTGGATCACATCACACTAAAAAGTTTCTGCACAGCAAAGAATATAGTCAACAAGCTAGAAAGACAGCCTACAGAACAGGAGAACATTTTTGCCAGCTCTACATCAGAAAGTGTCCTAATATCCAGATTACACAGAGAATTTAACAAATTAAAGCATTAAAAAACAACATCCCTAATAATAAATGTGCTAATGACTTAGACTTCTCAGAAGATGAAGTAAGAATGGACAATAGGCACATGAAGAAATGTTCAATATCTCTGGTCACAAAGGAAATGCAAATCTAAACAACACTGAGATTCTATCTCACCCCAGTTAGAATGAACATTATCAAGAAAACAAATAATAACAGATGTTGGTGAAAATGTGGCCAAAAGGAAACCCCAATCATCATTTAAACCAGCAATGTTCAGGATTGATTTAAAATGTGCTTTTACTAAAATATTGAACTAAATTTTAATTATAACTTTGAACACATTTCCATGTGTAGTTTCATTTAAGTAAAGAACTTACTAATAAATATTTAGCAATGAGTAAAAGAAGATGGAGGAAGAAGTGGAAAAAGAGAAGATGATATTGATCAAGATGAGTTATACTCATAATCTTACTTGTAGAATCAAAATCCTTCGTGAAACTGCTAATTATTTAACTAAATAAGGAAACATATATAGAAAATAAAAGAAGGAAGTAGAAGGAGAGTCAAAAAAAACTAAATCAAATACAGTGACAACAGGGATTATACCATGTGCGAAGAACTTATAAAAGAAACAAAAAAAATCACATAGTACATTAAAAACAAGAGTGACAAAGGTAAAAACCTCCTGTGCCCCTATCTTTGGGTTCATTTTGCTTAGCCTCATCATATATAGTCATATGTACATAGCTTTTGACCTTTTTTGCTTTTCTGGTAAGATTATCCTAGATGTGTACTAGTTCTTGCAAATAAGGGAAATCATGGGACCTATGTTTCTTTGGATCTGTCTTACTTCACTTAACTGTATTTGATTCAGGTGCCCTGCATCTTGTATATACATGTTTCTAATTTGGGGAGAAGGGGAGGGAAGGGAAATAACAAAATGATGAAACAAGGATACAGGTTGACCCATTGTAACAATGAGATGTACAAGACAGTAAGTTGAAAATGAACCTTCCATCATCAGAGCAGGGAGAGAGGAGCTGGGGAGGTGGGGAGGGAAGGGTTAGTAAGGGAACAACAAAGGAGGGGGTAACAATGCTTGATAGAAAATGTACTCATTACCTTACTCATGTAACTGTAACCCCTCTGTACAATATCTTTACAATAAAAATAATGAAAATAATCTGGAAAAAATTAAGTCAAGATAGCTTAGTCATTTTTGCTCTCACTCCTGAAAAATCAAGTTCTTTCCATAACTAGACCTTTGCTCCTATTTCTGCAAAAGTAGTATTCTAAGATAGAACTGAAAATTGCTCCTTCAGGGGAAATTGCAACTAAATGCTAGAAAAGGAAGCAAATAAAAAGCAAGTTTGAAAATTACCAAGGTTTACCTCCATAGTCACTGAAAGAGTGCCTAGGGCTGAATGTCCTAACCAAGCAGTGCTGCTCTGCTTACAACCATTGTGAAACCACACAGTCAGAGACAAAGGCTGCCTGCAACAATTGCAGATTTTATGACAACTTATTTCCATGGTTCAGTTTTGAAGCATGCTTTATATTTCTCATTATATTTCCATATACTTATCAAAAATTTTTGGTAGTTCCTTTATATATGTGAACATACTCTAACTTCTTTGAGGATGACAAATGCCTCATACACTGTTGATGAATGCTTTGGTTCCAAGGATTTAGCTGCCATTATTTTGAGGCTCTCTCTAATTGGTGATGTCTTCTTATCATGTCTTATCCACATAAACAACACAAATGGTCAATGTTTGCATGTAAAAAATTAGGGAGGATATACTCAGTTATAGAACTATGTCCTAATTGTATTACTGACTATTTTGGCATTAGCAAAGCATCCAGTTACCAAGGAAGACAGTAGCCATAGGAGAGGAAATGAGAACAGAAGAGCAATTCTTGGATGGGGCACATCAGGCTGATGAGTGGCATGACTGGTTTTACTTTCTTAGAGTTTAGGGTGTGAAGATTGTTACAAGGATGTGTGTGTGACTTTTTTTCTTTTTGATACAAGGTCTCATTACCTAGTCCAGGCTGTCTTTGAACTCACATATTCTTTCTTTAGCTCCCCAAAATGGTGGCATCCAAGGAGTATACTCCCATACCTGTCCACAATCTCTTTCTAACTAAAATCACCAGCAGAGATATATTCTAGTTTTCTGTAGAACATTTCCCTTCTGAGCCATTCTTTTCTGAAATAAAGAGATGATAATTTTCACTTTCTCGAGATTTTAAGTAGATAACTCTAGAAAAAGAAAAAAAAGACAATGAGCACAAATAATTACCATCATCAAAAAAAAAATGTAACCAGGCCTGAACTTAAAATACACTTCTGCTGACAAGAAAAGAGAATATATGACTCTCAACACAACTCCTTAACTGTTTTTTAGATCATTTACCTGAGTCTTACAGACTTTAGACACTAAAGAAGATAAATGAAGAGTGAATAGCATCAGGTGTCCTTCAATATTCTCAGCTATTCCCTGAGGCTCCATTTGTATTTCAGTATACTCAGCAGCAAGTGGAGATGAGAGAAGCTATGCTAAGTACTTATTGAATTTGTAGTTAAGGTGCTGGAGAAATCGTCTCAATCTGCACAGCCTGTCTTCTGGGGCAACACTTGGTAACCAAAGACCTTTGTTTTTTTTTTAAATAGAACTCTCATATTGGAAACAAAGCTTTAAATAGAACAAACAACACAGGAGGTAATTTATTTTAATATTTTCTCTATGATTTTGTCTTGAATTGCTTTAATACATATCACCAAATTTCACTGAACTAATGAAACAACACACTGGGAACCTTGGTTTTCCAATACTGCTGTCCAAAAATATCAAAATGGTAATGGTAAAGTGCAAAACAAATGCAATAGATGCAGTGAAAAATGACTCAAAGTCAAATCTCGGGTAATAATTCACTCAAGAGTCCATGCTCATGTCATGGGTAGGGAAGTGAAGCTTGAGTTATTTATACCTAGTAGCATTTTAAGAGTCAACAATCACAATTTATCCACCACGTAGGTTTCAATTGTCTTTTCTATGTCTATCCATCTTCAAAATCAGTGACCAAGACGATGGGAATTGCCAGTCAGCAGAAAAGAAAAAAAAGCAAACCAAAGCCAAAAGTTAGCTTATTCTTTGAAGGTCTTTGTTCCATAACACTAGCAAGTGAGAATGTTATTTTGGAACATAGAAACCAAAATCAAAGCTCTATAAATGCACGCACAAATAATCGAGGATCTCGGTGATGCAAAGGAAAACATGCTGGTTTCTGTAATAAATTCTTATTCTTTGTACAGTTTTGTCCAATAACAGATTTTGTGCTGCCTTTCTTTATCCTTTCTCTAAACTGAGGGAGATGCCTCTTATGCGTCTTTGGAGATCAGTGAATTAGTGCCGGTGATTCCGGCTAGAGCTCTGGGTCAGGCCTGCAGGACACTATGCCCACATTCTTCTCCTGGCTTACACATCCCTGAGTCTAAAGCGGCCCCCACCTGCCCATTCCCAAACATCTGGACTGTAGTAGTTGCTCACCTAGGCTTTCGCATCAATGATGTGCAGATTCCCTTGTTCTCAGCCTGATTTGCTTTGTTTTGCCTTCGCTCCCTTTGCATAAGCTAGCTTGCCAGCAACCTTGATCGTTGCAATCTAAATCTCTTCTATGGGCAGGATGTTCTCCGGAAACATAGCTCTAGCGATAGCGTGCATGACCTTCTGTCTTCTTCCTACGAATTCTGAGAATAGCTTCACCGGCTTCACTCTCTTCTTTATGACTACGTGTGCTGTCGTCCTATTCAAGGTTCTAAAGGCAGACGATTTCTAAGAGAGTCAGTCAGTGAAGGCCACTTAGATGTCCCCTCCGGCATCCAGTGGTCTCAGTGCCCACAGGGACAGCTCATCATTTTGGATGACCATGAGATGCGGACTGTGTAGATGGTGCTGCCACTGGTTCTAAAGGCTGAGTGAAGAGGCCAGAAGGGAATGCTGGAGGGCTTAGCTGAAGAGATCATGGGTGATAGATGGACCTCAATGACTTCACAGGACATTGGGGAAGTCCCTGGGAAACGTCTGTGGGTGCCCGGGTCAAGATGTGGGAGCTGTTCTCTGGGTCGAGGCAGCGGACAGCTCACACTGGCCGATGGCTCCACTGGAAGGACCGGGAAAGCTGACTAGAAGCTGCCCGGCAGGGAAGGGTTCACACTGCAAGCCACCTGGCACCTCCAGGTCTGAGCTGGAGGAAGAGGAGTCAGCTTCTGGCATCGACGTGCTCCTTGATACGAATTTAATAATAATAATGATGATGATGATGATGATGATGATGATGATGATGATGATGATGATGATGATGATGATGATGATGAAGAAAATAGGGAAACTGTGATAGCGGGAAATCCACACCACAGGCTGCCAACACGGAGGAGATCCTGGGAAGCAGGCTTGGGCTTTCTTCACGCCTCATCTTCTGGTCTCTGAGAACAGAACCCAGATGATGGATAATGGCATCAGTGTGTGTGTGTGTGTGTGTGTGTGTGTGTGTGTGTGTGTGTGTGTGTGTGTGTGTGTGTGTGTATGTGAGAGAGAGAGAGAGAGAGAGAAATTATGTGTTCATATTAAGTACTTTCCCACAGCAAACATATTTTACCTATTGCCTGTTTTTCTTTTTTGTTTCTTTTATATCTCTTCATACAATCTACCAACTATATATTTATTTGTGATTTAAAAAATTTTTTCATTGTAAAGAGGAGCTACAGTTACATGAGTAAGGTAATGACTACATTTCTTTTTTTTGGGGGGGGGGAGTCCTCTCGTGGGGCCTGAACAATGGACCTGGGCGCTGTCCCTCAGCTCTTCAGCTCAAGGCTAGCGCTCTACACTTGAGCCACAGCCCCACTTCTGGCTTTTTTTCTTTTTGCTTATGTGGTGCTGAGGAATCGAACCCAGGGCCTCATGCATGCAAGGCAAGCACTCTACCACTGAGCCACCTTCCCAGCCCATGACTACATTTCTTATCCAGCATTGTTACCTCTCCTTTGTTCTTCCACTACCATCCCTTCCCTCCCCACCTCCCCAACTCCTCCCTCCCCTCCAAGTTGTAAAGTTCATTTTTTTGTTTTTTGTTTGTTTGTTTGTTTATTGTGAAAATACCATATAGAGGGGTTACAATTACATGAGCACAGTAATGAGTACATTTCTTATCAAGCATTGTTATCCTCCTCTATTCCCCCTTCCCATCTCTTCCCATCACTCCCCCCCAAAGTCACAAAGTTTGTTTTTCAACATAACATCTTGTACATCTCATTGTTGCACTGGGTCAAACTGTATCCCTATTTAAACCATTTATTTTTTCCCTTCCCCTCCACAAATTATACCAAAATCAAAAGTTCGTTTTCAAAATAGTTTCTTGTACATCTCATTGTTACAATGGGTCCACCTCTATTCTTCTTTGAGCATTTTGTTATTTCCCCTCTCTTCCCCAAATGAGAAAAATATATATAGAAGATGCAGGGCACCGACATCAAATACAGTGACAACAGAACATACCATGGAGGAGGACATACAAAAGAAACCAAAAAAACACAACAAAACAAAACATGTAGTATATTAAAAACAACAGTGACAAAGAAAAAAACAACAACAGAAAAATCTTGTGTCCCAACCTTGGGGTTCATTTTGGTTAGCATCATCTTATATGGTCATATGTACATAGCTTTTGACCTTTTCTGCTGGTCTGGTAACATTATCTGAGATGTTTACTAGTTATTGCAAATAAGGGAAACTATGTTTCTTTGGATCTGGCTTGTTTTACTTAATATAATTTTTTCTAACTCTCTCTACTTCTCAACAATTAGGGCACTGCCATTCTTTCTGATGAAGGCATAGACCAACTATTGTTTTTATTTTTATTGTTCTTATTATCGCCAGTGCTTGGGTTTGAACTCAGGAACTTATACTCAGTAGAAAGAAGATGACAAGTGAAGATAGTAGACTGCCCTCCAGAAACTTGATTGTTTTTATTTTTTGAAATATATGGACTAGATAGATCCTCCACATCAGAGTTTATCTGATTGTTTTATTATTTTAAAATTGTAATTTTTGAATTTAAATATCACTGAGTTTTTAATCTTAGAAAAATTAAGATTTTTCTATATCCCCTCCAAAGGACTGAATCAGAGTCAGTAGGGATAGGTGTTTGAAGATGATTATGCCCTCAAAGATGAGAGCTTTGAATGCAAAAATCAAGGCAAATTATGAGAACAGGTTGAGATTTATGGTTTGAACGACTTTTTGACAGCCATCACTGATCCATTATTTGTTCAAACAAAGACTTATGTTGGAATTATTCCTTTGCATATTCTTGTGTTTTATGAGGGCTGGTGGGGAGAATCCATCAGGCAAAGTACTTTCTTCCCCAAGTTGCAGAGCAGATTACTCCCATTTGACAGAAACTGTAGTCAGCTGGTATAGTGTAACCTGGCAGGTAACACTGCAGATACCTGACAACATTGTAGCAACAATAGAGGGGGCATGGGCCAATGTCTAATTACTTTGTTAAATGTTAACTGTAGCACTTTGAATCAACAAAGAATAAAATGTGAGTGAAGCACATATAATATTTTTGGCTAGGCTATTAGTACACAAAGCTATCAGTAACCAGTAGCTGTCTTAATTTTCAAGTTGTTCACTAATACCATGACTGTCTATAAAGTGAATAGTTCATTGAAAAGTAATCAAATATTTAATTAGCCTGTATTTAAAATAAACTTTAAAACATATTCTAATTTGAGATTTAATCCAATTCCCTGTTCAGATTAAGAAAAACATCTAGATAGTTCTGCAAATGGTTGTATATACTTGTAATATCAGCCACTTAGAAAAATAATTAGAGAGATCACTGATAAAAGTCAAACTAAACAAAAAATTATGTGGGATCCCATCTCAACCAACAGTGTGATAGTCTATGTCTGTATCCTCTTCTTTGTGGGGGATAAAAATAGGAGGATCATGGTCCAAATCTGGTATTGAACAATAAATTAAAGAGTCTATTGAAGAAATAACTAAAGGAAAAAATGTTGGGGGTATAGCTCAAGTGATACCCTTTCTATAATTATCATATCACCTAAGGAAAACACTGTGTAATTTTTAAGGTTATTTATATTGCTTATATCTTGTCTTCAATACCTATCCTTTCTTTTCTCAATGATTCAAGAACTGATAGTAAATTAAATAGTAAATTAAAGAGACAAATCCTGCCTTCAAATTCAAATCTCTTGAGGATAATTTAGTATGAAATGATATTGAAATTATATGGTATAAAGTGTCCATAGAGAATCTCAAACAAATATTGAGTCGAGGCATTGAGGAAAAATAAGTGAAGGATAGATGTCTACCCATGATTTAATTTGAGGGTGGAACCAGCAGAAGAGAGGAAGGGACCAGGGAAAAAAGTTCATTCTACAGGAGTTTCTCCTCCTTCCTTCTTTCCTTCCTTCCTTCCTTCCTTCCTTCCTTCCTTCCTTCCTTCCTTCCTTCCTTCCTTCCTTCCTTCCTTCCTTCCTTCCTTCCTTTTTTCCTCCTTCCTTCCTTCCTTCCTCTCCACTTCTCAACAAATAGGGCACTGTCATTCTTTCTGATGAAGGCATAGACCAACTATTGTTTTTATTTTTATTGTTCTTATTATCGCCAGGAACTCAGGAACTTATACTCAGTAGAAAGAAGATGACAAGTGAAGATACTAGACTGCCCTCCAGAAACTTGATTGTTTTTCTTCTGGATTGTTTTCCTTCCTTCCTTCCTTCCTTTTTTTCCTTCCTTTCTCCCTTCCTTTCTTTTTTTCCTATCTCAAAGTGATTTTATTTGTGAATTTGGAGCAATAAGTTTTATACTCACTCATAACAACAATAACAACAGCAACTATGAACATGTATTAATTGAACAAAATGGTCTTGTTTTTTTGTTATTTCCATACCTAAATATATTACTTGGATCAAATGAACCCCCTTTCTTTACCTTATTCTCTTCATTTCCCCTCTTATCCTTATTTCCTTTATAGCTTTTAATAAAGTAATCTTTTACGAGTTAAATGTCACATAGAAAGTAAGTCATCTAATTTAGAAAATTGTGGGATAAAGCACCCACTTAATTTTGATCAGAGTTGCTAGAATATAAAGTTTAATGAGCGGCAGGGTTGGAGGACTGAGAGTAAGGAAGCAGTGATTCAGGAGGGTGCTTGATAGGTCAGTTGGTCCTGGGATTGGATGGACACAACTCATTGCACATGCATGAGGGTGATGAGTTTTCCTTTCAAATTAATGTGTGATAAATGGGTACACCTCTAACTTTTTATTTCCCTTCACGCAGGTATATTTCCTTCAGTGTTTTAGCAAACACTGTCTTTCGTGTCAAAGTCGAGTCACTTACACTTTAATATACCTTTATTTATTTTTCATTGAAATATGGCTTCCATGGCATTCTTTTCCTTCAGCATCTAAGAACCTAAATCATTTATATGATATCATTGTTTACATAATCAAAGCCAATTTCATCCCTCATCTTGATACCATCTGCTTTTACATTCTGAGAGATTATTTCTTTGTTTTGGAGATTTTTAAAATTCATTCAAATGTGGCAAAATGTGTTTGTGTGTGCCTTCCATATGCAATGCTATGGGCTCATTTAATATGAGTTTCTAATTGGCTATTTACATACTCAGAGAGCTCTACTAATTAGTTTTGGAAAATGTGTCCTTTCAAGACTATTAGTGACTTAATTTCTGGGATTTCTATTTTCTTGGTACTGTTATCTTTGTCTTAGATGTTAATCTGATTATCTCTGAACTATAAACTCCAATTTATACTGCCTAGGTCATTCAGTTCATTTTGCTCTCCTTCCCAACTATCAGTTTCTTTGCTTCCTATAATGTATTTATCAAACAGATTATTTTGTTGTCTTTTCATATTTTATTCTGTTTTGCATTCTTACTATCAATTTCTACTTACTCAAACTATTTACAATTGGGATTTTAAAAAAAATTTCCAATGTACATGGTCCACTGACCAGGCTACCTCCCCACCCATGTGAGCTTTCCTGGATACTTTCAGACATTCATCAGGAGTCCCATTGCTTTGTTCTGAAGTTCATGTTATTTTAAAGCATCTACTGCTACTTCTGCTTTTAGGCACCTGCAAAGGTAGAACAGGGAATCAAAACCCAGGTAAGACTTTGGTTAGACTGAAGAATGGATATGGTAGAATAGATTCTTGTAACATGTGTGAGTTTGTGGGGATGGGAAGGCTATACATAACAATCAAATCCTTCTTGTTACACCAGAAGCTCATTTGTGTACATGGGCATATGTGTGTGTGTATGTGTGTGCATGGGTGCGTGCGTGTCCTTTCGAACACTATCTTCAGCCTTATAGCTCAGAAGAAGGAGAACATGGGGAAGCTCACCTCTATTAGTAATCCATGCTCTTTGCTGTTTTTCTCTTGTCAGTGCCCGTGTGCCTCCCTCCTTCCCATAACCGCAGCACTCTAGGTCTCTATCTTTGGGCTTCTTCAGGATGGGGTTTAGAATGGTATGGCACATCCTGAGAGGAACCATGTTCCTTCTCTCTTCTGTGATTTTTTTAGAGCGAATTCAGCTGAAATTACCAATCTTCTCCAGATTCGGACTCTTCAATTCATTGCTCTGATTACTTACTTTCCTTTAATGGTGGTCTTACCGTGTGGTCTTGCTGATCATTCATGAAACCTTTTTTGAAAGGAGGGTCTCTTAGTGTTTCTCTTTATAAATGCTGTTCTACTTAGGAGATGTGGAAATTGCATGTGATAATTCACTTGAAGTTTTTGAGATAATTATCCTGAGCCACTGTATTATTTTACTTCAAGTGACTGAAACTAAAGAATATTCTCTTAGTGCTTGTTACAAAAAAGTAAAATTATTGCAGTTTTATGAACTTCTCAGAAAACCAGGATTTATCAGATTGTGAATGCACAGCATCTAGCTCAAGGCCTATTCTGGCATTCAGAACCTAGGCTGTTTACCAAAATGGATGGAAATTAAGAAGTCCAAGACTTGAGGTCACGTGATCTCAGTTAAAGACCTGAACCATATACTTGCTTCTGCAACACTTACTTCCTTGTTCTAAGATGAAAGGCTAATGTTACCTATTGGAATATGGCATATTCCATGTCAATTCAATTCTCTAAGAAAATTTTCATTAGTAATCATAACTATGAATTATATGTAGATGTATGTAACACACCTGATTGTGATTTTTTTCAAAAACTCAATAAATCCCTGATCTGGCTCATTCTAGGATCATGTAATCAATTCCAAGTATTGTTGCCAGATCCTTCTTTCCCAAGACCACTTTGATCACATCAGGGTCCATTTAAAGCTTTGATGGTGTCATTCCTTATTAGGCTTAAACATTCTGTATTGGCTATCATGACACCCTGGAGTTTAGCTGCCTGATGGAGTAGTCAGGATTTTTTTTTGTCAAAAATAAATCAGGAAATACAGAAAAATCCAAGGAAAGTGCAAGAGAAACAACTGTCTGCATGAACTTCCCTTGTTGATGGCTCGAGAGGCTGGAGAGGAATAAGCAAATGTGTTTGCCTGGATGGCACTCCCTGCGGTTCAGGAGTGATGGGCCTTCTTCTCTCTGCTTCAGAAAGCCTTCTGCTTGGCAGTGACAATGTCTGACCTCCAGCTTCAAGCTGATTCTGCAAAGCGAACAGTTTCCAACAGCTAGGCATGGGCTCTGCGTGTCTTCAGGTAGTCCTGCTGGAATTGAGTTTGACGTGCATCCCTGGCTGGATACCCTGAAGCAGAGGCAGGGTTGGGGAGCTGGCAGCGATCAGAGTGGAATGGTTCTTTCCATGGAACTCCTGCTGACAGAGAGTCCTCAAAATGAGGATAGTGGTATAGTGAAGTATTTAATATAATTTTCCAAATCACACCCTCAAGGTATAGTGGGGAGTATTTCATATAATTTTCCAAGTCACACCCTCCTCTCTTCCTCAGTACGTACCCTGTAATCATGAACAAAGCATGTTAATCCTATTCCTTGTGTTTGCTTTTGTTGCTAGAGTCTGAACAAATCAGCCACAGCTTCTTTTCCTTTACTTCTGTAATCTGGTCAGGGACTTCCCCTTGAACTGGCTAACTGATGTACCGTCAGCTTTCATAACAGACTAAATGTATAATGCATTCCAGAACCATCCACTTGCCATTGTTGTACTGTCCTGCACTTCCACGAAGATTTCTGTGCACTCCACAAAAACTTGGCACACAATGGTGCGGCCTGTGAAAATGAGTTCTAGTGTGTTAGGCTTTGCTGTGACCCAGTACCTGACAGAAACTACTTAAGAGATCTAGGATTTGTTTTGATTCATGTTTTCAAAGGTTTCATCCATGGTTTTTGTTTTGGTGGTGACAGCATAGTAGAGCCCAGGGAAGGAGCTCACCTCATGGCAGATGGGAGGGAGGGCAAAGATGTGTATGTGTGTGTGTGTGTGTGTGTGTGTGTGTGTGTGTGTGTGTGTGTGTGAAGAGAGAAACACAGGGAGAGATGGGATAAGGAGAGAAAGAGAGAAATGAACACAAGACACATCTTCCAGGGGTGTGCCCTGGTGACCCACTTCCTCTAAGAAGCCCTCACCTCCCAAATTTCTATCATCTCCCAACAATGGCGCTGAATTATAGACCCCAAAGTGTGTCAATGTATTGATTAGGGATTAGTCTTCTTAACAAGCTGAGTACCAAGTTTTTCTTTTTTTTTAAAATATTCTTCTTCTGAATATATTTCTATTACCTTGAAGTAGTTGTACAAAGAAATCACTATTCAACAAGGCAGTTTATGAATACAGTGAGCCTTGATCCATGTTACCCCTTTCAACATTGCCACCCTCCCCTCCCCCACCCCTGTCCCACTGATTCCCTCACATTTCTTCATTTTCAGGATAGGTATTGATTTTTTTTGCCATCTAACAAAGGAGTTTATGTACTCAGTGCCACTTGAGTTGTGTCACTCTTTCCGTATCTTCAACCCCCTTCAAACCATTACCTTATGTTTCTCAATTCTGTGGTATATCCAGTGTGTTCTTGCCTGAATTCTTTTTACTTCTCTACTTCATTCTGCTCCCCTTTTCCACTTCTCCTCCCCTTGCAAGTACACATTTTCTAATACTTATTTTATTGGGCTTTGGCTTCCTCTTTCTAAAGAATTATATTATTGGAACTCTTTGTAGATTCTATTATACTTCAGTAAATTCATTTGTGATTGCTTGGATACCACTCATGATAGATTTATAGATGCAATCTAGCTGCCACAAACCTGAGTTTCTCTGGGTCTGTTTTACTTGACTTAATATAATTTTTCTAAGGTACAGAGACTTTTCATTCAGGAGCCTTTGTGGGAGACACTTCATATTCAAACTACAGATTTTTACCAGAGGTCCTATGGTGTTTTTATTTTTATTTTTTCTAATGTGGGTGAATTTGATGTTCTTCCTTGGGTAATATCTTAGGGGAGAAAATTTCTCTACCCTTCAAGCAAGAGTATGTCCCTGGTATAGATTATAAACTGACAACTTGAATTGTATTTAGTAAATATTTGTATATAACCAATGTGTTGAAATGTGCCAAACGAATGTAGGAAACACTGGATTTGTTTTTATAGAAATATTGATATGTTTATAGAAATACTGATATAAAATCATTTTAAATTCCCAATTTTCTATTGTTTTCATAACAATGATTTTTACTACTAACAAAATAAGTGAACAAAATTCCATTGTAGTTCTACTTTATTTTTGATGTTCTGTTTAATGCTCTTGATACAAAGAAATCGAATATTATTCAGGAGTCAGGCAATTACTCAGATGAAAATTCTAATTTTGGTCCACCAAAGAATGTGAAAGTAGGAATTAAGTGGGTTCTAATTGATGTATCGATATCATGATGCTTAATAATGTTCATAATTATCACAGCTGCAGAAAGTAAGTGAAGAGCACTCTGTAGTTATGTTCACAATACTGAGTCTATCAAAGATGTCTGAAGCTAAGGTTTTGGAGCATGGATTCTTAAGTTCTTACTGAGCATCTACTACCTGTCAGGAATTGCTTTACTTCCTTTGCATTACTTTAGAAACAGGCTTACACTTAACCACTGTAAGGGCTGTAAGTATGCAATGGTCACAGTACATCACCCCACGATACCAGGACGAAATGGTTTGCTGGAAGATGTAGACACACAGAGGCAGGGCCAGCATTCTAAGGCATTCCAGCAGCACAATCTGTTACCACTCCCAGCACAGCAGACAACTTAGGAGTGATGATACATGGCAGCTTCTTTTGGGAGAATGTAGTTGATTTGAGTACATTTACCTTTCCTAACATAAAAAAATGAAAATATAATTACTATGTTGAAGCCTTACTGATTTTGACTGTAATATATTGTGAAAATATTAAAGCAAAAACCATCATTTCTTTGACAAATATCAAATGTAGAAAGAGCTGTTTTAAATAGTTAAACTCTCTCTCCATCTTATTGTTCAAATTATTAAATTGAACTTAATGCTTCATAGGCCATAGACTCTGAATTTTTAATGTGCCTATTATATAATGCAACTTTTCTATTATTTTAGAGGAATTTCTTGGTACAAAAGCATCTTTTGAACCCCAACAACTTCAAATAATTGCAAAGTTCTTCACTGACAAAGCCAATGACTCATTGGCTTTGCTGATCTCTGTTCAGTATAAACCTCCTTGCACCAGTAAGGAGCATACACAGTATTTATTATGCCTTCCTAAATTTGTCTTTGTTTTCTAATAAGAACTGCATTCAAAAGGCTAATTGAGCAAGCTTTAAAAAATCTCCATTAATTCATATTTTCATTCTCTGGTGAGGTTGGCATCTCCAGTTTGGCATTATTGCTAAATCCATGTTTTTTCTCACTTCCAGTAGGATTAGGAAGGAAGAAGAATGTTTCCTGTATTCTCTGAGTACCCTGGTCCAAAAATAAGAAGATGCAGAATAAAAGATTAGCAAAAGATGTGTTTGCCTGTCTGATGTGCTCATTTTCCATAAATCTGATTCTAAACCTGGTCAAGCATTTTAAAGTGGTTATCACCAAATATTTAAAAGGAATTTGGAAAGCTATTCTATTTTAAATCAAGCAAATAAAGTAATGCCTATTCAGTGGTGCACTTCATGAGAGAATGTGTGATCCTTTTCCACAGTGCTTTCCAGAATTTGATGTGTGTATCACTCTTCTGGTCTTATTTCAAAAATATCTTCTGAATCAATAGGTCTGGTCTGGCACTCTGAGATTCTGAGATTTCAAACATTCTTTCAGGAGAGGCAGGGGATCCCTGGTGCATCCTGATTAGGAAATGTTTAGAGGTCCAGGTGCCGGTGGCTCACATCTGTAATCCTAGCTACTCAGGAGGCTGAGATCTGAGGGTTGCGGTTAGAAACCAGCCTGAGAAGCAAAGTCTGTGAGACTCTTAGCTCCAATAAACCACCAGAAAATCAGAAGTGGTGCAGTGGCTCAAGTGGTAGAGTACTCATCTTGATCTGAAGAGCTGAGGGACTGTGCCCAGGCCCAGAGTTCAAGACTCACAACTGACAAAAAAAAATGTTTAGAGGAAGTAGAGGAAGTAGTTGATCTTTATTATACTTCAAGAGCCACAATATGGGTACAGTAAATAAAATTGATGGGTATTTCTTTAGACAAAGTATGCTACAGATCACTACTTTGCTATTCTGCTAGACCATAGATAAATTAAACACACATACTCACACTCACACACACACACATCCACACAGACATGATTAGAGCAACATAAATGTGGTCATATCATC
The DNA here is from genome assembly GCF_024711535.1 of Dipodomys merriami. NCBI lineage: Eukaryota > Metazoa > Chordata > Mammalia > Rodentia > Heteromyidae > Dipodomys > Dipodomys merriami. The sequence goes on along the minus strand of NW_027206179.1, from coordinate 17,146,559 downwards.
AAATTTTATACTATAAACTCCATGGAATTTATGAAGACATTATAATAAAAAATTTTCAAATATTCTTAAGAATACTTCATCTTTTTATTGCCATACACATTGACCAGCAGTCAGCCACTGCTCCCTTCCCCCCCCCCAAATGTAGATATTCATTCACATAACAAATGTTCTTTAATCTCTGTCTGTGCCAGACATGAGTTGGTGACTGAAAAACATGAGACAGAATGAATACAGTGTGCTGGAATATGTGCATGCCATCCTAGTCTGTGTAGATCTTATATGTGACAATAAATTATTGAGGAAATAAGTCAGAAGAACTGTTAACAAGGTGAAGCGTACTGTAAAATCAAAACAAAACAAAAAGCAATAAGTACTTTGGCTAGGTGCGGTGGACTATGAATGTCATACCAGCTACTCAAAAGGTAGAGATCAGAAGGACTATAGATCAAACTCAGCTTGACAAAAAGCTTTGGGATTCCCTGTGTCAGCCAATTAAAAACCAGGCATGGTGATCCAAGACATTCAAAAAGTCTAAGTTGAGTCAACCTGGTGGCCTTGGAGTATGAACTGTTCAAGAGCTTGGGGGCATTGCTCAGGCTCTGAGTTCAGACCACAGTCATTCTGGGTATGGGAGAGATGTAGCTTAGAATCAAGAAGAGATCAACATTGAATGCATGTACTGATGTAGTAAGATTTAGACATGTACCAATTGAACATCACGAATTATTTTGTATAACTTTTGACACTCTAACAAAATTAATACCTACAATGGAAGTAGAAAATGTTTTGATTCAAATTTTTAAAATTTTAGGTAAAATTTCTTTTTTTTCACCTAGAATATATGTTCTGAAAATGAGAGCATGTAATTCTCTGTGTTCCTTAATGGATTTTCTCCAAGAAACTTGTCAAATGAAAGCAACTGTTTGCAAGATCCTGCGTTTCTCAGAAAGGATCAAAGGCGGCTTTCTTAATGCATAAAACATGTATGTTTATAATATATCATAAACATTCAATGGATGTGACTCACCTCCACTTCTCTAATAATGCTACCCATTATACTATATATTAGGCTTTAAGTCACATCATTTGGTTCAGTTTCCATTTTATTTTTTGAAACATTCTAGCTTGGGTTTGGCCAAATTGTGCACCAGTTTTACTCCAACTGCATCCTTCATTTCCTTTTATTATAAAGCCCTTTGCATCCTGAACTTTCACCTTCTGCCAGCCCACACTGGATTTAAAAGCAATGGAGAGATTGAGAGATGGTTGGTCATCCAAACAGAATGTCATGCGCTTCATGGTAATTTTCAATTCTTATGCATAGATCTCAGAGCATACCATAAATATATGTATTGAAAAAGGTAAGATGTCTCCATTTTAAGTAAAATACATGAATAAAGTTAAAGCAGGTGAGGTCTTTGAATCAGGAAATTAATTTTCTTCTATTCTATCCAAACCACACATAGAAACTTGATGGAAATTTCTGATGAATGACTAATAGGGCTTTAATCTTGACAAGGCTTTATTTGTTCAAAAGTTAGTTTCTGGGTATGGTAGCGCAAAAAAAAAAGACAATTATCAGGAGATATCCTCTGTCACAGCTCTCTCCGGGGACAGACCAGTCTCAGGTCACAGCTGTGTGCTGTCCACATGCCCCAGGAGACCGCATGGTGGCATGTTGACCTCATGGTATGGAGGTTATGAAAAGGCTCTTGTTCTCACACGTTGTGAATGGACCCAAGGGGACCCCCCCCAAAGGAGGGCAGACCGTAAATTGTCCAGACCCTCTGCCCTGGGTTGCCAATGGGAGGGGCAGATGCAGGAATGCCTGATCGTGACACATTGGGTGGAAGTCATCTGTTCTTCACTTTGCTTTGCTGGGTGCCCTCTTTCATCTTCCTACAAAAAAAAATTAAGTGGAGACCTCAGAAATCTGTTAGCACTTTTCCCCCGGAGTCATGTGGAAGCATTCTATTCCTGGTTTTTGGCCACCCTGTCATGAACACTAGGCAGTGGCTGCCGGCACAGAGTCCATTACTGCAGCAAAACCAACCATCTGCGGAAATACCCAGCATTCAGCCTTTGGAAGCTGGCAGGGACTGCCACTTCATGATGTCTCTGCTCTCTGTCTCCCTCTATCTCTGTCTCCCTCTGTCTCTGTCTGTTGCTGTCTCTGTCTGTCTGTCTGTCTGTCTGTCTGTCTGTCTCTCTCCTTCTCTCTTCCCCCAGGAGTAATCAGCTTTAGAGTTGGGTGGGTCTTAACATTGGAGTTCTTGGTAAAGATAAACACATTAGTTTGCGATGCATCACAGTTTTAGTGAAGAATTTTCCATCACATATGAACGCTCTTACCTATGATTGGTGCTATAGAATTGTCTTTTATTACTAGCAACAAATACTAAGAAATGAAATTAGCAACAACTCTGTATGTTTCCAAGTTTAAGATCCAATGTAAACACTTGGCTTTAAGTTTAAGATAAAAGATGCACAGGCTATAGTATAGGTAGTAAAATTTCTTTTGTGATTGAACAAATAATGACAAAATGTTTTGTAATCAATATGCATGCAATTTTTGTATTTAAAATAGAAGTGTCAATATATCTGTGGTGTGTGTGTGTGTGTGTGTGTGTGTGTGTGTGTGTGTATGTGGGTGTGTGTGTGGGTGTGTGTGTGTGTGTGACTAAATTCAGGAAACAATTCATTCCACTGATGTTTATGAGTCTTCTGATTTGGACTAGACCATGATCAGGAAGGCTCAGAAATGTACAAAACTATTTTAGGGCTTACAGTCAAGAAAAGCACATCCAAAAATTGAAATTGAAATGCAAAGATCATGAATTATTAGATTAGGTTGCACATTTTTAAAGATCTGAGGGGTTGATATCTACTGAAAATAAAGAATTTTCACATGAGGGAAATACAGCAGTGTATTTCTCTTTGGAAGTAGTATTAGACCCTTTACCCAAGTCCACAAGAACAGACCTGTTGAGAATATCTAAGAACAGATGTTATGGTCACTGGGTGTGTGTCACTTTCCCATCTCTCTAAGAGGGTCTTTTGAGATCACAAGGTACATGTATGTGTTGGACATTATTGATAATATTTCCATGTGTTCACTTGAGAAACTTAGTGAAGTCTATATAATTTTATAAGAATGTGTGGAACTTTAAATATGAGACTAAATTAAAGCTGAATTGAAAGTAAGACAAGGTCTTAAAGGCATTTTTATTCAAAACGTTAAAAGACTTGGTGCTTCTCACAGTTAAGAGGCAGCAAGTATGGAAAAGTACAGTCTGGGGACCAGGTAAGACAAGTTGATTGCTGAAGCACTGGTGGGTGTCACAGTTTCCTGAGATTCATTTTCCCTTTACATGAATATTTCATCGCCATGCAAAATTAACATCCTAGAGAGGTTCTGACATTTTGTGTGCATCTGTATGTATCCTGATATGTGTGCATACACACACACACATTGTTAAGTAGGTGAACAGGTAATATGAAATTATTAGGAAAAAATAAACTTTAATGAACCTAATTATATTGTATGGTGACTGTAAGAATAATTGTATATACAGAATATGTGGGAAATCCTTCATTTAAAATCTAATTTATTTTTCCCTTATAACCTAATTTAAATGTTGTACCTAATATTGTAGTGAGTAAAATACAATATAGGAACTGAAATAGGATTCCTGATGTTTAAAGTTAAATTTGCATTAATTATTTCATAGATTAGCTCAAAATCTTTCTGAAAGGATAGTTTAGCAGCCGTAGTAGATAATAAACTTGCTGTAGTTTATTTATTACGAAAGCTTCCCTGCATTGTTCATTAATCATGATTAATTTTAAAACCACATGCCAGCTCTTTAATAATGATTTTAATCTTCAATATTAGATCAATAGAAGATATGAAAAGTTGGTATTCTGTTTGAGAAATACAGAATATATACTCAGAAAAAAAGATACCTCGAGGTGTTTTCATCAAGCCCTTTTACTATTTTAATGTTCTAAACTCAACACTGTTGCCTGCATGCTTATATAACCCCACCACCCACCTCCAAACACAATCGTAAGCCCCAATAATACTTTAATTAAATCAAAAATAGGTAGCATTAATATCATGGACCTTATACAGGGCAGACCATAAACCTCATGAATTTGACCTTACATGTTACAAACTGAAGGGATGTTAAAAATGCAGTTTATTTTAAATGACTAATTTTATTCTTTAAATACCAATTGATACCAACACACAGGTCATTGAGGTATTTCTTTGGTGAAAAATAAGAAATGTGGATCAGACACTTTTCAATTCATTAAGGAAGACTTTGTTCTGCCCACAATGACCTGTGATAGATCAAGGAGGGAGTGAAGTCTGGAAGAGCTACAATCAGGAAAAAGGAGTCCATTGTTTTGTGGTTGTTTCCTCAGGCCTTCCTTATTTGTTCTCTAATTTGATTTTAAACTAAAGGCTTCTTATTAAGATTCTTTTATTTCTGAAAAATAATAGTTTTAGGAGGTTGGCTGTCTGCCAGATCAGAGTTGGATTTTCCATGTGGCTTTTAGGACTTTCTAACACATTGGCTCAAGAGTTTTTTTTTTCCCTTTATTAAACGTCTTCTTAGATGATGGTCTTAAATACCAGTCCTGTTTCTTTGTTCTGGTTTTTTCCCCTTCTTGGTGTGTGTGTGTGTGTGTGTGTGTGTGTGTGTGTGTGTGTGTGTGTGTGTGTGTGTGTGTGTGTGTGTGTGTGTGTGTGTGTGTACGTGCATGTGCCAGAACTGGGAACTGAACTCAGGACCTGAGTCCTGTCTCTTAGCTTTATTGCTAAAGGTCTGAAGGTGAGCCACAGCTCCACTTCCAGTATTTTGCTTGTTCATTGGTGGTATGAATCTTACAACCTTTCCTGCCCAGGATAGTTTCACTCAGTGAACCTCAGAACTCAGCCTACTTAGTAGCAAGAATTACAACATGAGCCACCGGTGCCCAGAATCTCACCAAATTTTTTTCTCAAATTTTCTTTTTTATTCATTACCATTTTGGTTTTCCCTACTTTCCTTTAATATTCATATTAAAATGTCTTTTGAACAAGGTCTTTCTGAGACACCTTAAGATTCAGTCATTTCTTACATAGTCTTTAAACCATTTGTCTCATGAGTCTAATCAACTCATTAAACATTATATTTTTAATACCATTTTCTTTTAGTTTAGAATTTCTAATTCACAGTAGAATTTTGGGGGGGGCTGTGGGTTTTTTGTTTTATAGTTTGATAATTATTTGTATATACATAATTTAGTTTACATTATAATTTCCATTTTATTTTACTTTCATGGGTTGCTTGGGAATATTTTTTATCATTTGACATATATATATATACATTATTAGATAAAATGTTCTGATTATTTCATCTAAACATATAAGAACTTACATTTTCTGCTGTCCATAGTTGTAGTGTTGGTCTGTAAGAATTCTTATTCAACAATACACATATCTAGACAGTGTTAAACATCCTCACTCTGAATGGATTGTTTTCGTTGTAGTAATTTTCTGGTGGTTAAACTATTATGTACACTTCCTAATTTTTGCCCCTCTTTCATCCTTCAATATCCAAGAGTTCATTTCACTGATTTTCTCATTCACCATTTGTAGCTCCTCCCAGGTTTTCCTTTTTTCTTTTTTTCCTCAGAGATATGTAATAGACTTCATAGACTTGACTCTGTTCCTCATACACCTGATCTCTTGAAAAGACTTCCAGTATATTCAGCATTGTTGAATGAATGTCCTCTTCTATGTCAAGGTCACCCGCTTGAGGCTTCTTCTCTCCCAGGTTTCCACCTCTGGCTCTTGCTATGTATGGCACACTGGGTGCATGAAATCGCGTGCACAGTCAGGTTCTACTGGTAATGTACTTCTTCCTGTGTTCTGCTTTTCCATGTTAGAGGGGAGTTGTCTGCTATTTTTTTCCTTCTCTGTCCACTAACCTTTACTTGTTAGGTTTCTTGGTTCTTTGTTTATCATGCAAAATAGTTGCATTTTGCAAAGAAAAGGAACATTAAACCAACAAGTCAAAAAAAAAAAAAAAAAGAAATGGAAGGCATACAACTCCAAATACATATTATCAAAAGCATTCATTCTCCTGAGATAGTTCAATTGGAAATTATTTCAAAGCAAAATTTTTACTCTATTTATCCTAGTAGTTGTTATTTTCCATATGTTTCATGGTGTTTGAGGGAACACAGGATAAGGAAGACACAGACATTTACAAAGATTTATATGTATATGCATCCATGTTTGCATAGCTTGCATATGGTAGAATTAGGAAGCTACAGAAAGAGAGAGAGAGACAGAAAAGAGAGACAGACAGGAGAAATTCACACAGAAGAGGGGTATAATGGAGAGTTACCATTATGAGAAACTGTTTTAGATCATCTTTAGAAGTATATGAATGAAATAAATTATCTTCATCTTTCTTAAACACCAAATACAAAAGAAAAAAAAAACTTTCATGTCTTTTACCCTTTCTCTCCTTCTTGACATCGGTTTACACTTTAGAGGCACCACAGGAAATTATGAATGAAAGACAAAACAGTGACTTTCAATTGCCTCAGTAAGGCCTGTAGACTGCCAGCATTTTTGTCACCAATAATTCTCCCATAAACACTGGTCTTTCCTCTCATTATGCAGACTGTCATGTTTTATTGAACCACATAATTTCACCTAATTAAAATAAGCACTCTGTACTTTTCTCCCCCACTCCTTTTTCTTTAACTGGACAAATGCCAGTAATTACATTTAGAATGCCCTAAGTGGACAGTTCATTAAATATTCATTTTGGTGCTTCTCTGCACTATCTGATACAGCTACTGCTACTGCTTTCCATATTAATATTCATATTATTTATACAATCTGAAAAAGCAAAGAACACTTTTTTTTTTAAGCCAAAGTTGGTTAGGTTCATTGAGGTGTTGGTTACACTATCAGAAGAGCTATGTTATTTGTCAAGTATGGAGTGTGACTCTTAGCAAAGCTCTCAGAATTAATTAGTTTCTAAATTATTTGATTTTTAAACAAAACAAATGCAAGTTTTTCTCAGGCAGCCAGTCTTGTATGTAACTAGCTCTCTCTTTTCTTCTTCCTCATAAATAAGTGGCAGATTTTTAACCTTCTCCTTCTGTGCTACAGTTATTTAGCAGGTACACAGTGTAGTTTGGGAAAGAACTTAGAAGATAATTCAGCAGAGGTGATAGACACAGAGCTCTGTGTGGAACTCTGTACAGACACCTAATCTGAGCTACGATACAGCTTATGAAATTGAAAAAAAGGAAAAAAAAGTAGATTCTTTTTAATTTTTATTTTTGTATGAAATCACTGGGCTTTCCTTAGAAGAGGAGAGGTTGGAGTACCCACACACAAGATTCTCTGAATTGAGGAAAGTAAAGATTTGCAGCCTAGCACCTTCTAACATTTCTGTCACCTTTTCCCTGATTTCAGGTGCACCTGGTTTTGCATAAAACTGGCTTCTGATTCACAGGTAAAGTAGCCACGAGGAAGCATCTATTTTATGAGGTTTAAAGCGGCAGCAGTAGGTTGATTTCCTATTAAAAGAAGATCCTGGTGTGAAGTGGGCTTGCAGTTTGACAGATCAACACCTTTTTATTCCATTTGCTCACTTCTATTAGCAGTTCTTACCTTGCAACTGAATTTCATTTTCAGACAGATTTGAAATCACACCGAATCCCATTTGCACAGATGGATAGACAGACAGGATAGCAAGCAATTTATGACAGCAGAAGGCTGCAACCGAGACTCAATCTTCACTCAGTGAGGCTGAGACATCAGGGTGGTCCATGCCAGACCTACCCTACCTGGCTGAAGCCACCCTTTCCTGCATCCCATCCCCGAGGGGATGTTTTATTAGATATTCATTGGATTCTTTCATAAGCTCTGCAGTGGCTGACAAGAAGCATTGCCACGTACATAGCAAGTGTGGGACTCACAGTCCTGACTCTAAGCCTTACATTTATATATATATATAGATAGATAGATAGATAGATAGATAGATAGATAGATAGATAGATAGATAGATAGATATATTCCCAGGACTTACGGCATCAGCTCTAAGTCTTACATTATTATATACAGGATTAACACAAGGTACCTACCTGCCCCTTTTGCTGTTAGTTCTTTCATATGGATTATTTCCCTCTTGGCAATATTTAGGAAACAGAAAACATGTACAAAATCATCTTATTTAATATCAGACTTACATTCTTTTTGTCTGTACATTTTGTTTAATTTTACCAAAATAGCATTTTACCAAAATGCATGAGTCAGAGGCACTTTCAGAATAATAAACCTCATGCATGAAGTTGACAGGTTTTTTTTACAACAGAAACTATATCTACCTCACCCCTTTTAGAAGTTGAATTTAATTTAAATTTCCTTTTTTTGTTCCATGAGGTAACACGTCTCTCATCTTCATACTGTCACATGGTCATTTTGAATCATGCCCAGGGTACTAGTTTTGTTTTCTCTTGTGTCTACTTTTGGAACTTCCAATAGTTAGATACTAAGAATAAATATTTCCTGCCTCATCTGTTCCTTAAAATAATAAGAAACCTGTCTCCTAAGTGACAAAATGACTTCAATTTGTGACAAGTTGTGTACATATGCTTTATTTTTTAACAACAATAATATTAGTTTCAATTTTTCAAGAGATCATGCGTGTTTATACAGTGATTCTCATTCTGCTTCCCACTTCCATCCAGTTTTAGGCCTGATGTTGTGTAGTTACTTATATATTTAGTTTTTGATACTATTAGAGTTTGATCTCGGGAACTTGAGCTTTGTTTGTTGGTAGTAAGCTTGGAGTTTTGCTACTTATTTCTGGAGATGGAGCCTTGGGAACTTTCCTGCCTGAGTTGGCTTCAAACGATCTTCCTCTAGCACTCAGACTTCTGAATTGCTAGGGTAACATGAATGACTCAACACGACTTTACATACTTTAACCTACTCATAAAGTTGTTTATTTTTCATACTGAACAATGAGAAAATATGTCAGATTTTAGGAAAAGTGCACATTATTTAAAATGAAAATAACCTCCCAAACTCAAACTTCCAAACAAAAATGTACTTAATAGAATTCTTGATGAAGGATACACTTTGAGAATATTAATGCCGATGTGAACGAAATTAGATTTTTCAAAGAAAGAAGCGATGCTCATAGAAAGGTTAGCCAGAGTTATTTGAGAGAACAAATTCAATTTGTTGAAAATTACCTTTGTGGAACTGCATGAAGACCTCCCTGTGAGGGCAGCATTGTTCCTTATTAGGAAAAGACAGCTCCACACCGACATACACAGCACAGGGCGAACTTGATTTCCAGGTCGCTGAAGCTGAGAAGAGCCTTGTGGAGCTCTTAGCATTGGGTACCTCCTTGCTTTTCTGCTCCATCTTCAAAGCCAGCCATGCCAGACCTCGTTTGTCTTCTGTGAGCCAGTCTGACCCTCGCACCACCGCCCCTCTTCTCCACTTCAGGGAGCAAGTTTGGCTCCAGCCTCAGCTGTGTCAGTCAAGCCGGTCTTCTCATCTGTAAACATCTGCTTTGCAACCATCCTTCTATCTGCAACCTGCATGCCCTTTTGCCAAGTAATGTCACTGCTTCCCAGGGGCTGTTGTCTGGCATAGTGCAAGGAGTCCACACCGCGGTCCACGGAGAGACCCTGCCCCTCTAGGCATCTCTCAGTTTTCTCCGTTTGGAATTCCACTGGTTTACTGGGGAGAGTGTGAGGACAGAGCGACCAGAAGGTTAGGCCAAGCAATGTGAAGCAGAAGGTGAGTACAAGGTTTGGTGTAGTGGGAACGAAAAACTAAGAGGAGCTCTGCTCCTGACAAACCCTTCAGAGCAAAGGCCAGGAAGGAAAGCAGGGGAGGCCTTACCTGCTCCAGGCCTCTGTCAGTCCCACGGTTCCCTGCAGGGGCCAGGCCTCAGAGCACCTGATTTTGCTGAAGAGAAATCCCTAGAGAAAATTCTCAGCATTTTTCCCTCTGTTTTGAAATGTGTGGGATTAAGACCTTTACTATTTGCTATTGGTGCAGTTTCCGTATACTACTAACCTTCCATAACTGGATCTCTCACCAATAAAGCTCACTTATGTTGCTTCTTTATCTGAAATGAGCTCTGGTTTTCTTCCATTTCTAATTATGTGAAAGACCTTTTCACCAACTAGCATGAGATGAGATTTTTGTACAAAGAAATAGTCATTATATTTTCTCTTTTTTTTTAATTTTTAGTTTTTGTGTCAGTCTTAGGGTTTGAACTCAGGGTCTGGGTATTGTCCCTGAGGTTTTTCTTTACTAAAACTAGTGTTCTATCACTTAAACCACTGTTCTACTTCTGGCTTGTGAGTAGTTAATCAGAGATTTAAAGACTTTGCTGCCTAAGCTAGCTTCAAACAGCAATCCCCTGGTCTCAGCCTCTAGAGTAGCTAGGATTACAGTAGGCAAGAGCCACCAACACCTGGCTTTACCCCATACATTTTTTAGAAAAGAGCTGGTTACAAAATTTTTTACATGGTAAAGGTATTATTTTTTGAATTAGAACAACTTTTTTTTAAAGACAATCCTATTTATCATATTGCATTGCATTTCCTTAATTATAAATATCACATCAATAGTTAATTAAAATATGATGAGTGGAAGTGATACTGTGACTTCAAGTGGTAGAGTGCTAGCCTTGAGCAAAATGAGAAAAGAGCTTAGGGACAGCACCTAGGCCCTGAGATCAAGTCCCAGGACTGACAAAGGCTTTTCATGGAAAAATCCAAAAAGAACATACTTTTTTTTTATTGTGAAACTACCATACAGAGGGGTTACAATTACATGAGCAAGGTAATGAGTACATTTCTATAACATACTTTTCAAACACATGAGTGAGGAAGAATAGAGGTCATTTTGTCAGAGATCTGTACAGCCTTTCATCTGTTGGTGTGTGCATTTCTGGAGAAGAAGCATATTATCCAGCCAATCCATACTTTTTCCTGTTTCTACATTATACTCTAACCTGGATCTTACACTCTAGTGTTTGTCAAAAAAGGTAAATAGAAGTTTCTCATTGTGTGAAAACACGATGAATTACACATTATAAGTAAGTTCCCTGGTGGATTTGCTTTTGTTTGTATCCATCATCTTCACAGGAAATGTGGCTAAATGAGACACAACCATCAGCTCAATTCAGCATATGTAGCTGACTTGACACAATCTGGAATATTTCTAGAAGCAATTTGGGGACCAAATTTGGCAAGAATAATGTTATTTGTTTCACTGCCTTTTTGAATAAAGCCTGATAAACAAATACATTAATATATTGGGTTGATTGATGTGACATTGCATTTTGCATATGTTAGAAAAAAGAAAAGTACTGACAATTTCATATGGCTTAACTTAGTATAATATTAATGAGCAACTACCCAGGTGTAATGTTTTTAGTTTTGCATACTATTTTTTAATTAATAATAGTCCTTGGAACCAGAGTGTCTTCATTATTCCATCATTTTAATAGATACCTTACTTTCTTACCTTTTATTCATTTATTTATCTATTTACTTATTTATTTACCTCTAGAAGAGTTTGAATTCAGGGCCTTGTACTCTCTCAACATCCATATTTTTCTGGAGCTCTACTATTTGAGCCAAGACTCCTGCCCACCTTTTTGTTAGTTATCATAGATATGATGTCGCACATACCTTTCTGTCCAGTTTGGCTATGAACTTTGATCCTGGTAAATTTCAGCTTCCTGCATAGCCAAGATCAAATAAGTGTGCAACTGGCAACCAGCAAATTTCGTAGTTATTTTTGTATGTACTAACACCATAATCATCTTGATAGGATCTTAGTGCTGCATCAACTAATCCAAGTGAAAGTTAATTAACTTTTTAAATTTAGAAATTAATCTTCTCTACCTCTGAACTCTATCCCAATGTACAAGGGACAAATGCAATTTTCTATATGATTTTAGGTCATTTTCCAATGAAGCTCCTTTAAATAAGCGATTATTTTGTTCTTCACAGCATATAGATACCAAGGAGCCTACAGAAATAATTAATATTAACTGTATATTCCTAGTGCCCGTGTATAAGGCATTTCTACAATGCAGTACTGAGCAGCAGGAAGTAAGGGCTTGATCAGAGGGAATGTAATCCGTTCTCAGCACATTCTAGAATGAATGAAGTTGGGCTGTGTTCATCTTTGGGGACTGTTACTAGAGTAAGGTTGGGGCAGCAAAGACGGCCCTGGAAATGGGTGGTCGGGTCCACCGTACTTTTCCAACTATACCTTTCTGTGCAACACCACCCTCCCCAATGCTTGAGGGGCCAAAGCCATCAGAGCTGGCAGTCAGTAGGAAGTCACATAAGACAAATATTTAGTCGCAGTTTGGTTGGAGGTGCTTGTACTGCCTACAGCTTCTTCGGTGTGAAGTTAATTTTCTACTTACCATCCTTCCATGGAAACAGTCCTTACTGTCAGAGCATGTCCATTTCCACCGTGATGCATCCATCTGGTAGCAGGGCTGTCTGAGCAGAGACTCTGGAGGCGTGTGTTTATTGGTTGTGAGACTTAATTATGTACAAGGCACAGCAACACTCACTCTTCCAAAATATCTGATTCTTGTAGGAGTGAAAGTTAGTAGCACTAAATGTCATCAATCATGATTTTAGGCTAAAGAAACTATCCAGAATCAAAACAACCTGTACACAATGGAAATTTACGCAGCCATTAGGAAGAATATTATGTCCTTTGCAAGAAAATGAATGGAGTAGAACAAATCTCGTGAGATGAGCCAAGCCCAGAGACACAAATGGTGTGTGCTCTCTCATATGTGGAAACTAGATCTAGATACCCTGGAACATTAAAAAAAATAGGATTCTAGACATTCACATGCAGTGAGGCCAGAGGAGACACTGTTAGGAATGGAACAGAAAGCCCATGCCTAAGTGCATCTGATCATACGAATAATATTTATCAAAATGAACTCCAGGAAATGGAAGCATGAGTTTTTTCTTTGTTTTTGATGTTTTTGTTTCTTTTGGATTTGTTTGTGTATCTGTCTTTGGGAGTGTAAGGGGAGGCACAGAAATAGAGGGACAAAGGCTAAACAAATGCAAGAAGGGTACACACTGGACACCAGCTTAAAAATACATCATACAACGTGTGGGTGGGATGGGAGGGAAAAACTGGAAGAGAGTAAGGGAAGAGGTGATAGTGCCCCAAAGGAACTATACTAGTTTGTTGAACAATATAACTCTAACCTTTCTGCTTAATAAAGAACTTTTACATTAAAAACAAGTGCTAGTCAATCATGCAGAAGGTAATACTAAATTGCATATCTTTTCTGTGTGCCAAACAACATTATAAAATCATCTGCATTATGGAACTCTAACTGGGCTTCATACTCTCCCTTGGCTTCTTTTCCCATGGCTGGCACTTGTCTCTTTGAGCAATTCCTTTTGCTCTATTTTTTTTTGCTACCTAGTTAGAAATAGGAGTCTAGGAGGCTAGGAAGGTAGCTCAGTGGTATAGCACTTGCCTTGCATGCATGAGGCCCTGGGTTCGATTCCTCAGTACAACATAAGCAGAAAAAGCTGGAAATGGTACAGTGGCTCAAGTGGTAGAGCACTAGCCTTGAGCTGAAGAGCTGAGGAACACAGGCCCAGAGTTCAGGCCCCACAATTGACAAAAAAAGAGAAAGACAGAAAGAAAAGAAAAGATATTTGAGTCTCACACATTTATCTTCCCAGGCTAGCTTTCAACCCTCATCTTCAGCTCTCAGTCTCATGGTAAACTAAGATTATAGGTATGAGTCACTGGCACCCAGCTACATGCATTTTTCAAAAACAATTCTAACTTCGCTATCTTTTTTTCTTTTTAAATTCCATACTCCAGACATTCTATAAACAGCTATAAACTGGTATCTGACTATTTTAGGAAATACAAGAAGGAAAACATTTTATGTGAACTAGGTGGAATAAGGAAATATTCTGTAAGGAAGCTAAGTACACATCACAGTCAGGCAAATTCGGATAAATGGATGCTTTCAGATAAGGAGAACTGAGACAGGGCTCTGTCTGTGGCAACCCATGGCTCATCTGAAGCAAGAAGTAAAGGACAGAAAGCCATCACTGGGAGGTGAAGTCAAACCCAGTGTTGTCGAAAGCTTAATACTGCTGTGACCTTTACCCATCAGCCGTGTGAGCCACGGAGATCTTTGAACAGATAAGTGACTTTAATATAATCTGTATTTTATTAAGGAAATTCTGGCATCAAAATGAAGGATATAAGGAGCAATAGACTGTATCTAGAAAACCCTTGCAAAGCAATTGAAATAGTTCATGTAAGAGATAAGGCATTGTTATGAGGAGTTGGTCAAAGGATAGAATTAGGGAAAGAATATAAGAGTAAATATGCATTAGCAATTTTCTAGATTGTTCAGGGACAGCCAGGTAGGTGAAGGCCATGAAGAGCTAGGAGGTTGTATGTAAAATTTTCAGTGGATAAAACTGGGAGAATAAGGGAGACATTGAGAGAAGGGACATAATAACAGTAAGCTTGGGTAAGAGGGTATTTTTAAAGTGAAGCTCATTGATATGGGTGTGTGTCTAAGACTTTTGGGAATATCCAACTGTGACTTTTGGAAAGCATAGATCGCAGGCCTTCCTTGAAAGAACGCAGACTTCAAATGTAAAGGACATGACAGTAGACTGAAATGCTGAAAACATTTCTATTTAAAGGGTGTGAGAGATTGCCAGAAATCTCTCAAAACTGTAATCAAAGAACTGAAATGTATATTAGAAATGTACTGAGGACGCACCTTATGCAAAATATTGTTTTAAGAACCTTCCATACGTATACCCTCCTGTATCATAACACTGTCATGGTCTAGGAATTGAAGTGAGATGAGCAGGGCAGGCAGCAAGTCATCAATAAAGCAAAAAATGGTCCAAGCGTCAGGTGCATTCACAGGTTCAGGTCCATTTGCCTAAATATCCAAACACCTTGCTTCCCAAACAATATTGGAATACTGGATGGCCACGGACAGCAGTCAGTATTGTCCCAACAAAGACTCACCCATGGCTAGCTAGAGGTTACCTTAAGCCCTCTGCATTTCATTACTGGTGCATAACCCTTTTGGTTCCAAAAGTATCTTATTAGGTAAGATCACTGTCCAGCTCGTGGTTACTAGCAAAAACCATTCTTTCAACTATAACAACAGCTAGGGACTTACCCATGGCTTTCCTTTTTGATAAGAAGTATATTCATTATCTTGCTCATGTAATTGTAACCCCTCTGTACAGTATTTTCACAATAAAAATAAATAAAAATTAAAAAAAAGAAAAAAAAAGAAAAAATCATACCCTCAAGGACAATTCTAAAAGGGTCAGGCCATTACCACTGCTTTGTTATGGTCCAGATTGTATATGTGAACCACATATCCAGTAGGTATGTAGGTAAAATGTAGATTCAATCTCTCAACACTTGACTTGTCCAAACATGGTAAATCCTAAGGAAAAAAAATAGCCATGCCTAAGTGATTAAGATGTTAGCTGATAAATTGTATTTTCATGGGCTTACCAAAATCCAGACCATCTGGTGACCTTCAGATTACATCAAAATATGTAACACCCCTGTGTTTCTTTAGCTCTGTATACCAATTAACAGGGCACATGTAAATTGTTGTGAGGTTTATCTTTCAGAAAGTTACATGTTTGTTTAACTAGACCCAAGAGATGAAGTGACCAAGTAGAGAGGAAGAAAAAAAAGGAAAAAAGGAGATACATACATTGGATGATGACACTGTTAATTAAGTAAATCATGACATTTATAGTCAGGATAGAATTGAAGATTATATGAACCCTTAAATATGTATTTTAATGTTTTCGTTTATTTCATGCATGTGTTTCTAAAGCATTTATAAGATTATTTCTTTGTTGCTTTGTATGTCCCTCCCCCACAGTGTAACCCCCGCTTTCACTATATTTGATGTCAGTATAACATGTGGAGGAGATGGGGACAAACAAGTCGTTTAAGGATTCAGGTGGACCTGTTGCAACAATGAGAAGTACAAAATGTCATGTCAAAACCAGCTTTACAATGTCGGTGTGTGTGGGGGAGGGGGGTATAATTGGGTGGGGGGAGGGGGGTAAAATTGGGTGGGGGGAGGGGGGAGGCGGGGAAGGGAAGTGAAGGGTAAACAAAGGAGGAGGCTGCAATGCTTGGTAAGAAATGTATGCATTATCCTGCCCATGTAATTGTAGCCCCTCTGTACAGTATGTTCTCAAATAAAATAAAATACAATTTAAAAAAAAAAAGAATTGAAGATTATAATGTTACACAATATGAGCAGATACATAAAAGAAGAATGAGGACTGACAGGGGTCAGGGCAGCAGGAGGGAACAAGTGAGGAAAATGGGAGGACAAATCTGATCAGAGTGTGTTCTGTCTGCCTGTATGAAATTGCCACAATGAAAAGCAATGTGCTATACTTAATATACCCTAAAAGAAACTTCTAGTCTTATAGGCATATTTTTCAAAAGAAATACATAATTTAGCCATAGTTTTGTAGGTAAGACTAATAGAATCCATAGAAGACACAAGTTCTATTGTTCCTTCCCTCCCTCCCTCCCTCCCTTCCTCCCTCCTTCCTTCTTTCCTTCCTTCCATCCTTTTATTTTCTGGCAATAATGGGGATTGAATTCAGAGCCTCAGGTTTGCTACCACTTGAGTTACTCACCTAGTACTTTTGTTTTTAGTTTGTTTTTCAGAGTCCTGTGCTTTTGCCTGAGTCAGACTTAGGCACTGTCTTCCTACTTTTAAGAAGCTGGGTTTGACAGTATGAACCACCATGGCAGACACTCAGTTGCTGTTCTTTTTTTTTATTGTGAAAATACAGTAATGAGAAGTTACAATTACATGGGCAAGATAACGAGTCCATTTCTTATCAAGCATTGTTGCCTCCTCTTTGTTTCCCCTTCCCATACACTCCCCCATCTTCCCCCCCCCCCAAATCCCCCTCACCAAAGTTGTAAAGTTCATTTTTCAACATA
Organism: Dipodomys merriami; assembly: GCF_024711535.1. Classification (NCBI taxonomy): domain Eukaryota; kingdom Metazoa; phylum Chordata; class Mammalia; order Rodentia; family Heteromyidae; genus Dipodomys; species Dipodomys merriami. The sequence goes on along the minus strand of NW_027206179.1, from coordinate 17,129,458 downwards.
ACAACTTGTACATCTCATTGATGCAATGGGTCCACCTGTATCCCTATCAGTTGCTGTTCTTAAACTTGTGCTACAGCTTTGGTTAGGAGTCAGATCTTAATAAAGTTTCTACCTTTGGGAGTGGAGAAGACTCACAGAAGTTGTAAGGAATATTTTTTTTAACTAACTAAAGTATATTATTTGTTTTTCTGGTTCTTGTAAATAAGAATTGTGGATTTTAAAATTGATATTTCCCAGAAACACAGAAAAGTCCAAAATCTTTTAATCAACTTGTAAGCTAAAACGTAGCACATCCATTCGCATAATTCATGGAAATAGTGAGGTTCATCATATAGAGATGAGATAGTTTTTACTGGTGACTTTATTTCCTTTTGGTAGAGGAGTAAAAAGAATGTATTAAAACAGAAGATTTGAGTTGATGATTCAATTTTTACTACTTAGTCATTTCAACTCAGAAAATACCTATGTCACAACTTGGTCTTTCTCAATGTTATAACGATCAGCCCTGGCTCACAAAGACATCTAAACAGCCCTAAAGTATTCTGCGAATAGCAGAGCTATTATTATTGGCTTCAATATCAGAAATACAGTAACTTGACAGTATTTGGCTGGATGGCTTCAGTTAATGTGAATGAAATCGTATTTTGAAATCTACCTTCTAAATATCATCTTAATTGTCTACAGATAGTTTTCTTTACCAAACTCAAATCCAGATGTACATTGACATTTGGCTGCTGTATTTTTGTGGAAAACATATAATGAAATTAATTTTTTTTAAGTTATAAGTAAGAATGTCTAGGTCATCAATCTATCCTGGTAAACATATGTACCCTCTGGAAAGATAAGAGCTTTATGTTACAATTAAGAATCTCTACTTCCCAGTAGGATGAATTTCAGCTTAACTTCATCGCATTGTACTCCATAATTCCCTCATCTACCTGCTTATATAACATTGGTGAATTGTTTTATTTCCTGAGATATCATGTGCAATATGCCTAGAAAATATCAGGGAAGAAATAGATCTTCCTTATCCCTTTTTTCTTTTATCACTCTTTGTTTATTTCTATGCACCTATGCAAAATTGAAATATAAATCCAATATTTTCATTCTAAAACTTTCATTTTCATTCTTCAGTTACTTTGTTCTAGTTCCATTTTTTCTGGTAAATACTGACCACTTATTCAAATTTAATAGGTTTTTGTGCCTGCCCATTAAAAAAATTAACATTATATGAAAGAAACTTCTCAGCTACTATAAGTTACAAAGCTTCAATTTTTTTTTAATTTCAAGAATATAGGGATAATACTATGTATCAGGAAAGTTTTAAGGGAAACCCCCCCCATAGACTTGAGGTCATAGCTTGAAACTCAATTTAAATTATATATCTGTTCAATTTAATTTATATTAAAAGTGAAATAAATTGATGATAAAAATCTACTTGCTGGTTGTCAGCTTCTGCCCAGTTTATTTAGATCACTGTATTTTAGGCTGATCTGAATAAATAATGTTTAATTGACATTGAGCACAGCTGACATGCTAGCCAAATCTGAGAAATCACTATTTAAGACCAGAAAGATCAGGCTTTTGGTTTGTGTTTTGTGTTACATATTTTATGCTGACTCATTGGAGTTACTTCATTGATTTTTCTTTTACTCTTTTTTTTAATATAAGAAAAACACTTAAATCTCTTTCTCGTGAGATAACAAATGAAAATACCACTTGGCAATTTCTGCTTGTGAATTTTGATTTATTGATGACTTGAAAATATCTAGAGAGATTATGTGTTATATCCAGAAAACACAATGTCAGGTCTGTGAGAGGTTTTCCAGATCTGTTTGGGATCTCTCCCTAGATCCTGAGCTGGACTTCTAAAAACATATGCAACCCAGTTCATGGTGAATAAGGTAACAGAGCAATTTACAGAAAGGGTCCAGGGAAAACTCCCTTTTGAACCCCGAGGTTTACAAAAAAAAGCACCTACACATTTATCAGCTTTTTAGAAGACCTTCAGAAGAATGTCCTGTGAGATGATTAATTTTGTTATAAGATATGTTTACAAAATACAGTATGAACAATATATATGTAAATACAAATATACATATTTGTATATTATATATATTAGTATTTATATGCATTGTATGTGCATACAATGATTATCCTCTTGAATTATATAATAATTTTTAAATGAGTGCAAGTTTCAGGGTAAATATGAGAAAGGAAATCTATGTTTTCATCTGACTTCCAAAGGTTTCACAACTGTCAATAAGTTGTGTTTTAACACTAAGCAGGATCTTAGGATATTATAAGTTTCTGTTCTGTAAAATGAATGTTAAACCCTAACCTCAACAATTATTTAAGCAAAATGAAAAAAAAATAGTTTGTACGTATGAAGTCCCTTAGATGCTCTGGTAACTTTGTATATTCGTCATGTGTGTAACAATGTAGTTGCTTGAAAATGTAACATTTAAATCTATAAAAAGAATTTCAGAGCAATATAAATGCTTATTCACATTTAAGTGGACACTACTGGAACACTAGATGAGTGAATTTTATGTCAGGGTTATAGTCACATTACATACTAATCAATACAGACCTTCCCAGCTAATACAAGCTTACAGTAAGTGATCTTATTCATTCCATTAACTCAGACAACATTTGGCTTTACAAAGTACCAAGGTGGAAAGACCAAGAGAAAACAAGATATTTTGCCTCAGTTGCTGTATCATTTTATAATTTTACGACTCACTGCATTGAGCATGCACAGCAATTTACTGTGTATTGAAGCAGCTCTACCATTATACTGTCCAGGGCAGCTCAGAGGCTGTGATTGCTAATTTCCAGTGCAGGGTCTGCGTTCTTCCTCTCTTGCGCAATCCATAGGTAGATACATGTAAGGGGATATAAAGTCAGCTTTCAGAAATGCTTGCTTCTGGGAACCTCTTCCAAAATCAAACCTGCAATTAAGCCACAGTGTTTCAGACACAGTATTTTGAAATGTCTCTACTTGCATCCTACCAACCAGATTGTGCATCACCTGTGTCTCAGTTACAACATCTGCTGATTTCCTGCAAATCTCCTTGCCCACGTGGCAGGGAATGCGGAAAAATGTTCCCTAATAACCACATGCAGTAATTGGTGCCAATTTAGCTCAACTGCTCTTCTCTCATCTTTTTTTCTTTTTTTTTTCCTTTCTCCTAGCAAGAATAAATTTATGCTAAAATAACTTCATGCAGGTAAGGTTCATTCTTCTTCGGGGGATGTTTAAAGTAGGGAAAGCTAAATGTAGATGGGATTATCCTAGGATTTAAAATATCAAGCAAGCAATAACCTTATTTACCATACAGTTTTCAGATGCATTAGGCAAATGGTATGTTTTCTTAATGATTAAATCTTATTGAAAATAGAATGTAAGGGGGAAAACTTAAAGGTTCCACAAAAAGAAACTGTTCCTTAAAGTTTATGTTTTCAAGTGCTGGCCATGGCTTTTCCAAGCCTTGTTTCTGAATGGATCCATTTTCTTTCATGGTCAGTATTAGCATAATTCCTGACAACAGTCTTTTTCCCCAGCCCTTCCCCAGTGTATGTATGGAACCAACCAGCTGGAATTAAGGGCTAAATAATGAAGGGTCCTCACTACTGCTGGTCCCCACATATACCCATGTGCCTTGGCCACATAATCCTGCTAGTGAAGGCTGCCTGATTATTACCATAAATCAACTTGCCCAGAATGCCAGTAACCAATTCAGCTGAGTAGTTTTCATATACATTTGCCAAATGTATTCTATTTGAAGCTGTATCAATCACTTTCCCAAACTTTTTGCCAGTCATATAGAAGAAAGAAGAAGAAAATAAAAACCTTTGTTTCCTTAAATAGTAATGTACTTCACAAGCACCTGAGACTATTTTACAACAATGTATAAGTGGTGTGATCTCAGGCAAACAAAGCGAGATTTATGTATTTCCTTCCTTCCTTCCTTCCTTCCTTCCTTCCTTCCTTCCTTCCTTCCTTCCTTCCTTCCTTCCTTTCTTCTTTCCTTCCTTCCTTCCTTCCTCCCTCCCTCCCTCCCTCTCTCCCTTTCTTTCTTTCCTTCTTTCTTTCTTTCTTTCTTTCTTTCTTTCTTTCTTTCTTTCTTTCTTTCTTTCTTTCTTTCTTTCTCTCTCTCTCTCTTTCTCTCTCTCCCTCCCTCCATCCTCCCTCCCTCCTTCCTTCCCTCCCTCCCTCCCTCTTCCTTCCTTCCTTCCTTCCTTCCTTCCTTCCTTCCTTCCTTCCTTCCTTCCTTCCTTTCTCTCTCTCTCTCTCTCTCTCTCTCTTCTCTCTCTCTCTCTCTCTCTCTCTCTTTCTTTCCAAGGCTAGCACTCTACCACTCTAAGGCACAGCTCCATTTCCAGTTTTCTGGTAGTTTATTGGAAATAAGAGTCTCATGGACTTTCCTGCCTGGGCTGGCTTCGAACCATGACCTTCAGATCTCAGCCTGCTGGGTAGCTAGGATTACAGGCATGAGCCTGCAGTACCAGGCTGTATTTTCTTTATAAGATGTGCCACTGATGAGATCAACACAGAGACAACCATCTCATTCTGTAACATCTCATTCTGTGCGGAATGGTACACAAACCTGAATTGTCTTCGGCTCATTTCTGTCTGCTCTAAAGGTTTTGTATTTGAGGGAACAGGGAAAAGTTACTTATGATTTCTGTTTTAACAAAAGCATGTACAGAAACAGGAAAAAGGGAGAAAATTAAAGAAGAAAAGCTGAATCCAGAGGAAGAGTTGTATTAAAAGAAGACTCAAGAAGCAAAAGCCCCAGGTACCAGATAGGTTACTTGGTTCTGAGTACATTTATTGAAGTAGCCAGAAGGCTCACCCAGAGAGATGTAGAGGTGAACTACAGATTCATATTTTCAGTAAATCAAGGCATAAAGATATTAACCCTGAAAATGATTTTAAATCTTCTACCTTACCCGTGGATGAAATATGCTAAGCCAAATCCTATTGCTTTAAAGCTTTCAAAACAAGAAGACAGAATCTGCATCTTCATTTGAATGGAAAAGGAATGTAAAGAATTGACTTTGTCCGAATTGTCTTTTGTGAGATAATTGTCACAACTAGGGGATACTCAGGCTCTTGAATTCAAATCAAAGGGCCATTAAATTCTATCAGTTCCATTACTAAGACACAGGAGTAGAAATCCAAGCTATCAGAAAAGCTTGTACCTGGTACCCACAAGGTTTTAATTTCATTTATAAGAAGCACTTAGGAATTACTGTATATAGAAATTTCATAGCTTTAAGCATCTCTTTCTGTGGCCTTTAAGTTTTAAACGCCGGGCCTCATAATTACTAGGCAAACACTGGCACTTGAGCTGTACCTGCTCCCAGTCTATTTACCTATACTTCGTATAGCCATCTATTCTTCAATGATTTTTTTCTATTTTCCCATAAAAAAAACAAAGTTAAACAAGATTATTTTAGGATAATCTGTGACATCCATTGAAAAGTGATATCAAAATTAATCAGTGGCATTTATAAATTATTCCAAATCATTAATCTCAATTGTGAAAATATCAGGTAAAAAATATAAGATGAAAATGTTTTTCATATCTTATATATATGTATTATATGTGCATACTATATATAAAGTACTAAATATGTATTAACTACATAAATAAAATGTGATAAAACATAGCTACATGTTGTAATCATTTAGACAAAAACTCAATTTTCATTACTTTTTAGTGGCAGTTAATGTCACAAATGATTAACTTGACATGTTAATTAAGTACAAAAGGCCATTGATAGAGACTTTGCTTGAAATTGAAACTGAATCATAAAAGGATAGAACAAATTATTTTTTTAAAAATGAGAAAAATGAAGGAAACGAGTAAAATGTGGAAATCTAGTTCTAAATTAACATGGGAAATCGCTGCTTCATAGCAAGCCATAGCCTATAGCATTTTTTTAAGACATGATTCAGTCCACAATGATTTCTATGGGAAACTGGAAATTGGAGAGTTGTTTCTGAATCAAATAATCAGGTCTATTTTAGCAAAGGTTCAAGAATTATTTAATAAAGTCATATAATCCTTTGTTCTCTCCAACTTGGCTGTTGGTTTCATTGTTTTGCTAATTAATTTCCCTCAATTGCAGTCAGCATTATCCCTCCCCTCTCCAGTAAGTAAATGCTATGTGCCATCTGTTTAACTGAAAAAATAGCAGTTGGGTGTTTACTTAATTGGACATAGTATGTCTTATTGGTTAAAATGGTGGCACTTTAGGTATTTCAATTTGGACCTGAAGAAACATGTGAAAAGTGAAATAAGTAAAATAAAACTCTTGTGGAGTTTCTGTTTACTTTGGAGGCAAATTTTAATTTGAATGTATTGTAAGTTAAGGAATGTGGATCTTGGGAAGGGGTAACAGGCTTGACAAGAAATGTACTTATTCCTTTACTTATGTGACAGTAACCCCTATGTACATAATCTTGACAAAAAAAAAAAAAGGAAAACAAGAAAAAAAAAGAACATGGATCTCTTTATACCCTTGAAGAAGTCTTACCTGCATGGAAGCCTCCTAGTTGCCATGTTTCACTCTACGGAAACTAACTATACAGGCTTGAATTGTGAGGAGAGACAAGAGGAGAAGAGAGACACGTGAAGTGACAGTGTGTGAGCAGCCAAGCACACATTAAAGAAGGAGCAAGAGGAAAAGCGGGAAGGGAATGAATGAGAAGACTCCCAGACATGGAAAAAATCAGACATAGATGAAGAAAGAGACTGGCAGACACCTGCACGTGCATGCACGCATGCACACACACACACACACACACACACACACACACACACACACACACACACACAGAAATCGGGCTTGCTTTTCAGGTTAGCACTCTGAGTACTTATTGACGTGTCTTTAGGTGCGGTTACATAAAGCACCATGTCGTGGGCTTCTGGAAGGCTCAGTCCCAAGGCCTCCGGAGGGCTCTTCCTACTCACTGCAGTGATGACAAGCAGGCCTTGGGACCGTGGTGTTACTCACTGGGATTCCCAGGGCTCTGCCTGAAGATGGGTTCTAACTCTCACGGGGCCATGCTGTCCTTGAGAAACCTACACTCATTTCTTTTCTGCCCTGTGTGCTGCCTATTAAGAACTCCAAAACCCTCTTTGAGGAAAGGCCAAAGCTGCCTTCCAGGATCCAGCCCAGCCCATCCTGGATCTGTTCTCACACGGGAGGCCCAGGTCCCGTCAGATCTACATGCACACAACCATGCCAATTGCTGCTCAGCAGGATGGACATGGATGGATCGCTTTGCCCACGCACCTGGACCAGGGGACTAGACTGAGCTACGACAAAATGAGAAGTCACTGGATAAGGGATGGAGTTCGTCTTATGCAACTGTGACATCTCTCAGGAGTCCAAATTCAAAATGAATGGTTCATTTGGATACATTATTTGTCACGTTTTGGGTCACACCAAGTGCTTAAGCACATAATGCAGAGCTGCAGAGTATTTGTGTGTACGGGGTGTGAACTTTCATGTGTCCTGGTTGGACAAATAAATAAATATAGGTGGCTGCTCTCATATTGGGAATGCTAATTAAATGAAATGCCCAGTATCACCCCAAATCAATGACTTCCAAATGATTAAGGATGGAATTTTTCTAGCTAGCCCCATTTGACAAAGTTTTATAACCATGCCAGAGTTCCCCTTTGTAACCACCCACTCATTGGTGAGTGGTAAAAATCTCCTACCAGAGAACCAGTTGTCTCATGATAATTGGGCCTAAAATAAAAAATTTTAAGCGTATGTTTCTTAAAGAACAGCTCACTGACCAAGCCACTCTAACCATCTCTTACACAGTTGTGAATATGAATCTGAAAAGAAACAAGGAAATGGTATTAATATTGAACACAACCTTCTTAAATTAATTTCACGAGAAGCCTATACTTTAAAAATAAAAGACGCCCACGATGAATCAGTTCTTTCATTGTTCTTAAAAAGCTACTTCTCAACTTGGAAAAAAACCATCCAACTATTTCTAAGCAAGTAAAAATCTCCAGCAGGAAAGAGGGTCATTATCTCATTGGTTAATTAATTTTTTAAAATATTGTTATGCAGACAAATGTTCTAATATAGTAATACTGCACTGAGCTATTCACTGGAAATTCATGGCATCTGCAATATTAGTAATTGCAAAAGGGGAAAAAAATCAAAGATAAAAATGTTCAGCTTAAGAACTATCTTTAACACAACCTGGATCAGGACTCACCCAAAAGAAAAGAGAAATAACGCTCCTTAGCTCTTTCAAACCCTTCTTACTGGAAACCAACATTTTTACTCATTGATTTATCAATCAAAGGCTTATTATCTTTCTTGGAACCTGTCTTCCTTAATTGAGATATTCGCATTTGGAAGTCCTTTGAATCATCTTTACTCTGTGATCATTTGTGAGTAAGATAACAGAGCTATTTGGAACATGCTCAGGGATCCTCATTAGGAGAAGCCAAGGCCGTCTCTTGGAAAATGTGATTCCAACTGTTGTTCTGAGTGCTGTGCTTGGCCTGGGGGGGAGAGAGGGGGACAAACGTGATGATGTAATCAGACCTCTTTCTTTCAAGTATGGACAAAACATCCAAATCAACTTATTCCTAAGTAAGTCATTGAGTAATTAATATCCATGTTGACACGCTGAACTTCTTGGCAAGATGAACAATTTCTGTGCCTCTTCCAGGTGAGGATTCTGCATGGTAAGTTGCCTTTCATGGGTTCTCTGACTTGGCTGAGATGATGAATCAACTTGTCATTATTTAGGCTGACACTGAACCAAGCCTTGAGTCTTGGGCATCAGGTTCCGCTTCTCTCATTTTAGACACCAAATTTCAGTTAAGTGGAAGACTTCACTCTCATTCATTGCTTGATATTTCGCTCTGTTATTTAAGCATCAAAATCCTGAGTTTTGAAGATTTACCTACTTGTTAGACAATCATGCATTCTTGCCATTTTTTCATAAACTCCATCTCCTATTTGTTAATTATGTGCTTTACCTTCTTTTGTTGACTAGCTATTAAGTAGACAGATTGAACGTTTACATACATTGTAATTGTGGACAGAGTCTTTTCCATTTTTACTTTATTTCTTTTTTCTTTCTGTTTTACTTGATTTCATATTTAAATCTCTCTCCCTGTTCCGTCTTTCTTCCTTCATTCTGATCAATCTTTCAGTGTTTATTCTGTGTATATAGTGGATGGGATTTTTCCCTTTTATTCTTCTAAAACAATTTCAACTCTTGAATGAGTGAGTTCACAGGTGGACCCATTGCAATAATGAGCTGTACAAGATGTTATGTCGAAAAACGAACTTTACAACTTTGGCTGGGTGTAGGGGGGTGGGAGGGCAAGGTAAGGGGAAACAAAGGAGGAGGCAACAATACTTGATAAGAAATGTTCTCATTACCTTGCTCGTGTCATTGTAACCCCTCTGTATGGTATTTTCCAATAAAAACTTATTAATTAAAAAAAACACAAGTGAATCTTCAGTAGTTATTGTACACATGCTACCAGGGAGTGTTTAATGATATTTTGAATGTGGCTTGAAGAAATAATGGAAGGAGAATTTGTAAGTAATTTATATAATGACTTTTTAAAAACAGATCTTAAAAATCAGTGTTAGTCCAAATGTGGTAGCATATATTTGCACTCCAGCTAGAGAGGAGAGGGAGATGAGAGACTCAGGGTTTCAGACAGCCAACCAGAAGCACAGATATTTTAAACTTAAACTAAAACAGACAAACAAAAAAGTCTGAGTTTCGCTCAAGTGATAGAATACATAAAGTGCAAGTGCAAAGCCTTCAGTTCATACCAATAGTGCTATAATTAAAAGGTAAAATTATTCAATAGTATGTTTTGCAGTCCATATTATATATACAAGAGAAGTTAATTTAACATACAAGAAGTTTGCTTTTTCATGTTTTGTGAATAAAACTAAGTAATTATATTTACTGATAAATTATAAAATAAAATTTACATTCTGAAGAGTTAGTGATCATTAAAAGAATATCTGGAAAGATTTTGTGCTGCATTTGATGCAGTTTAAAAAGTAAAAGGTAATGGAACTGCTGTATCTTTCCATAAGTTACATTGTGTGTGTGTGTCTGTGTGTGTGTGTGCATGTCTGTGTGTGAATGTGTCAGATTTCTAAGTCAGAAAACAGAGATACCAATTTCATTTAAAAAATTATTGCAATCAAATCCATGATAGGTGAAAAAAGAGGAAGTCGCATTTATAAGCTGTGTAGCATAGTTTCACTCTATCCAAGGCAAAGATGAAATTCAGATTACTAAAATTTGGGACAGATAACATCATTGTCATTACTGAGGTTAAAAGTAAAAGAAATACCTGCAAGACAAATGTCTTAAAATTTACAGCTGTGGTCCCCAATCTGTTTAACTTCTAAATATTTTCTTTTTCAGTTATGTGATATCAAAAATCACAATAGCAATTCACTTTTCCAGATGAAGATTTAGAAGCTTTCAGGAACTCAGCTGGCAATACTTCCAAAGGGAAAGCAGAGGCTGTTCCTTAACACAAGTTTAGGCTTTTGACTATTACGTCTTATACTCTTGCTCTTCAATAGGTCAGTAGTACTCAAAAATCATGGTAGAAGAATGTGCTATATATAAATCTGTATATGTATATACACACATATACATACATATAGATACATACATAATACTTGTGAAAATGGAACTAGGAAAATGATGAGAATGGATGGGGTTGGGAGAAATGCAGAATGATGGTATGATCAAGATTCATTGTACTTACAAGTTACTGTGTTTAGCTGAAGCTCTTTTGTACTATTGGAAGGTAATAAAAAGAATTCACGTGCTTTAGAAATGAGGCTGGGACAGGTATACAGTAACCAGGAAGTGTTATTCTTGTCTTCTAGAATGTTTCTGAGGCTCTGGGAAAGCTTGTGCTCCAGAAGTGGACTTTGGGACTCACCTACCATAATTTATCCCAAAAGCTGACTCTCTGTCTTCCACCAGGATGGACGACTGCCATTAGCTACGAGCTGCCTGTCAGCAAGTCTTGATAAGAACATGTGCTTTCATAATCCATCTGGGCAATAAGTCTATCTCCAAATAATTTTAGTCTATTTTAACAATGACTTAGTGTTATCAATGCCTTCATCCTAGATTGGATTCTTATGACTTTACTGTGCATCGACTTGACTCCAATAAATGGTACCTGCAGAAAGTGGGTCAGCTGGGATTAAGAAGTAAATGAGAAGCTCTTTCATGAAGAGATTAAAATGGTTACTCTTAATCAGGGAAAATGTTTTTAAAAATGTGACTCGTAATCAGTGGGAGGTGAAATAGTCACTTCTCAGATTTCGTGAGAACTTTTGTTGTTCCATTGAGAGAAGGGGTCTGAACGGGTATAAGGGGAGGCCTAGACAGACATAGGACCTTGCAGCAATGTATTTCTTCTATGTGCAAAGATAGTCCAGGGACTAACTAAACCGTGCAAGGAAACCTCACACACAAGGTGTTTCTCGCAAGGTTCCACCCTTGTCTTACGAAGTTCTTTGCTACTTCCCTCCATTTCACTATACAGCCTTCACCTACTGCATTCTTTCCTCTTCTTTTTTTTTTTTTAATTTTTATTGTAAAGGTGATATACAGAAGGCTTACAGTTATATAAACCAGGTAATGAGTATATTACTTTTTGAACACTGTCACTCCTTCCCTTGTTTCCTCCAAGTATTTCCCTCCTCCCCCCCTCCACACCCCGGTTGTATAGTTCATTTTCAACATAGTGTCAGTGAGTATCACTGCTACATTTGTTCACCCTTTGTCCTATTATTTCTGTGCTTCCCCTTACATATAAGACAAAAAGATAAACTTAGATACAAGACAAAAGATACAGAAATCAAAAATAGTAACACAAGAGAAAAAAAGTGAAAGCAAAAACAAAAAGCAAATGAATACAAAACTTCTTGTTTCCATTTATTGGAGTTCATTTTGATTAACATCATTCTGTATGGTCACATGCACATAGCTATTGAGCCTTTGTGATCCTCTCCTAAGAATATCCTCCTTTGGCCTCACTGTGTGAATGTCTAGAGTCCTGTATTTATCATGTCTAAGTGTGTAAGTGTATATATTATATGCATTATGTATATACATTTTATATATAAATTCACATGCATGACACACATTATCAGAAGAAACTAACTAAATGGTATTTTAAATTTCAAGGACTTGGTTGTTCTTAAAATGTTTCTATTTTGAGGAATAAAAATTAAAATATACATGATGAGTTAAAGTATGAAGATTAAATATACAAATGATCCACATTAATTAATAAACTTGGATATTACATGTTGTCAAATAATGGAATCAATAATGGATCATAAATTTGTGTGTTGTGTCTTTGTGTGAATGCATAATATATAAATAGATTCATATGTATATATATATATATACATATGTATCAAAATGTGTATGTGTGTCTATTTATATATATTATTTCTTAAGAATACATAGTCTTTTTTGAATGCTCATGGCCTTGATGCTCACCATCATGTATTAAAAATCTGCTTCCCTGGCAGGATAAACGCCTATCTCCAGCTTGACCAGTGACCCATGGTTTCTCATACCACCCACACAAATTCACCAGGTACCTTTCCTGCCTTTCTGAATACACATTTCAGTATAACCCCTTACATCAGGAACTGCTACTTGACATATTCTATATGACATTTTTGGTTTCATGTTCTCTGTCATTATTCCTTTGTAGAATTTCAACCAGTATTTTCGAACAAGGTTAAGTCATGGAAAACAAACCAAAGGAACTAGGTTTGTCTCTCACTGTGTATTTAACATTCATGTGTGGAAAGTTCTTTTTATGTACTTGGCTGAAAATTCAGGATATCTTGTGGTTTTTCTGACTGTACTTACTTGCCAAAAATGCCTTTAGTTACATTAAAAATATTCATAAAAAATTCACATAAGCTCTTTTGTTATATATTCTCTTGAAGTACTGAGTAAGGAGCTTTCAAAGTTGAAGTTACTCTACTTCTCCAAATATTGGCTGCAGCCATCAGCCTGCAGCATGTCCAAATTACCTGTCTTACTCAGAATACTGTTTCTAACTATTGAGTTACATAAATGGAGGGAAAAAAAAAGAGCATGCATGTCTCATGTTCCAAATTGAGCTGCTGAGAAGACTCCAATGCGGTCCCTGGTGTGTGATGTTCCGGCTCATCATCCTCTCCCTCTTCATTCTCTATGAAGCCCAGGATGCCGTCAGCAAATCTGACATGAGAACGGAACCTCTTCATGCAAAGTGATATTGAATAGAAAACAATAGGACCTACATATGGACCCCTTATGTAGAACAAAACATATCTTTGTTTTGTTTTGTTTATTTGCCAGTTGTGGGGCCCAAACTCTGGGCCTAGGGCACTTTCCCTCAGCTCTTCAGCTCAAGGCTAGTGCTCGACCACTTGAGTCACAGCGCCACTTCTGGCTTTTTTTGTTTATGTGGTACTGAGAAATTGAACCCAGGGCCTCATGCATGCAAGGCAAGCACTCTACCACTGAGCCACATTCCCAGTTCATATCTTTTTTTTAACAAGTTTTTATTGTGAAAATACTGTACAGAGGGGTTACAGTTACATGAGCAAGGTAATAAGTACATATCTTATCAAGCATTGTTGCCTCCTCCTTTGTTTTTCCCCTACATCCCTTCCCTCCCACCTCCTCCTCAACTATACTCCCTCCCACTTCCCCCTCCCCCCTCCAAATTGTTAAGTTCGTTTTCCAACATAGCATCTTGTACATCTCATTGTTGCAATGGGTCAGCCTGTATCCCTATTTAAACAAGTAGTTTTTTCCCTTCCACTCCTAAAATTGTACCAACATCAAATATAGTGAAAACAGGAGTTATACTGTGGGGAAGAGACATACAAAGCAACAACAAAAAATCACATGGTACCTTATAAATATGTTAGAAACAATAGCAAGAACAAAAAATATTTCTTATATGCTGGAAAATTCTGGTTGGCCACCTTTCTACTAGATGAGGCCAAAGTTGAAGAGAAAAGTATGGTACATGATATATACATATGACAGACAGTGAACAAGCTACCATACAAGTATCAAAGTGAAGTGAAAGGTCTTACTAGACTAGGAAAAAGAGAGCACACAGAATGACACAGCTGAGGGGCATCCCAGTGGATTTTAATTCCAACTTTTGGTGTGATTGTTATGAACTTCTGATATGTCCTACCCAGGGAAGAAAGCAAGTGGTATCAGAAGTAGAAGAGATGAATATTTCTAGGCCTGGATCATTCTCTCCTTGTTTTAATGAAGATATATCTCTTTGAAATGACTTACAAATAATACTACTCCTAATACAAAATATATCCTGCTAAACGGCATGCTGTGTGAAAGTGCTGTCACTCTATATATGCTGAAAAACGGCAACTAACCTGGATTCCCACCTAGGCCATCTAGTATAGTAATTGGGCAAGCATATTTTTATTTACTTATACCAGTTAAAGGCATTTTCTTCTCATTTCTTTTAATTCAACTATTTATGAGTTACTTGAAACCATATATTGCCAGTGTCAAACAGAAAAATAAAGGACTCTCCCTGCACCCAAGGTACTAATTGTCATTTTTTCTACTATCTTAGCAGGCTTGATCCCTATTTTGTGGAATTTTGGTGGTTGAAACATCAAATTCTGGGAAATGGAAGACAAGTGGGTACTTTGCTTTAAGTGAAATAGGCATTTAAGGTTGTTTTTTGGAGAAGTTATTTACAACAGATGACTGGATAAAATAGCAACACACCCATGCCGAAGGGGGCGGCAGCAAATGCAGCTTCCTTTCCCACTCGTAGGGCTGGGAAAGACTTAGCTAATCACCAGCCAAGCACTAAACTCCTTCTCTGGGCAACATGAGAATCATTTCTAGTACATGCCCACCCTGGGTGTTTCATATTTTTGTAATTGCATCACACCTTTTACTATTCTTCAACCAAAAAAAATTAAAGTTATTTTTATATAGTCATAATTCTTCTTGTATTCAACCTACACTATTATAAAAATAAGCAACAATAAACTCAATAATATGAAATTAATGGACTTGGTGTATTTGCAAATATACTTGATATTCTTAATGATAGTATATGAAAATATCTTCTGTCTAGTATGTAATAACCATCTACTATACATTTATGAATTAATATAAAATTGTATACCCAGTAATTAGAAAAAAAATCCCATCATTATAAGCAAAATGAATCTGCCCTAGCTGGTCTCAAACCACAATCCTTCAGTATCGCCAATCTCCCCTTCCTAAGAAGTTAGAATTTCACTCTTGAGCCACTTTTCCCTGTTCGACTTTATTTCTTCTTGCTTGATAATCCTTTGCCATCTTTCCAGCATTCAAAGACCTTTTAAGAACTGATTTTAGCTGGGCAATGGTGGCTCACACCTGTAATCCTAGCTATTCAGGAGGCTGAGATCTGAGAATCGTGGTTCAAAGGCAGCCAGGGCAGGAAAATCTGTGAGACTCTTGTCTCCAATAAACCATCAGAAAACTGGAAATGGCACTGTGGCTCAAGTGGTAGAACATTCTCCTTGAGCTGAAGAGCTCAGGAATAACGCCCCAGGCCCAGAGTTCAAGTCCAATGACCACCACCACCACCAACAACAACAAAAGAATTGATTTTAATCACATTTGTAACCTAACATTGCATGTGATGTAGGAATCATAGTAGTTCCAGAGTTAAGGCAGAATTTTGTCAATGCATTTTTAGAAGATAAACACTTAGTTATGATACTCAAGCTATGATAATTGTACATCATGGAACCAGAAGCAATCTATGGAAAACTTTGCCAACTGTGTTCTGTTCAAAATGTTTCAAGCCTGTGTGCAAACACTCACAGAATCACATACCTTCAATACTCATTATGCCAGCTTATCTGGAAAAGAGGCTCATTTTGTAGAATTTTTAGGCAGAAGTGCTTTTCAGTACATGACTTCCCTTATTTCTTTTTTGGTTGGTCATGAAGCCTGAACTCTGGGCCTGGGCACTGTCCCTGAGCTCTTCAGCTCAAGGCAACCACTCTACCACTTGAGCCACAGCCCCACTTCTGGACTTTTCTGCTTATGTGGTGCTGAGGAATCGAACCCAGGGCCTCATGCATGCAAGGCAAGCTCTCTACCACTGAGCCACCTTCCCAGCCCATGACTTCCCTCTTATAATTCATCCATGCCAGGTAACATGTTGCACATCCGTGCTAGGAAATTCTTTAGTGCTTTAAGGAGCAGAAATGTGAATAAGTCATCAGTCATTCATGAAAAAAATTGCACTGGAGTTGTTTTCACATGTTTACCAAATATATTATGAAGTTAGCTCTCAGAAAACTAAGACTTTTAATGATAACTATCGTCAAATGAAGACAAATGAAAATGGACCTTTTAATACCAATGGACCTTTTAATACTAATGGGAGTTGAGAATCTTTAAGAAGAATCTGGGTAGTGGAGAAATTAATAATAAATGGAAAAGGGGCATCTTTTCAATAAGTTAATAGGGGAGAAACAAGTTTGGAAAGGCCAGTACTTGTATAAACTAGATAGACCAAAGAAGAATGGATACAGGCTAATATAGAGCAATGCTAGGTTGCAGAGGCAAACATTTGTTTTTGTTTGTCTTGGGGATTGAACTCTGGGCCTGGGTGCTATCCCTCCTCTTCAGCTCAAGGCTAGCACTCTACCTCTTGAGCCACAGTATCACTTCCGGTTTTCTGGTGCTTGCTTGGAGATTAGAGTCGCACAGATTTTCCTGCCTGGGCTGGCTTTGAACTGGGATCCTCAGATCTCAGCCTCTTGAGTAGCTAGGATTACAGACATGAGCTACTGGCTCCCTGCTTACAGTAATCTCCTTTCTAAGATGTAGTAGAAATGTGAGAAGGACAGACATCCAAATAGGGAGGTGGAGGGAAAAACCAACTTGTGCCCAGACAACAGAGCTAGAAGCACAGGTGCATCAAAACCATTCACCCTTGTGCATGCTCAGTGTTGAGGAGGGCTGAGATTCAGGGAAAAAATGTATGTTATGATACCAATTTCTTTCCAATATGGCAGTTGGGCTGAAAAGGAGTTATTTTCTACATTCCTGGAATATTTTATTTTCCCTGTTGTTATTTTACTGTATAAAAGAAGAGAGAGAAAATTGTTATTTTCTTGAATTAGTAGAAACTTTATTGTGAGGAAGCTTAAAAGCTCTTTCATGTATAATAGCTGTTTTTCATAAAGAAAGGAATTGATTTGCTCCAAAGCAGTGTGCATTGTTTTACACAATGAGAAACACAAATACAATGAGAGAACAATTATTATGCACTTTGTAAGTACTTCATGTCGAGGAGCAATGTTGGCTGAACTCATTTAAAAGGCAGTAAATTCAATGTTCTTTGATTCAATATAAGTTTCATTATGTATAAAGTCAAACTATGTTCACACCAGGAAATTTCAGAGACCATAGTCTTGTGCATGTTTGGAGAAGAGTAAAAAAGTAAAAATCACCAAGAACCCAAAGGGTTTTCATAAAGAATAGTGAAGGGGCTGAGCTTGATTATGGGAATGTAGTATAAAGTTGTAGTAGCATAAGAAAAGCATCATGGGTGAATCCCAACACAAGAAAAGAACAAGGTATTAATAAAATATAAACACTGAAGTCATGGTGAGCCCTCATCGTCTAGGAATGGAAGAAAGCCCACCTCTAGGAGTGTCTGTGAAGATATTTCCATAGATGACAGTCATTTACGGCAGAGAGGAAGGGGAGAACACCATTCATTCTCTTTGCAGGGTAACTTCTAGGAGTCTGGGCCTCAAATGGAGCAAAGACAGAAGGAGGGAAAAGCTTACTAAGCACACAAGGTCAATTCGCATCTTGTGTTCCTGTGTGCGTGTGTGTGTGTGTGTGTGTGTGTGTGTGTGTGTGTGTGTGTGTGTGTGTGTGTGTGTGTGTGTGTGTGTGTGTGCGTGTGCTGCTGTCTCTGTATTCATCAGAGGTCTGGGAGCTCACCAGAAGCATTTACTTTAGAAGGAAATATTCTTTTTTTAAATTTAATTTTATTTTATTTGTGAACATACTGTACAGAGGGGTTACAATTACATGGGCAGGATAATGCATACATTTCTTACCAAGCTTTGAAGCCTCCTCCTTTGTTTACCCTTCACATCCCTTCCCAGCCTCCCCCTTCCCAATCCCAATCCCAATCCCAATCCTTCCCCTCCCCCCCCCCTGCACCAACATTGTAAAGCTCATTTTGGACATGAAAACTTGTACTTCTCATTGTTGCAACAGGTCCACCTGTATCCTTAAACGACTTGTTTTTCCCCATCTCCTCCACAAGTTATACTGACATCAAATATAGTGAAAGCAGGGGTTATACTGTGGGGGAGGGACATACAACACAACAAAGAAGTAATCTTATAAATGCTTTAGAAACACATGCATGACAGAAAAAAAACATTAAAATACATATCTAAGGGTTTGTTTTCTTGACATCACATTATCTGACCTTTTCCGCTTGACTCATACATATACTAGATATTGCAAATAAGGGAAACCATGGGTCCTATGTTTCTTTGGGCCTGGCTTACTTCATGTAATATAATTTTTTCCAAGTTTTTCCATTTCCTAACAAATGGGGCAATGTCATTCTTTCTGATGGAGGCATAGAATTCCATTGTATATATATATCACATTTTCTTGATCCATTCATCTACTGAGGGGCATCTGGGATGGTTCCATATCTTAGCTATGGTAAATAAGGCTGCAATAAACATAGTTGTGCTGGTAGCTTTAGTGTGGTCTTGTTTGTAAACATTTGGGTAAATGCCCAAAAGTGGGATTGCTGGGTCATAGGGGAGCTCTATGTGAAGTCTTTTGAGGAACCTCCATACTGCTTTCCAAAGTGGTTGAACAAGTTTACATTCCCACCAACAATGAAGTAAGGTTCCCTTCTGTCCACATCCCCTCCAGCATCTATTGTTGTTAGAGTTCTTGATTTTTGCCATTCTAACTGGGGTGAGGTGGTATCTCAATGTTGTTTTGGTTTGCATTTCTTTTATGGCTAGGGATGTTGAACATTTCTTCATGTGTCTATTGGCCATCCTTCTTTCTTCTTCAGAGAAGTTTCTCTTTAAGTCTTTCGCCCACTTATTTATTGGGCAGTTGTTTCTTTCAGGATTTGTTGTTGGGGGATTTAATTTTTTGAATTCCAAGTATATTTTAGATATGAGACCCTTGTCCGTTGTATGGCTAGTGAAGATCTTCTCCCAATCCGTGGGCTTTCTATTGATCTTGCTAGCTATGTCCTTTGCCATGCAGAAGCTCTGCAACTTTATGCAGTCCCATTTGTCCAACCTTTCTTTGATTTGTTGTGTTTCCGGGTCTCTATTCTGTCTTTCTTCCATTCTATTGTTTTAGCTCCCTTATCAAAGATTAGATGGCTAAAGGTCTGTAGGTTCATTTCTGGGTTTTCAATTCTATTCCATTGGTCCTGAGGTCTGTTCTTATGCCAATACCAAGCTGTTTTGATTACTATGGCTTTATAGTAGAGTTTGAAATTTGGTATTGATATTCCTCCAGCAGTGTTCTTTCCATTGAGGAGCATTTTTGCTATTCGGGGTCTTTTATTGTTCCATATGAATTTTTGGATTGCCTCTTCTATTTCCTTGAAGAATGAGGTTGGAATTTTGATAGGTATCGCATTGAATTTGTAGATAGCCTCGGGAAGTATTGCCATTTTCACGATGTTAATATTTCCAATCCAGGAGCATGGGAGGTTTTGCCATTTTTTAAGTTCTATGTTGATTTCCTTTTTCAAGATTTTAAAGTTTTCATCATAGAGTTCTAGAAGGAAATATTCTTTTGGAGACAAAGTGTCAGAAGATTCAATCCACGGTTGCATGCCCCTGCACTGAACAAAGCACTGTGGTGAGGAGCATTGTTGAGCAAAGATGACTGCTTCATGGTGTATGGAGAGAAAGAGAACAAAAGAGAGGGAAAGGGAGAAGTGAGAGAATGGGAGAGGGAGAGAGGGAGGGGGGAGGGGAAGAGATATCTGGGATAATTATACCCATATACTCATCAGGAGCATATCTCCAATAGTTGACCATCCCCAAATAACTGGGTCTCCTGAAAGTTTTACTTCTATCTTGTAGCCATTAAGTTAAAATATGTAAGTAGAATCTGGGTACTGGTGGCTCACACCTGTAATCCTAGCTACTAAGGAAGCTCAGATCTGAGGATCATGGTTCACCCAGGGCAGGAAAGTCCATGAGACTCTTATCTCCAATAAACCACTCAGAAGTGGCGCTGTAGCTCAAGTGGTAGAGAGCACTCCCCTTGAGCTGAAGAGCTGAGGGATAGATCCCAGACTCAGAGTTCATGTCCCATGACCACAAAAAAAATGAAGATCACGTACATATGGAGTTATAGATGACAAGTGTAATGTTTAATAATGAACTTAATGGTATGGATGGACAGCTTCTTAAATTTCTATTGAAAAGATGAGGACTTCACTTAATATTTTTTACAGTATGAATATCAGCTCAATAAGATAATATATTTTATATATGCTCATACTTATATAGCACCTATATAGCACATATATAGTATCTTTACTCTTATTTATCACTCTGTGATTTAAATGTCCAATTATTGATAACATTTGTAAGTATAATATAAGCAGCATATGTTATCAATAAATAGATTAAAACACAAGTAAGGCATATAAAATTAAAGGCAACTATGCAGCAAAATACAGCATACTTGACTAGAACTAGTAACCCAGGGAAATACAAATCATTTGTCAGATTTTGTGAAACTATGAAAATGCATTACACAGTTGATCTGCATCTATACAAAGGGACATGTTTTTCCAAATCATAATCACCAAGAGAACTACATTACGGATTTGAAAGCTGTCTGCAGGAAAACTTGGAGAGGAACTTAGAGGCTCCAGCTTGACCTGTGAAATCCAAGATACCTTATCAATCATGCACATGGAGTTCCCCAGTGGGCATTAAGATTTGTTCAAGTGGAGAAGGGAGTATGGACATATAAATTATATCAATTTGGGGGTCAGGCTACTGCTTGAACTCAGCAAAGGAGGTAATGCTTAAAGAGCAAAGGGAGACCAATGTTAATCTCTGGGGCATCTAAATATGTAAAGCTGTGCCAACAAGAAAATGAACAAAGGGTGTTGAGAAAGGACAGTAACAGAGGCAAACATGCTCATGTGTGCGGAGAGCCTGGGCTTTTGCCTGCACAATGAGCCACATCTCCTTTACTGCTGTGTGAAAGTATTAATTGTAAATTCATTCAAGTGAAGAATGAGTGGATCATGACCTTTAGGAAAATTACTTCATGAAACTTCACTTGAGAACTGGACCATACAAATCCTGTCTGTATAAGACCCTGACATTTTCGCAAACACAAGACCTGTGGCTGCAATGTTAACTTGGAATAATGGAAATTAGGACAAAATATTTTAAACTGGCATGAGATGAACTGGTATGTGATAAGTTCTGTTTGACAAATTTAAATGCACTCAGTTAGAAACTATCAGATGTAGCATTCACCTATTAATGGTTCACATAACTTACTAAAGTTTGTGAAGTAAGAATTATTGGAGTAAGCACAGAGATGTGCTGTATGAAGAGGTTAAGACAATAAAATGACTTTCTCCAGGAGATGCTATGTCAAACACATCTTTTGTTACCTGTCGAGAACCTGAGTTAAGAGTATATTTACAGCAAAAGAGATACTGTTAGATTGATCCTGGAACGAAAGTAGCATTTGAGGAATACCATAATCAAAAGTTACAAAGAAAATCAAGTTCTTTATAATCCATCCCTCTGCAAAGTGTTTATTCATAATGATTGCAATACATACTTTTTAATAACTATTGCTATAAACCCCTGACAATTCCCTTTACAATTTATTTGAAGTATATATATTTTTTTCCAGAGGAAGAAAAAATAATCTGATAAATTTCATATCTAATGTATAAGGCAGTTTATTAGTATCTTGGGGGTATTTAAGCTCAAGTCAAATGCAGAAATCCAGAGTGGTTAAAAACTTGTATGAAATACTGAAGATAGTATAGTCTCCATAAAAATGGAATTAACATTGAAAGTAATGTTGGCTATTTGCACGTTAGAAACTAGAGGGTCATAAATTAAACTTGCACTAATTCTAGCATGAAGCATTTTTCACAAGCAAACACTTTTGCATGTGCCTTGCTTTTTGTCAGGTCAGTAGGGTCAGAATAGAAGGTATATAGAATCTCTATACAACAGAAACATGAACCCTTATAGTAATGAGTGACCACAAGCCTAAGATCAAGGGTAATTCTTTATCATTACTGCAGTTGATGGGGCTGGCCTGGGTCTCAGTAGTGGAATGTGTGCTCAGTATGTTCAAGATACTGGATTCATCACTAACTCCTTGAAAACTTACGTCGGCTGAAGGTGGAGAGGTGGTAGTTCACAGGTCTTAAGGAATTGTGCTAAAGTTCACAACTGATGGCAAAGTTGTTACAACTTTGTTCCAAGCTTGCATGTGAAACCCCTGCCATTAATTTATCTTCCTTGTGACATTTGAGACAGAACCTGGCTACTGCACATTCCCAGGCACCAGGATCAATCACACCCTAACTTTGTATATCACTTGATGATTTCTCACCAAATTCATGCTGAGAAAAAGTAATGTTTCTTCCCAAAAGTAGTACTAAAATTTTGAAAAACTCTGACAATTATAAGAGGAAGAAACTTAGGGTATTCTGAATGAATTGAGGTATAGAAAAACAATACATTAATTTCCCAAGTTAGACTATGGAAAGAACCACCATCTCCTGGCCTTATATTTCATTTCTACTTTTTAAGAAGAAAAAAATCAAGAAGTGCCATTTTTATTTTTTCATATATATATATGTATATATACATATATAGTGCAGTTCTCTCTCTCTCGCTATATATATATATATATATATATATATATATATATATAGTGCAGTTCTTATACTTTCTGGGATAGAGCAATGAATGATACCTAAGTAATTCAGTAAGTTAATTTATCTACATTGGCATCTAACTGAAAATAAGCAAATGAGATAGAGTTTGACAAGAATAATGATCAGTATGCACCCTATGGAATCTACTCACTAAAACTCCACTAATGTAAGTTTCCATTCCCTTAAAAGTTTATAGACCAACTATTTTCTTTGATGTATATTATGAACAAGAAAGTACAGAAGTTAATAAGCCAATTAATTGCCTACAGTAAAACATATAAAATAGCCTAAATAACAGTTATTTGTCCTATAAAATTATAATTCTTTCCTAATTCATGTTAAAAGCTCTCAGTTTCCTCAATTTTATTCTTCATTTATTTCTACTTGTAATATTATCTGGAAATAACTTCTTAACTATTAGTTTCCAACTGGTTTCATTATTTTGTTGCTGTATTGTTGGAGCATCTAAATGAACTTCAAGAAGAGATTATCAACTCAGATACACTTCAGACTTTAATAGAAATTTGTTTTAATTCAGATTTCATTGCAAAACAGGTATAATTTATTTTAACATAATAAGGAAATGAAGTTATTGTTTTCAATAAAGGTATTTTCATTCCTAAGATAAGGTCATGTTCAAAAGGGAGTTCTTCCCCTCAGACACAGAAGTTACCTTTCTGTGTCTCTAGAGTAACATACCCACATACCTCTCTCTTGTCATGCCAGGGCAAGACTCATTATTATAAATATTATAATCACTTAGCAGAGAAACCATATAGCAACCACTTTATTCATGATGAACAGAATCATTCTCTGTGTTAATGTGTGTTAAGGATTTTACCTTCGGTTTAAGTAAAACTAAGCCTACAACTTCTTGATTAATTTTTCCCCTTACTTTATCACAGTTGCATTTTTTGAGATTATCAATGTTTGTTTTCTTAAAAGGCAATATCTGTCTGTATATTCTCTTATCTTTCTAGCATAGATATACATGCACATATACTGCAGCTAGCCAAAAGATTTGTTCATTTTTTTCCTCTTTCTTTTTGTGTTTTACTTGCTTTTGCAAATATATACAAAATGGCCTTATTCACCTAAGCGATATGAAGGAAAGCATGAAAATGTATGGATTCCAATGCAAATTTTCAAGTAATCACACAAATGGCCAGGTCAGTAGAACAAATGATTTTTTTTGTTTTTCTGCAGAAGCAACAGTTTGAAAAAGAATCTAGAGCAGAGAGTGTTGTTGACAGCGAAGAACAAATGCTTACATCCAAAAGAGGGAGTCAGGAAAGAACAAGACATCCCAAGGCCGGTGTGCCCGGAATGTGCACACAGAGGGGACCCAAGTACTACTGATCATCCTACAGGCTCAAGGAACCCTGCAGATGATGCTAATGAGGCTGATGTTCATGTGAGAACCACAGGGGGCTCTTCAGGAGGTTAGCCATTGGGTGACACTGTGCAATTTGCCTTTTAAGAAGATAACTGGGTACCTAGTATTAAATTGACTGGAAAAGTTTTCTTGGCAAGGTTCACACAGGAACAAAAAACGCTTGAGTGATACTTGAATGTGTTGCAAAATGAATCTTGCTCCATGAAATCCAGTGTAACTGTTGTTGTGAGAGGAATAAATGTGGTGGCTCCTTGGTCATTAAAGAGAACACATAAAGATAAAAAATACCATTGCAGCTTGACTAACAGGATGTCTTATAAAATTGTTCATTGAGACAGGTAATACTAGAACAGAAACTAAGTAGTAGGAGACCATGGTAAATCCAATGATATAAGGAAGATTGAGTATTGGACGTCGTTAGTTTTGTTGTTGTTTTTCTTTTTCCTACTGGTCATGGGGCTTGAACTCTAGTCCCTGACACTGTCCCTTAGCTCTTCAGCTCAAGGTTAGCACTCTACCACTTGAGCCACAGCACCACTTCTGTTTTTCTGGTGGTTTATTGGAGGTAAGACTTTCCTGCCTGGGCTGGCATTGAACTGTGATCCTCGGATCCCAGCCTCCTGAGTAGCTAGGATTACAAGCCTGAGCCACTGGTGCCTGGCTTGAATGTCCTTTATTGACACTTCTCTATACAAGGTGCAGAAATTTCAGGTGATAAACACTGAATTTTCCACGTGTTTGTATATATTAAGATGTTTTATGGTATACTTTTAGCCATTGATACTAAAATTGAAGTGTAATGTTGGTAGCTTCCAAGAAACCTGGTATTCATATAAAAGAAAAAGATTTCATTTGCATCTGGTTTTCCCTTCTTCTATCCTCTAGTCTTGCTTAAAATGATAATTCATTCTTTAAAATTGAAATAGCGCTCTCTTAACAGTGGGGAGAGAAGCTAAGAATTAAGAACAGCATAGGGTGACCAAAGAAGGGACTAGAGCCTTGGCCTCAGCACTGGACCATCTGGCCTCAAATATACTATTGCCAAATAAATTACTTAAATGTATCATCTACATATCACTGATTTCTATTACATGAGACTGATGATAATTCTGTAAGATGTGAAACACCCTTCAAGGGAAGGTGTGCAGGAAGATGGTGGATATTGTGATTCTGGGAGTACCAGAGAGAGATCTGCTATAAACATTAAAAAATATATAGTGAGCAATCTGTGAATAGATGGTAAGCGAATTCCCAGATAGGTATGACTGCAGAAGGAAAAGCTACAGTGAGAAATGATCATGATGAAAGATTTATTGTCTTATAAGACCTTTTATTTAGCTAGAAGAGAAAGATGAGTTTTTAAGAAAAGGCAATCGATTAACAGATAAACAGAAAGAAAGTGGTGAATTCCTCATTTTCAAGCCTGTCCTTGGCTTGTCAAAAATAGCTGTCAAATAACTTCTCTTAAATATTTTGATCACTCACAATAAATTTTACACTGTATCAGAATTCAATGAAAATGAATAATTTTAAATCACATTTATTAAATGATGACAATGAACATTTTTCACTCTGCCTTCTCAATAATTTTATTGCTTTTGCCATCTTGAGAATTAAGAGTGGCTCTGGGCACTGGTGGTTCATGCCTGTAATCTTAGCTACTCAGGAGGCTGAGATCTGAGGATCACAGCTCAAAACCAACCCAGGCAGGAAAGTCTGTGAAACTCTTATCTCCAATTAACCACCAGAAAATCAGAAGTGGCGCTGTGGCTCAAGTGGCAGAGCACTCGTCTTGAGCTGAAGAGTGCAAAGACAGCACCCAGGCCCAGAGTTCAAGCCCTATTACTGACAATAAAAAATCACATATGCTTTATATTATCCTCTGTACTGTATACACACACACACACACACACACACACACACACACACACAGACATACACACACACACATTTCACTTTACTTTTTCAAATGCTACTCATAAGACTGATCAAATCCCAGTTTCCCTCTAAAACTCTTTAGCTACGCTGATTCAGGCTTCTCAGTTCTCCCAAGACCCAGGGTACTTAAAAATTTTCATCCTTCCATCAGTAGATCAATGATATGTGTTGCTCTTACAGGGTTTCATGAATATTTATCAGCTCTCTCAAGTAGATTTTAAACACTCTGGCTCCTGTTTTTCTTTTGTATTACTAAGACTATTTAGTAAAATTTTACCCAAAGGGCGCTTACTGTACTGGGTTAGAAAAATGTTGACAGAGCCATTTCTTTATGGTCTGGTTTATGAGATTCCCTCAACCCAGTACATAACTCTTCCCAGAGCACATTCTGGGTTCTAATTCTACAATGTCAAGTGTTTTACTAAGAAGCTGTGGCTCACGGACATGACCTCTCACAGAGTGTCTATGGATGCTTCTTGGACAGATAGGTAGGGAAATCTCCACAATACTAATACTATACCTATGCACATTTAGGTATAGGACATGAGTGAAGAGTGTGATTCTCTTTAATGATGAAAATGAAATGATGATGATTCCTGTCTGTCAGGAATTAACCAGAGCCAGAGTTCTCCTGGCTTAATTTATTACTTGTATGACACATTTGTGATTGTAGAATAGGTAGGTAAACCATCACAGCACCTAGTACACAAATCTTCTTGTGCACTTTGTCTATGAGAGTGCACTTGTCTGTCCACAGCTCCATTTGAGATACAAGTGTCTCTGCTTCATCTTGGCTTAGGATCTTGGCTTAGGAAAGATGACTTTAGGGACTGACACTTGGTCTGCCTTTTTCCATGATCAGAGACCAACTAGTGTGGCTAATCTTTCAAAGCACAGTTCCCAAAGCAGTTTCTTAAGAATATTCATCACTATTATGCATTCAGGGGGCAGAAAACTGACTATAGAATGTGTTGTAGGTACCATTGCCGTAGCACTGGTTGGTGTGTTTAGTCTCTGTGTGTTCTAAATTTTCATAAAAAGTAAATGACCACTGGGCCTTCAAATAATATAATCAAATTGTGGGTTCTTTAGTCTTATACAACATACTAAAACTAGTTCTCCCTTAAGTCCTGAGCCCTGGGCTTGATGATGTGTTTAAAATGTTTCTGAAATTCCTACCTCATTTTCTGTAGGTCACAGCCATTGACAAACTTCAGCGAAAATAAGTAGTAAATAAGATATTGGGATCTGCTCCAGGTGTGCCGGCCAGGATATTAATGCTTGGTTCCATAAATTAGCATCACATCAATACAGTCTATATCCAAATACCATTCCAGCTTTCTATTGATCCCCTGCTCCCAAACCTCCAGCAATCATTCCAAAATAGTTATATCAGCTTTACCCAGGAGGTTGATTATGAATTTTTGCCCTCAGAATAGGAACTCTAGTTCCTTGTATGGGCTTAAGCTTCATCTTATCAGTCTGGAACAGTGATTGGCCAATGACCAGTGCCAGGATTTCATCACACACGTTATTGTATCAGAAAGCCAGGAATTGTCCACTAGAATTGACCTCATCAAGTAGTCTAAGTGGTTCTTATAAATTCCAAAGTTAGATAACAAAGAAATTGAGGAGAGATCAAACAAGGACCCAGACGTAAAGATGACATATTCTTGTTTTTATATTGCTTTTAACCTAGATATCAAGATTTTAAACAATCACACAAATGTCCATATAACACCCTTAATTCAGGTATACATTGGCTAAAGTATATGTATGAAATATTTTATTTCCCTGTTACCTTTGGTCTGCCGCCAATGTG
The DNA here is from genome assembly GCF_024711535.1 of Dipodomys merriami. Taxonomy (NCBI): domain Eukaryota; kingdom Metazoa; phylum Chordata; class Mammalia; order Rodentia; family Heteromyidae; genus Dipodomys; species Dipodomys merriami. Next base: position 17,101,203 of record NW_027206179.1, on the reverse strand, counting down.
AGAAGTTAGAACAGTGTTAAAAGAGGGAGAATAGACATTTTGCCATGAGCAAGAATTTCTCTTCTACCAATCCATGGGAAGGTATTTCCATAGGCTGAATCTAAGGAGGCACTGGGAACCAATTTATGACCTTCAAGCTTGAGTGCTGTTCCCACTGCAGGTTCCTTGGATGGCTCTGATGCCTTAGTCAGGCTGTGAAATTGGCATTGGCAGCCAGATTGATGTGAAGTCATTGCAAGATACCTTAAGCCTGACAGTCAGCACAGACGTCCCTGAGACACAGACCTGAGGAAGGGGCCTCTGAGTTTGATCTTGAAGATGTCCTTGCCTTTCAGGTGAACCTTGAGTTTGACAACTAAAGTAAACTTCTTTTCTCTCGTATTCAAGATGTAAAAAGCTATTTGTAATGGTGAGTTCACCCATTATCCTTACACTCATCATTGTCTGCTCACTCAGAAGACCCTTGGTCAATGCTTTGCCTCTTGTCACTCCTCTGTCCTCATGAACCTTGCCCTTGTGATGTCACTGCCTACTGAGAGGTGATTCCCACCAACTACCTGGCCATTTCATGGTCTATCTTTTGAACCATTCACACGCACACACACACACACACACACACACACACACACACACACACACACACACACACACACACACACACACACACACACACACACACCCCAGTTGTCTGTGTTTGATTTCTTTCTAGGTACAGATTGAAGATTAATGACTTGCAGAGATCTTTATTTTGGAAAAGTATGTTAAGGAACCCAAAAGTAGACTGAAAAAGTAAACCTGGACCAGCAACTGGACATGTGGACGGTCTTCCATTGAGATGACTCCTATCAATGCAGCTGGATCCCACCACAAGCATCCTTTGGGGAAGAGCTTTTATTACCAGAATTTTCACCAGGAATGGACATTCAGGGTACTTCTGATCCATTGGTCAAGGGATGTTCCGGTCACTGAGTACAACTCCTGAACTCTACTTGCTCTGTTTTCCAAATGAGCAGAAACCTCCATAAGCACAGAAGTCCCAGGAGGCGCCAGGTGGAGTTGAAATGAGGTTGGAAGAGCATTTCCTAGAGGGCCTCTGAGCACATGAGAATAGACCTCGGATGGGCACTCTGATTGGCCTCACCTGGAAGGAGCAGAGGAGCAGGTAAAGAGAAGATGAGGTGGAGAAAATATCTCTGATAGAAAGAGGAACTACAATTTGACATACAGAAACACAGGAGTTCTGCCTTGAAATTGGTTCAGTCCTAGATCAAAGCTGTTCAATTTGATCATCTATATGGCATTTCTTTGAATACAAAAACAAGGATTTGTCAGTTATGTAGTTTCAAATAACAACAAAAGAATAACCTTTAGCCAGGCGCAGTGGCTCACGCCTGTAATCTTAGCTACTCAGGAGGCTGAGATCTGAGGATTGTGGTTCAAAGCCAGCCCGGGCAGGAAAGTCCGTCAGACTCTTATCTCCAATAAACCACTAGAAAACTGGAAGTGGTGCTGTGGCTCAAGCGGTAGAGTGCTCGCCTTGAGCTGAAGAGTGCAGGGACAGTGCCCAGAGTTCAAGCTCCGCAACCGACCAAAAAAATAAAAATAAATTCTTGTATCCAGAACTGTAAGCCCCCAACACTGGATGCTTAGAGAAAATTGACTGAATCCCTTTTCTGGTTCTTGATGCTTGCCAGCATTATTCATTTTTAACCTATAAAAACTATTATTTTCAACATCGTTGGTGAGTTTTCTTAGATCATCTTCATACATGGAAGTAATGCATTTCAATTTTATTTGTCCTCTGTCATTATCTTTCTCTCTCCTTATTCTCAAAATAAAATGTATTCGACTTTTCCTGGTATACTTTGCACTTGTTATCCCATCATACTAAGTATGGATCTTGTTAGGCTTGGTAACTTTCTACTGAATAAATGTTATGATTGGCTTTGAGGTTGTTTTTTTAAACATTCATAATCTCTTAATTTTTATACACACACGTATACACTTGTTTTGTGCAAATTCTCTAGACCTTTTGTTTCACTCCTAACCTATTGCAACTTACAAAAATAGGTATTTCATTTTAAACTCTTAAGGAAATTCCAAATTTTAATTCAGATTAAAAATTACAAGTGTAAAGCTAAATATTCAAACTAGAGATGTTTAAATTATGTAATTTTACATGCATATTTTAGTGTCCTAAAGATGAAAATAAATATTTAATGCAACTATTTCCTTTATTTGGATTAGTTATAACTTAAAATGCACAACATAATTCTGTGATTATTACATTTAAAGAATGGCATACAGTGGTAATTAAGGAGTACTTAAGAATGCTAAATAATTGAACATCCAGCTGTTTGTGTGCCTTCTGATATGGATATAGGGAAAGGAGAGATAGTGGTTCTTCAATATTACAAAGGACCATTTCCAGACGGTGAGAAAGCAATCTATACCCTCTGGGCATTTCCAGGACATCTGGCTTGCCATCTGAACACAGACAAAATAAGAGTAAGATGTCAGGTGCTTAAATACCAAGGCCTTCTTACTCATGGAAGGCTTTCTCATTACACTTGAGGGCAAGGAATGATATTATGGCTTAATCATAAGCATAAGGGTCAACGTATATGCCAGTATATTCAATAATTAGTCCTTCTTATTAAAATAATTTATGATGAGCATAACATAGTGATTGTTACACAGAAATGTCCTAGAACATTACTTAAATGATTAAAGGAAAAAGGATGTACTGCATTCTATCCAAAGCTTATTCCAACAAAATGGTGTATATTTGTTGGCCCTGAACATAGGTGACTTGTTTGTTCACCAAGGCAGAGGTAACGGATGAGCCATATTCAATGGCTGCAGAGGGGAATCGTCCCATAGGACAGATGGAAGAAAAGGGGAGGAATCAAGGGAGGAGTTTTATCTTCTTGAGTATTTATATTTAGTGTTTTGTGAGGAGTTTGTTGTATCCAGAACTAAATGCCAGATATGGGGAAGAGAAATGGAGTCTTAATTTTTGTGGTTTTTCTTTAGTTGTCCTAAGAGCAGCCATGTTATTGCTCGAGGAGCAAAAAGAAGCAGAGACAGTACAGAACCATGTGAGACTTGATGCCAGTATCTTCATCACAGTGAAGTTCTCTTTTAGACTTCCAGAAAGCTCTAAGCCTAGAGTGCTTTAGTTTTAGCCTCAAAACTTTTTTGCAACTTATTGGAGTGACATGCCTCTCATGCTTTAAGTACAATGTTATATTTTAAAACACTTTCTGATATAAAAATAAAAGTTAAAAATATTTGCAAACTGAACCCAGAGTTTAAAAATTGCGTATAAAACAGGGTGAAATAAAGTTTTGGAATATTTTTTTACATGAGAAAATAAAGTCTAGAGAGGTTATTAACTATTATTTAGTTATAAAATGGGCCATTATCAGTAAAAGGCAGCATCATTTACACAGCTGCTCCAACAGCTCAGAAAAATATAGGCTCAGTCTTACATTTCTCTCTCTCTCCTCTCTCTCCCTCTCTGTCTCTCTTTCTCTGTCTCTGTCTGTCACTGTCTCTGTCTGTCTCTGTCTCTGTCTCTTTCTCTGTCTCTGTCTCTGTCTCTCTCTCTCTCTCTCTCTCTCTCTCACACACACACACACACACACACACACACACACACACACACACACAAACACACACAATTTGAACAGAACATCAACTATATCCCAAATCAACTCCATCTTTATCTTTTGTATAACTAATTTGTTCAGCCATCTTCATCTCATGTTTGGACAGAAGAGCCTTCCAGGTAATGTAACTGCTGATGGTCTCCCATCCACACAGAAGCCCCTGCGTAAAACCTCCAATAGAAACACTGTAATATAAGTGCCTCAATATAATACCTTAATATACCTAAGATACCCTAAATACCTTAATATAAAAATCTTAATATAGATATCAAGGATGCAGACATCTGGCCCTTCCTCCCCAATTCTCTTGGTCCCAAATGCCTTACTCTGTGTAAAACCAATTAAATATATGTATTCTCAGAATTAAGTAGCATGTACTATCAGCTGTGATAGGACTATAGCCATATTATAGTTTTCCATTTTATGCTCATGAATTAATTACATGATAAGTTGGATGGGTACAAATAACCAGCTGTCTCAAACCTTTACAATTTCTTGACATTGGTGTTGACAAATAAGACACATCATTCTGCATCTATCAATGGTATTTTCTATAAACTAATTTTTATTTAGTTAGTAAGTGTGACTTTTTTATCTTTTTAATTTACTAGTGAACTGTGGACATTTCATATTATAAAATATCAAATGCATTAAATAAATCAGAAATTAAACTCAATTCTTAGTTTAGCCTTTTCACTAAGAGTTTCAAAAGTATGTAATTTTGCCAAGATAATAGTACACTAAAAGTTATGCAGAATTGTGTTTAATTTAACTAACTTGCTTAACATTTGTTCCAACAAAATTATTCCATATGTTCGTTTTTTGGCTAGCAGAATGTTATTTCAGTTAATATATGCTTGACCACTTTGTTAAAAGGATGATTAGAATTGGGTAGGGCAAGGGAAGAGATGATTATCAATAAAGCTACATATAAATGGAAGTGTTTATGGAAATATCTGTTCAGAAATGTGTTTTCTAAGTCAATATAGACCACACAGTTCTATTGCTAGAGATTTCAGATTCTGATTCAGAACTGCAGACCTTAGTCGTTATTGATCATCACTCCTACTCTTTTGGTTCAGCGTCAGTGACTGAATTTGATAAAGCAGCATAAGGAAAATGCCTTTTCATACTAATGATGCAATTTGTCCTTAGAAACGTGAGCAGTGCCTCCAAAAGAGGATTAATGTGAAATCCAGGATGTGTTTAGGATGTATAAGAAGAGAAGCTCAATTCATATGCACACCTCTTCCATTTAGAAGTAAGTTGAGGTCCCAAAGGCCATTTATTGATTCCACTGGTTCCTAAGTCATCTGTAACTATAAAGAGCTTCAGCTAGCGATCTTACATTTGTGAATTTGAAATGATCATTCCACCTGTCATACACCTGCATATACCTGTCATTTCATCACAAGGGAGGAAGATGCCATTGGATCTCGAGGTCAGATCAGGGGAGAGGGGGATCAGCTCAGGTAAGAGAGAGAGGTCAGGGAGGAGACAGAGAAGAGAGAGAGAAACTAACAAGAAAACATTATGACAATTAATCCTTTAAATATGTAAGGCATAATTATTCTTCTTTAGTTTCCATTAGGGAACGTCTATGTAGATTCTCAATGAGTTTACTTTGTATTAAAGTTTATGATGGCACATTTATCTCTGTTCCCAGTAAAATTTCAACATAATACCTATTTTCTTTTTTCTCCTTCCTAAATATAAAGGTTCTGGAATAAAGTCAAATGACCCCTCTTGAGTGACAAGAAGATAAAACAAGTAGCATAGAGCATTATGCTGTGCATGGGTGAGAAATTTCAGCAAAGAGCCTTTTCCTAAATTAATGAGGTAGAAAGCACCAGCACTGATGTCATTTTTCTAGCACAGCCTCCAAGATTTCTCCACTGGTTGCTTTTCCTCTCCTTTTAATGACAATTAATAACTAACATTCTCATTATGCTTTTCTTCATTTCACCTTTTACTCTTCAGAATTTCTTGCACTTTAAATTAATCTGAACTACCTATATACCAGTGTTTGCCATTAGCTTATTGTCTTTCATTTCCTTTATGCTTGTTTTCAACATTATTGGAGCTATGCCTTCAGCACACATATTCTGGTGGCAAACAAATATGACTTTATTTTAACTATAGACACTGATCTAGAGATTATTCATTTTGACAAAAAGATATTCCTGACAATTTATTAGAGAAAAAACTTGTACTCTCAAGTGTATATTTTGCTTACAGTTATATAACCTTTATAGTTATATATAGTTATAAAACAAACAAGGTGCTTATGTAGTATTTTATTTACAAAAATAATTATCCTTTCTCTTTTGTTTCATAACCAGTTTTTATAACCAGGTTCAAGCACTGTCCATTGTGATGTATGGAAAAAGTAGCTGGGTATATTGAGGAACAAATGAAAATCTCTGAAACAAAAAATTTCTGATTTGTTGCATGAATAGTTCTGTCTTTTGCAAAGCAAACAAAGTTAAATAGAATTAGGTGAATTTGTTGCAACAATGAGAAGTACAAGTTGTCATGTCCAAAACGAGCTTTACAACGTCAGTGTGGGGGGGGGGAAGGGGGGGAAGGAGAAGGATTGGGATTGGGGGGGAGGGGGGAGGCTGGGAAGGGATGTGAAGGGTAAACGAAAGGAGGAGGCTGCAATGCTTGGTAAGAAATGTACGCATTATCCTGCCCATGTAATTGTAACCCCTCTGTACAGTATGTTCACAAATAAAATTAAATTAAATTTTAAAAAATGAAACACAGCAACAAAATAAAACCAAAGACAAAAGGGAAAAAATAAAAAAAAACTGCTAACAATATAATTAAAAAAAATTAAATACATTCCCCAAATTAATATGATGGACATTTTATTCATAGATTTCTGCATCTCATTTTCCTATTTTTATGTATAGGTTTGCTAAAGTAATATTCATACTACTAATTGAATGATGTATTTTCCTATGTGAGAAGTTTTGATGTATTCCCCACATGAATCCCATTTGTTCAGTGCTAGCTGGTTAAGTCTTATACCATTTAGTGCAATAAATCACTTCCTCCTAGAACAAAATTATCCAGAATACATTTGCAGATGGGATAATCTTAAATGGCATTTTAATGGGTAAGAATTAGATTAATAATGAAATATGCATCATATATTTGTTGTTGAGAGAAACAATATTAAATAGGCCTTATAACATTTAAAATATAGTGTGCATATGGGACCTCATCACTAACAGAATATAAGAAATCATAAAGAAAACATATTCTCTACTGCAAATAGAAAAGGTCACAGCTGAGTGTTGATTAAATTACTCCCTAGGGATTTGCCAGTGATAACTCTTGTCTCTCAAGCTTTAATGTGAAAAAGTGAACAAGGCTTGTCTATCTCAGGTCTCCGTGTTGGCAATTTACCCTTTGTGCATCACGCCTCCCTCTTGACAGTATCTGTTTTCACTTGGAAAGCTGACAATTGGTGTCTTCCTCAGGATATGTAACTTCAGCTTCATGCCCAGCCTGCCACCAATGCAGCCCTCTGCCTCTGTCTTTCACAGTAGGCTCTTTTCCTCCCACATGATATTTTTAGAAATGCGTTTTAGATTTTAATTGAACACAGTTCCTATATATCATTGATACATCTAGTTTAAAAGAAAGGGTCCATTGGTAGCCACTAAAGACAGAGGTTACAGTCAGGCATGACTTTTGCTGGGCTTCCCCTCACTGTTAATGAATATGGAAGTGTTTGTAAGTCATATTCACTTTTTGTTGAGTGCTACATTTACATATGCATGAGGCAGAGATTGCTGGTTGTCCCCAGTTTTAAGATCCTGTCCATCATGGAGTGGAGATCAGTATGTACATGAGCTGAGCACTTGGTTCCCTACAAAAGTGTCTGTCTTGCGTGGTGTCTGTCTTACCAGTGGACAGCCCCTCAAAATATCCTGGCAGGAGGCACATGGTTGTATCCATTCACACTATTCTAGAATATATCCTAAAGGTATGTGGAGTGATGTCCTGCTTTAATTCAAGTGTTTTGCTCAGCTCTTCTGACATTTCATTTGGTATAATAGGGATCATAACACATTTTTGTGGACAATTCTCAGTCAAACGTTAGAAACATGAGGTTTTTCCATTTTGTCCAGAGATACCGTCTCAGTGAGAATTTCCTATTGCTTTATCTAGTTTGTCAGGTGACACATTACCTGCCTCACCAGCAAAGGAACTGAGGATGCTCATCGTGAAGTGTTCCCTGTCCTTCAGCTAACATTCTAAGAGTCATGGGTCCTTAAGGGAAAAGAGACTACCAAAGTCAGCCCATGGGTTTTCTTCTCCTTCTCTCCCGAGTGGACTTAGAGGTAGAGCAAATCAGTCTCAAGCCCTTTCCACTGTCTTTTTTGTGATTAGTTCTGACAAGTCTGAATCCCATGTCCTTGTTTGGGAAAGCCCCTTTGTGATTTGAAATCCGGTCTCTTGACTGGGTTCCTCTTATCTAGCACCTTTCTCCTCCAAAGGACGCAGTCCGGGAAACACTGTGTTAACTATGCCCAAGGCTTTGCTTCTTGGAAGCCTGGAAGTGCTGGACCTTCCATCTGTCTCCTAATTCTTACTGCCCTTTTAACCTAACTGTGTTACTCCCAGAAAGTTCTAGATAAACAAGAACATTGTGAGACATGAGACATAAGTGGGAGACTCTGAGCTTGAAGTTAGTCCTGGCCCCCCACAAAACAAACCTATGTCACTATATCTGAAACATAAAGCAAAAAGGACATGTGGACAAGTGGTAGAGCACTTGCCTAGAATGTATTTACCTTCTTTGAAAACACTCAAACACCAGGACTGAAACCAACCCAATGAAAACAATGAAATTCCTCCAGAAATTATGTAATCAAGAGGCAAAATTAACTATTCAACTATCCCACATCTTCCTAGAGCCTGGTGTGGAGATTGGGTGCAAAATTCCTACATTTGAAACTTTAGTTGAAGACTTGGAGAATGTGTCTCAAAGAAAACGAAAATTACACAATGGAGTTCCTAGTGCACTAATAATACAACTACAATTCTTCACAGATACAATTCGTTTAGAATTTCTCTTTATATAATTACCTAAAAATTTAGGATGACAGTGACGGTTTGAACTGTGTCACTATTCCTTATGTGACTTCTTTGGAAACTGCCATTGTTGATGATTAGACAAACATCTGATTGTCATCTGGTCTTTGGGGTGGTCTCTATCTAGTCAGATTGCTGTCCTTACAATAAAAGAAATGGGAAAACAAACACTGCTGGACCACACAGGACACACTGTGAAGATGGAGTCAATAACTCCCCAAGTTAAGGTGTGCCAATACTGGCTGCCCACTCTTGAAGCTAAGGGACATTGTGGAAGTGATTCTCTCTCCAAATGCAGAATGGACCAAGACTTCTGCACTTTGATCTTGAACTTCAGAGGTCTGGAACAATGAACTAAAGAATATCAATTCTGTAAGCCACCCAGTGTGCAGTAAGTACTTTTCATAGCAGTCCTATTTAATTAAAATTGCATTAAAAATCTGGGTTATGAAAGTCACTTTTCCTCCAACTGCTGCCTTTCAATATTGAGCTCTTACATATGATCAATTTGTTGTATTAATATTCTCTTTTTATAAGGAGAAATTGAGTTTCTACATTTCATACTTTCTCATATGCCACCAATTTTCATGTAGATACATGTAGATAAGGTATGTGATTGTGATTAAAAGAAAATGATAAATGTTTATTCTCTTATCTATTATATTTTTGAATTTTGAAATTAATATCATCAATATACAATGTGTGAGATATTGGGGAGCAATAAATAAAATAGTTTATTTCCCTTCAGTTGTTTCAGGAAAATATATGGAATATGATTATGTTTTACAAGCTTATTATAGATGCAATATGTTCAGACAATTTGAGCACCACATAGAAACATATTTTCCTGATAATTTAACATTTTTATTTCATTATAGCTCTGAATTGCTTTGTACTGTTACTAAATATTAAATGACCAATTAAGGGAATACAAATCAAGGTATAAATCAAGATATAAAACAAGAAAATATTTCTAAGAGTAAATTTATCAATTAATAATGCACTTACACAGTATATAAAGTGCACAAAAATTAGGTAATTAGTTATTCCTATCACAGTGGCAGAAACATACATTAGGCATGAAAGCAACTATACTGTGTTAGTGTTTTTTGTCTGTATCATTTTAGTTTTCTACAAGCATATAGTAAGTCTGAAACTAAACTGGCTTCTAAAGTAACACTAGAGATGAAAAGGGTTTAAATGTCATAGCCAGTAATATTGCTTTAAATCTTCGATCAGACTGGTTCAATATCTCCATGTGCCTCCATCTCAAAACTAGATATAGCTGTCCAGAGGAATCAGATTACATATCAGATATTGTTATCTTGCTGCCTGAACTGTGATGAGATCTTATCAAGGTGATGTTCTTCAATCTCTTTCTGTCTCTCTGTCTCTTCTCTTTTTTGTATTGTTAAGTGGGAAATGTATTACAAGGTCTTCAGGAGGTAAGCTGTGCTTTAAGGAAATCATAAAAACAAAAAGAAATACTTTCTAGGCATTTCTTTTTCAGGATGATCAAGTTTCATATCTTTTCCTAAAAACTAAATGGAAGCAACTTTACCGTTTCAAGCATTTCAAGTTTTGGAGATCAGAATGGTTTAGCTTTACAAGGTTGTGGCTATTCGGTTTAAATAAAGCATGTACAGGAGACCCAGGCTGCTCTCCTCCTGGGCCGAGTGAGCAGAAACAATGCTATGCTCTCATACCTTTACCAGATGAAATAAATGGGATGTTTTATTTTAAGTGGTTCATTCACTCATGTTCATTTAAAAGAGACCATGCAAGTATTTATTGTAAGCAGAACAGTGATATGATTTTGGCTAATTTTTTTTTCTTTACACCGAGGATCACCGAGAAATTCAGATATGAAAACCCCATTTCCTATGTAGGGTTTAAAAAAATTAACTAATTGTACAATGGAGTTGCCATTTTACAAAGCAGTGTGTGAATACAATGCCTCTTGATCAATGTCACCCCTTTCCACATCCTCCCCTAGCCACCCCTTCCCTCACTCTTTTTAATTTAGTAAGATATACATTGTATTCTTGACTACATTTTCCTCCTTTTCTTCATTTGTCCACTCCTCTCCTCAGTCTGTTTTGGTTTCTCTGGAAGATACTTGTTGCACTAAAATATTAAGAAGAAACTTTGGAAATAATGAATGGTCAGAAATTGTTAGCTCACAGATGGCCTCATGAGATACATTTTCTTTTAGTTAAGTTATACAACAGAGCACCGTCATAAAAATGATTGAGAAGAAACTTCTAATATGATAGTGCCATAGCATAGTATTACCTTAACAGGTCCATCAAGACTCAAATTTATTTCTACAAGATATATTTTTAAAACTTTCTTTATCTACCTTTCAAATGTGCTGTCCTTTCCTGTTCCTACAATTCAAATCACTACTACGCAACTACAGAATATTATTTGTGTACTGAATTTCTGGCTTTCTCCATATTTTTCTTCCAGTATCATTCAGAGATTGTATCCAGTCCATCTCTGCAACGTATTTACACTTCCAAGTCCCATGTTCTAATGTTGTTCTTTCTTGGGTGATATAACAGACTCTGAATGTGTCACCTGTGGCAGGTGGTTCTGACTCAGATTCATTCCCAACATTGTTGCCAAAACTCATCTCTTTTTCAACTCACATTTTATTGTCTCATTTCTCTGCATGAAAATCTGTTAGCTATCATGCCATTCCATTCTCCACCTGTTGCTGACATCTCTTCAGTGGATTCAGGTGTGATGGACGAATCCTGTCTAATCACAGCGGATCTCACTCAAAGGATAAAGGGAGACACACTTTATGTCTCCAAACGTCGTCCAGCCTCAACTAGTGGGCCTTCATGTCTTTTCCTTCTATTCTTGATTCTGCACAAGGAAATTCAAAGGGCTTTTCCAACAAGAAGCCTTCCAGTGCTTCCTAGTATGTGGTGTGTGTCACATATGTGGTAGAAATGTCCCATGCTTATCCAGAAACAATATGCTAGGCTGCCTGGTAAAGGAGAACTATGATGAATCAAGATCACTAGTTACATGACACTGAAATCAGAGGATTATCCTTAATTATCCATGGGCAAGAATGTGAACAAGGGCCTTATCGGTGGGAAAGAGGAGCAGGAGGAGAGTTAGAGAAGACAGTGTAAGGAGGTCCTGGCCAGATGTTGCAGGCTTGGAAGATTCAGTAACGTGGCATGGGAAGGGACATGAAACTTTAACACAGGAAAGAGCCAAGAAGCATTTGCTTTTCCCCAAACCTTCCAGAAGGATTACTCATACCTTATTTTTGGACCAGTGAGATTCTTTTTAAACTTTTGAGTTAGAGAATTGATAGTAAGTGTGTGTGTGTGTGTGTGTGTGTGTGTGTGTGTGTGTGTGTGTGTGTATTTAAGCCACTAAATTTGTGGCAATTATTTTCCAAGAAGATGGAAAGCAATTGCACAGCAAGGTTAACATCTCCTCCTTCAAGATGAATAAGCATATGGAAATGCTACAGTGGTATGTCTTATCATTTTTCTAGGTGCTCTTAATTGCATGTTCATTTCATCTTGGCAATCCAGTTAGGGAGATGCCAGTTTGCTACCTTTAAAGATAAAATTATTGTTCAGAGAAATGTGGTAATTTGACAACATCAGGAAGTAGATAATAGAGCTAGTGATAGAGTAGATACAAGGAAGGGAATAGGTTCTCATCTAAGCGAGTCTAACCCCAGCTGTGATACTTGCTTCTCCACTCCACGCTGACAGCCAATGAGAGCCCAGGTTTTCCACAGACACATCCTTGCTCAACAAACACCACTACTGAGCTGAGCTAGGTCCAGAGTCCTGCTCACAATCTCTCAGCTGTTTGTGCTGAACTCAAGCACCATATGCTTTCCAGGGGGTTCTCAATATCTGAAAACCTGACCTCAGATCGGAGACACAGCTGCCTCATTTTGGCAGTACTACACAGGAAAACAGCCAGCTCAGGTCTGTTTTACATCATATTGATGGAAAAGAGTTAAAAGAAACGCCATTGGCATTAACTCCTCATTTCTCCACCATGAAGCAATAGCTGGATGCTGAATTATCTTGAAGTCAGGCAAACTCATTTAATGGTTGCTCAAGTTAGTCCACGAGCTGTGAAACATTTGAATGCCTCCGTGGAAATGTTTGGGGAGTGTGCAGTCATGAGTCCCCCGCTTCGGGCCTAATGTTTTACACATGCACCCAAGTCTTGTCTCATTTCTCAACAGTCATGTTCCCATTCTCCTACCTGTATTTGAAGAGAGGCACCTATGATAGTTTTTAAGCATTTATATTCAAATAATGGACATACATTCAACTTTTCTACCTGTAACTTTCATTCATCTTTCTCAACATGAATCGGTAGATTCTTTATTACTATTACTAAGTTGTCATGACAATACTGACTTGAAAATATTTTTAGGAGCTCCAACTAGCAAAGCATATATTAGGTATTACAAATCAGAGTAAAAATGTAGACAGAGGGCAGTTTTGTCATTTGGAGTGATCATTAGAATTAGATGGATCCTTGTCTTCCAATAATGAGAGTGAGGTATCTGGGAAAGAAAAGGTACCATTCTTGTAGATATGAGCTAGAAAATGCCACGGTGGCAAACAGCAATGTGTTGCTCTCCATTTGCAACAGGAATATGCTCGTTCTTACCCGTTTTCACTGAATTGTGTGATATGTTGAGTTACATTTCTTTCTTTTTTTTTTTTTTTTTTTTTGGTCGGTTGTGGGGCTTGAACTCTGGGCCTGGGCGCTGTCCCTCAGCTCTTCAGCTCAAGGTAAGCACTCTACCACTTGAGCTACAGTACCACTTCCGGTTTTCTGGTGGTTTATTGGAGATAGGAGTCTCACGGTCTCTCCTGCCCGGGCTGGCTTTGAACTGTGATCCTCAGATCTCAGCCTCCTGAGAGGCTAGGATTACAGGCGTGAGCCACCAACGCCCGGCTTGAGTTACATTTCTCTTGTGGATTGACTGTCTGTCTTTCCTTCAGACTTACAGGCAAATATGTAATTGGAACCAACAAGCCATGGTTTCTTGGTGCAGCCATATGCATGCTGCAGTGAGTATTAGAAGGTTTGAAGATCCTTGTCATGGAAATGTACTTGCCAAAATGGAGCTGAATGTCCTCCCACTTACACTCAATTCAGACCAATACTGAACTGATTATAGTTCAGTGTCAATATCTGATGATATGGATTACTTTACCATACTTAAGGAATTTTGAGACACACTGATTTTTGTTAACTGAACATATGGAATTGGGGATCCACAGAATTTGGTCAAAGACCATTCTTATGTTCACACAAAGAAGGGGCACCGGTAGGGCCTTTGAGGATTTAAAATATTGTGTAGGGAATATTTCCTTGAACTCTATTTCCTTGAACTCTATTATACTTGTAAGGTACCATAGAAACATCACGTCCGGTCAAACTGTTCTTGGACTTGACGATGGCAAAGTGCAGTGAAGAGCAAGCGAAGGAGGGCGGGAAGACTCAGAGTGGCTGTGGCTCACATACATATTTGAAATCATACTTGAGAAATATCTGTTCATAGCTGGGTCACAAATCCCATTTTCAGAGCAAAACGTTCAACTGAATCCGGCCTTTAAACAACTCACTCTTGGATTGCTACCAAAATACTGAAAAACACTATTCACATTCAATAGTAATCTGCACTCTTAACTTCTCCCAGAAAAAAAAAAGAGAAAAATGACTGTTATTTCATTCCCAAACAACAAAGAATGAAGGAAAACACCTTGGCAATATAATAGAATTTGCTGTATCTCTATTAATAAAACAAATAGAAAAGTCCACAGATATTGACTTTAGATAGGAGAGATTTATCAGCTGCCACAAAAAAAAATCTATGACCGAAGAGTTAGCTTCAGGGATGGCTAAGCTCTGTGGAGATTTGTAGTGTGACAGAATGCTCACACACCAGTAGCTTGTGCAAAGGCTCTCAGTCCTCTGTAAGGTAGCTGTAAAGTTGTTGTATAAAGAAAATGGCATAATGATAACCAAAATAGCTCTTAAACAGCCGAACAGTTAATAGGAGGTTCAGTTATCATTTCGGCCAAAACATCTTGGCTTTTAAAGTTACATTATTTTATGACTTCTGAGGATCTCTAAATGATAAAATAAATAAATAAATGAAACCTCTGAGATGAGCCAGGTGCTGGTAGTCTATGCCTAAAATACTAACTAGGAAGGAGGCAAAGATCTAAGTATTTGAGTTATAAAGGTGGGCAGAAAAGTTCACAAGCATAAAGCCAGGCAGGAGACATGGCTCAAATGGTGGAATGCCAGTCTATCGAGCAAGTGTGAGGTCCTGAGTTCAGACTCCGGAACCAGCCAAAAATAAATACATAAATGATTTCTGAATTGGATGCTATCCATATTAGGAATATTGTATTCAGAGCTGATAATGCAGTTTAAATTTATAATTTTTTATGTAAATTATATGTACATAATGTTTTATAGGAAATGTTTGCATTCATATGGATGTATACATGCACATTCAAAAAAGAAAAGGAGGTAGGTTCAGTTGTGTGGCAAACTTCATGTTGCTCTTGGCCAACTTCAATAATTATTAAAGCATGGCCAATTTTGTTTCAGATCTACCTACCTCACATCACTAGTGTTTCTCTTTTTTGAAGCAATTCCCAGATGTCTGATCATAGTTCTAGATCTAGTTAATGGGAAATTCCTACAGAGATTCAAATGTGAGATTTCCAGAAATAGGAATAAAGGTTGGCAGGCACTGGAAAGAACAAAAGAGACAAGAGGAGGCTTCTGAAGGATTTTGGAAGCTTGAAGATCTGAGAAGGTAGCTGTGGCCAAGTAGGTCTGGGGATAGAAGAAGCATTTTCATCCGTAATGAGCGTGGCATTTATATACCACCAGCAAGTACAAAAGCAATCACGCTGTGAACAATCTGGGTAAAATAAAAAATAAAAGACATTACCTCTCATTTCTCATGAAGCCCATCTTCTTACCTGAGGGTGGAATTCTCACTGTGGATGCTCTCTGTGGCTGAAGTTCTGCAGCACAAATACACTGGGGCACATCAACCTAGTTATCATTTTGCTTTTGCCCCTTGTACTTCTACAAAGGAAGGTAATAATCCTCCCTGAAATTGTCTTTCTGATGCTTAGAATTAAATAAATGTTAGTGCAGGGAAAAGTTTACTTTTCACCGTGTCAGACACAAGGCTGAGTGTTTGACACTGTGATGTCAAATGACATAGGAAATGAGCTGGGAGAATCTGCGGGTCTTACACTGCCAACATCACCGTCTGTGACTGTCACATTGTGTGAGGCACTAAGTGGAGATTAAGGTGGGACAAACATTTTCACAGCAGGTTAAGTACAAAGAGTTCTGGGACTAGCAACCATGTTTAAACTAAGCCTTGCAATCCATCTATTGATCCATCTAGCTAGGCATCTCTCCTTTGCAGCTTATGATATGCCTGTAGTGAGTGTATATTTAAAAACACGTGAAGTATAGACACTGTCTTTTCTATTCTTATTATCTAGTTTGTACTGGGAATTAAACCCAGCCTTCTGCCTGATAGGCAAGCTCTGTACTAACTGAACCATGGCCAAAGTCTGTTACTTTTGTTTCATTTTTGACCAAGAGTCTCCTTTTGAGTAGTTTCTCTGACACAGGATCCTCCATACTCTACTTCCAGAGTGCTGGGATTACCATGTGCAGCTAGTAAATACTCTTGAAATGATTGGAAACAGCAATTTTCCACGTAAAATAAATATTGAAAACGATGCACCAGGGATATTAATTTGCAAATATCACTTCAACTATGGAGAACAATGAAGGATTATAAAGTGAAATGACACTGAGATTAATTTGAGCTAATGCAATGTAGATGTTCGTAGTGGCAACATGATTTGAAATGTTACTCTAACATATTTTATATCTTTCATCTTTTATATCTTTTGTATTTCTCATTCATGCTTCAAATCCATGTCAAATACCCAGAGACCAGACTTACCCATGCACCTGGGAGGTGATTTGCAGTTTAATCTTCTCTAAACCTGTCTTAGTATGCTATTAAGTCATACCACAGATACATAATAAAAACAATTTTAACCCCCCTCTCTCTCTTCTTCACTCTCTTTCTCTCCCCCTGTCCTTCTCTCTCAAGAAAAACATGGATAATATTCATTTTGGGTTTGTCAAGACACCAAATCCCAGTAGAAGCTGCTTGCTCCATCTTGCCTTTCATTTGGTGGTTTGTACTTAGGAGTTTATGCCTAACACTCTTGGATGTACCACCTCCACACTTCATCCCTTCTTTTCGTTTTAACAGATAATTATTTTAAAAGAAAGAAAGAAGAAGGGGAATAAAAAGCTAAGGAGGAAAAATAGAAGAAGCAGAAATAGAAGAGTGAGCAAAATGACGAGTTTCAGGAGCTGGAGGAGACAGAGAAGTAAGAGGAAGAAGGAGGATAATAAGAAAAAGAAGAGACCTTCAAAATAAATGAATTGAACCAAAATGTATTAAAGTTTCAATAGAACAAAACTTTTCCAGGGCTGAATTTAGTTCAAAGTATTGTTTCGCTGAAATGACTAGAAGGACATAATTATAGAATTGTTCTGTGGTCTGAACCCTGAGGCCAAAATCACAGTGACATCTATTCAAATATGAAATCAAATGTAAAATGCTGCTTCTTAGGAGCAACTTCATTAATCTTATTGGCACAGAAAAGTTTTCTAATCTATTATGAGTCTTAGCTCAATTAGGAATAAAGGACCCTTTTCATTATAAGAGTTTGTAGTGTGAATACTTTATTAAATCAAGGGATATATCTGCAAATGTCATATCTATTTTTTATATCACATGTAAAAGAAAATATGACTCTGGGTCCATGTTCTAATTTTTTAAAAATATTGCTCCTGTTTGATTCTCATATTGTCTGTGATGATGGCACTGTTAATCTGTTCATGTAAGCTATCATAAACTTTATCAGTAAGAAAAGTTAAATTGTAATACACAACCAGTTATCTAAATAGAAATTATTATGCCCAGAGTAAACATTTTGTTTAGCTTGTAGCAATAAACATTACCCAGGCAAAATAAAAGTTTCATTAAAACAACAAGATGCTTCCCAACGTTAAAAGCAATGATAATATCATAAGCAATTCTCTTACTTCTTTGCCTCTTGACCTACAGTATAGATGAGTGTTCGGGATTATACAATACCATATTACAACATCATGGGTACCGTGTCTTTGCCCAATTTTTAATAATTCTTTTGTAGTATCCAAGAGTATTGCACTTAAGAGTTTGGCATTCTTGAGTATTTCAAATGTCAAAGAGGAAGTGGGTGTAAGAACTCAGCCACACTGGGGGGTTGCAATATTAGAATCCAGTCTGAACTTAAGAAACATACAGTCCTAGAATTGATGTCTTCATTAGCACACCTGCCCTGGCCCTGCCTACTCTTTCAAATTAATCTTACAATAATGGCCTGGCCCTTACCCAATTTCGCCCAAATACTGTTCAAGTTGACAATGACTTTTGTTCTTAGCTGTGCTGGTTCCAGAGTTCAGGAGCCCCTGGGACAGAGGGCAGAAGGAGGGGAGAGGAGCCAAAGCATCTCCTTAGCTCCTTTCTTCACTTTCTGCCTGAATTCTCCTTTTCTAAGTCCTGCCTGAAATAGTGGAGGTCTCAGGACATTCAAACACAGGAAGCCTTTATTACTTACTTTTACCAAGAACAGGATAAAATTATTCTCTAGATGTTCAATGCATGTTGGTCAGAGGTCCTTAAAGTACCTGCCTTCCTTAAAGTCACATAAAAGGCACGCTGCTTCTGTGCTTATGATGTGCACGACAAGCGTTTTCTTATTTATGTTGTGAGTTCCCCAGGAAGTGGTGGTGTTATAATCTCATGTACAGCTTTCCAAAGCAAGTGTTGCACTGTTGTTTTGTTGTGTTATGTATTTTTAATTTTCTTTTTCCCTAGTGGGACAATGATCACTGCTTCTTTTGGAAAGCACCTGGTTTCATATTGACTTACATTTATGACCTATACTACCTGGAAACACTGACCATTAAAAGGCAAATTCTGCTGCTCCTTTCAGCGGCTCACCGATGGGGACAAAGTGTGGGCAGGACTCATTTCAGATGCCATGGAAGGAAGCATATCTGGGCACATGTCACCAAATCACTTAGCCTGTTGAAATGTCTGTCTGTCTCTCTTTCATTTTCCCTCTCTTTTCTTTCTTTTTTTTTCTCTCTCACTCTCCCTCTTGCTGCTGGCAATTACAAGAGGGAAAGAACTCACAGAGATATGAAAGATGAGCTCCTGTGAAAAGGTCCTAGATAGATTTTTCTACTCTCTTCCCTCTTCTGTATTTGCAGTTTTGAACAAGTTCTGGACCAGCAGTTTTAGTATGATTTTACTACAAGGACTTCAGTCTGAGTGATCAGTTCTAAGAACCAATTTACCTTTCCCAAAGACCTTGGTTTCTATTCATTTTTGTTTACATTTGGGGAAAAGGTCTGTACAATTTCCTTTTGATTTCTTGCAAATTCACTGTCTTCAGAATAATATTTTTAACTTCTTTTTTTATTTATTGTGAAAATATTGTACAGAGGGGTTACAATTACATGGGCAAGATAATGAGTGCATTTCTTATCAAGCATTGTAGCCTCCTCCTTTGTTTCCCCTTCCCATCCCTTCCCTTCCTTCCCCTCACCCCCCCAACCTTCCTCCTCCCCCCAACCAAAGTTGCAAGTTTTGTTTTCAAAATAACGACTTGTACATCTCATTGTTGCAATGGGTCCATCTGTATCCCTATTTAAATGATTTGTGTTTTCCCTTCCCCTCCACAAATTATACCAACATCAAATACAGTGAAAGCAGGGGTTATACCGTGGGGGAGGGACTTCTTATACTTTTGCCAGTATTTGGGCTTGAACACAGTCCTTAGAGATTTGCTAAGCTTTGTTCCCTCGCTGCTGGTGCTCACAACTTCTGTGCCGAATTTGTGTTAAACGGAAATTATATATAAATATATATATATATATATATATATGGGTATATATATATATAGTATTTGTATCTAGTATAAACATACTATATATATGTGTGTGTGTGTATATATACAAATAGAATGAGTTTCATTATGCTAGTGTTCTTTGAACTCAGAACTTTGTCTGCTTTGGAAGGTTCTATAACACCAAACCAGATCTCTAGATCATTATAACAGAAACAACACTAACAGTAAGACCATAAAATAGTCAGATGCGGAATATAGTAAGAACATTAAAAAAAACTATTATGCTGGCAAGAATCGTAGAAAATCATGTGGCAAAATGATCCGCAATAAACTCTGATTTAAAATATGAAAAGTGACAATAGTGAAACAATGAAATAATCACAACATCAGAGAAAGATGAAAAGGGAAGAAAAAGAGAAGTTAACTTAAAAAGAATAAGAAATATGAGAAAGAAAATGTAATAGGAGATTTAAAAAATGATTAACAAATCAAGTATTGAAGCAAAATTCAATAAAGTCAAGAGAGGAAATTAAAGACAAAAGAGAAAGAACTTTTAAAATAACTATATATATATGTACATATATATAAATATGTATATATATATAAATAATACAGTATATATGGTAATATTTAAAATAATAAACTATGGAAAATATATAAAAGAAAATAAGAAAATAAAGAAAAATAGTAAGAAGACAGTGACTATGAGACGCTTCTTTCAGCCTCTCTAATACTGCAATGCACTGGATGTGTTTGCACCGTGAAGCAGGATGGGTGGCAGCTACGTTCTGTTGCATCTCTTCTCACAGTACAAGTCGGGGCTCTGTGCAGTACTGAAGGTATGGCTGGTCCAGGGGAGGGAATCAGACTCAGTGCTGCACTTACTTTAGAATCCTCCCTTCTATGTTAGAATCTCCTTCCTCTCAGAGGGAGAGCCATTGCTGACTCCAGCAGCTTTATGGTTCCCGATTCCTCCAGACTACCATTCTATCCATGAGCCAGCCCTGTATGTGCACCTTGTATCCAAGCGTCCAAGCCAAGCAGTGTGCCCCTGAGTGTGTCAGAGATAGAAAAAACACCTGCAAGCACTGAGTTCTGCATGTAGGGAGTAGGAAGGAGGGACTGAGAGTTCTGCCCTTCCTCTCTGGTACATTCAGACTCCACAACCTGCATGAACCCAACCCCTGGAGAGAGGAGGCTATGGTAATGCAGAACCCCACCAGACTTGGTCTAAGAGATCATGGTCCTTTCTGAGAGGAAGCTATCAAAGTCATGGAGTCACCTGTGAAGGCTGAGCAGCCCTGCAGCCGTACACTCCGGGTTCTCAGTGTCTGCTGTCATTCTAATAGTGCTCTTGCATTGGAATGACTTCTCATTACCATAGAGGCCAGAGTACGTGTTAGGTAATAAATATACATATTATTACTTTCAGTTTCACATTTATTCACATATTCATTCCTAACCTCTTGAGTAATGGCCAAATATAATAAAATCAGTAACATAATATGGATATGATCATTTTCTGAAGCACTCTCCAGTGTTATCGGTCAGACACTTTTGTTGTTGTTGGTCAAGGAGCCTTAACTCTAGGCCTGGGTGTTGTTCCTCAGCTCTTCAGCTCAAGGCTAGCACTCTACTACCTGAAACACAGTGCCACTTCTGGCTTTTTCTGCTTATGTGGTGCTGAGGAATCGAACCCAGGGCCTCATGCATGCAAGGCAAGCACTGTACCTCTGAGCCACCTTCCCAGTCCTAATCAAAGACTTTTGACTCTTAACCTTCTCTGGGACCCTCTTTCTGGTTACCTGTGTGGGCAGAAGGGTACACATCAAGAATATGGCCAATGGATCCCCAATAAGTTATTGGATTTATATGTTCAATAGCCAGTGAAATACTCTAGAACATGAATGGATATTAACACTGATCATTTATTGTTTAGGTCATGAGATATAGGGTCTGTTTCAACACTGTAACCAAAAACTCTGGACTAAATCCTTGCTTGGCCAAATGGCTAAATGCAAGCAAACCTGACTTAACCTGAATGATCACTACAACAGAAGAAAAATTAAAAAAAAAGTTCCCGTTCTAAGACAGCTGCATTGATAGAATTTGATTCAGCATAGATTGAAACTAAAATCTCCACATTATGCTTTAAAAGACTACACACATTTACAAAGCCATTGCTAATTTGAACAAGAAATGTGTAGCAGTACAAGTTTTAGGACAAATACTTAAATTCAGTATTCACACAGTTTTCAATGAATTTTATGTTAAATAAACAGTGGAAAGTAATGCAAGAATTCAGAGAATCAGGAGTTGGAGATGTGAAACCCTAACTTCAGAAACATACCTGAACCCCAACAGTAGGCTATATGCCTCCAGGAATTACTATCACATGTTGTTAGTTTTTTCTTCTGTCCTGAATCTGCATAAGGCCACCAACACTGGCAAGGTGAAGTACCTGTTTCCAACAAGCTTGGTTGCTTTCTAATTTATGAATACAAATCTTTATATGTAAAATAATATTAAATTTCAACCATGTCCTGTTGCTTGAACTTAGAGAAAGGTTGCAAATCCAGAGACACAATTTCATGCCACACACACACACACACACACACACACACACACACACACACACACACACACACACACACACACATTCACACACACACACACACACACACACACTCCTGCACACATGTACATATGGAGAATCTTTAGTTCTTATAATTTTAAATTAATATAGAGAAGTGTGTTGTAATAATTGATCATACTTGTTACCAATGTATTCTGGCAGTGGTTTCAAAGCTTAATAAATATTTACTTTTGAAATGATCTTATTACTCGTCACTGATTCCAAATCACTTTCTAATAGAAAGATCTATTGTATGAGAGCAGCTCAGCCCATTAGTACTTTTAATGACCATGGTGAAGCACTAGCTGCTTTAATTGGGGCCAGTGTCACAGCTGCAGGAACTTCTGCACCATGCCTTCGTACTTCCTGCCTCGTCAGTTGTGTGAAACAAACTGAAAGCTTTTTTACTACAGACATATAAAAGCCATATAAAAACCAAATCCAGCAGAGAATTGAAGGTCTATAAATGGAGATTCCAACTTCATTCGATGTAGAACATAAATCTTATTTATTTCTTTGTACATCATATAAGCCCGGGGACTTCTTTGTGATTTCAATCTAAATCATTCTTAATACAGCTTTCCCAAAATCCCACCTAGTGATTCTTGAAAGGTCAATGAAAGCTAATAACGTCATACATCAGGTGAGAAAACGGCAATCCCACTGGCACATCTGCCATTAATGTGTTGAGTGGGTACCCATTCATTAAAGCTCTCCAGAACTGTTGTTTTTTTTTCTCTCTCTCTCCCTCTTTATAAAATGTGGATTTTGGATTAGAACACATTGTGAAGGTCAATGTTCAAGTTTCCCCAACTTGATGTATAAGTAGCTGTGGTCTGAAACCCTTTACTTTATCAGAATTCTACAATGAAAAAGCAATTTCTGAAAGACATTTATCCAAGTCGGAGAGAGATAATCTTTGCATTAACATGCACAACAATGAACTTGGCAGGTGGTCACTAAAGATGGCCACGTGTGCAGAGGAAATGGTATTGTAAGCCGAGGGCTCCAGACACCAATCAGCTTCCATTTGGCACAGCTGGAAGGCCAGTGCCGAGGACTGAAGGGTGCAGAGAAGCTCTACTGGCAGACATTCTAAAACAAGCTGTCCCAGTAAGCCTCTGACGGGAGGGTGCCTGAGGGTCATCCCACGTGACCATCCTACATACCCTGAGTGCAAATTTCCAGCCCTTCAAGATTTCAATCACGTGCAGTTCTCTCTCATGGGCTTAATCTTAGGTTAAGTAAAGAGGATGACACTGCTTTTAAAACACAGTTAGACAAGAGAGAAAATTCTAAAGAAGAATCCAGTTTCTGTAGTCAGGCAGGTGGGCTGTGTGTCTGTGCTCCCCACACCCACCCCTATAGGATCCTCTTCTTCCATCCGGGCTCTCAGAGCTATTCTAGGCAATGAACTGGAAGTTGTCCTACACAGAGCATGAACCATTAGCCCAGCTGGGCTCTGCAAAGAGATGTTTGCTTCTTATCTCGGTTGGGGAGAAGGTGGGCAACCAAAAGAAAGCTGTGGGCTTGTTATGCGCAGTTTAATGAAGGACCAGGTACCTGGGGGTTATGACAGGTGGGCTGGGTGCTTCCAACTTGGAATGAAGAGAACCGTGAAAATGATACCGAGTTCCCTCCTTAAGAAAGTAGACCTACAAAATTAAGACATATAAGTGGAGGGGTGGGTGGGGAGAGATGGGTTGAAAGGGGTGACATCAATCAACAGGCATTATATTCTAACTGTTGAAGAGCAACTCCTGAGTACAACTACTTTTTTTTTTTTTTTATCAGAACACAGTCAGCGATTTGGAGAGTCTTGTAAAGAACCTTTCAACAACCTGTGATTTTAAGAAATTAGTATTTTTGTTATGGTCTTTCTCAGATACTAAAACTTCTATTTTATGTGGTCTCCTTTCCTTGGAAATGACACCATTTTGTTGTTGCTATCCCTTCATTGTCTTAATTTTCTGTCAGAATACATTGAATATATGCCCAATAAGATTGAGTATTCTAGTCACCAGAAAACTGATCTCCTCAGTCTTTGAGTTGCATAGTTCTCGCTTATTACATGTCTTCCCTGTAAGATATAAACACATTTTATTTCCCTTTCCTCTGAAAGTCTTGATTGTAAAGTAAGATTCCTTTCAGCAACCTCTGGAGTTGCTTTTTATTTATAGCAAGGAAAGGAATAGGTAGAGACACTATTGGTGACAAATGATAACAATTATGCCCACTTTTCTCCATTGAGATTTACAATAAATATTCAGTTTTGACTGCTTGCATCTCTTGGATGTATGTGAAATTGCCTGTATCTACATTTTATTCTGAACCCCATCATCTCCGTCTCTCTCAAGTTGGCTACACAAGTGGCAGGGACTTTCTTCCTAAGAGGGACATTATTCATGATACAGCGAGCGGATTGTCAAGGTTACCTGAAACTATTTCATAGAAAAGTAAGGATGCTAATCTGGTAGAACACTTCAGAGTAAACTTCCACTCAGTGCACTCCTCCATGACCTTCAGAGACAAACAGCACCTCCATCTCAGATGACAATGCCACAGTTCCAACTACAGGAGAAAAAGAAATGCGAACATTGTGGCATGTGTAAATATTCCAGAAATAGGCATTTGTATACTGTCTTCAGATTCATCTCATCATTTTATTGACAAGACTATTGTCTATAAAAATGTAAACGATGGGTCCACCTGTATCCCTATTTAAACAATTTGTTTTTTCCCTTCCCCTCCCCAAATTATACCAACATCAAATACAGTAAAAAACAGGGGTTATACCATGGGGGAGGGACATACAAAGCAACAAAGACATCATCTTATAAATATGTTAGAAACAATAGCAAGAAAGAAAAACCACTGGGGAGAAGGAGGGAGATGGGGGATGGCAAGGATGGTAAGGGGAAAAAAGGAGGAGGCAACAACGCTTGATAAGAAATGTACTCATTACCTTGCTTATGTAATTGTAACCCCTTTGTATGGTATTTTCACAATAAAAACTTATTAATAATAAAAAAGAATCGAAAAAAACAAAACCTAAATGATGGATACTATGTGCTAACATTCTTTGTACCATTTACTTAATTTCTTGTACAAATGTACAAGTTAGTTATAGTCTTGAGTGTCAAAACAAAGTTTGTGAGATTTAAGATAGTTTAGATGTGGACCTGTTTCTCTGTTTCTGTCTCTTTTCTCTGCTCATCAGGTTAGATTGCCAATTTTTTCTCGTGATTATCAAGATATGATTTAGAATCTGTTGTAATACAGCTATGACATTTTCCTTTTCCATTGAAATTATTCAAGAAGAATGTGTTTGGTGAGCAGTAGTCTACAATAGTATCCCAAATTCCACCTTGCCTTCTCTGTGTGACCTGTTCTTCATTGTGGACAGAACCTATGAAAATAATGGCCCGATTAAATTATTGTTGAATAAAGTGAGATGCAAAAACTACATAGATCGTGGTACATTGTGTAAAACTCCAGTTAGAGAGAGCTTGTCTACCTGGCTGTGTGTAGGTACAATGTCCTGCTGTAAAAAAGTGACATGGCCAGGACTTGGTTGTGACCCCCAGCATCATACAGTGACAGAGAACTCAGGAAACAGTGAGACATCAATTCTATTCGGAATTGATTCTATTAGGAATTCCATTCGGAGGAAGTCCTTGAACCAAACATCCCAGCTCAACAACATTTTAAATTCTCGACTTTCATGACACAGATTGAAAGTCCTAGCTTCCTCTAAAAGGATTGTGTATGTGTATGTGTATGTGTGTGTGTGTGTGTGTGTGTGTGTGTGTGTGTGGCAAGAGAGAGAGAGAGAGAGAGAGAGAGAGAGAGAGAGAGAGAGACAGAGAGAGAGACAGAGAGAGAGACAGAGAGAGACAGAGAGAGAGAGAGACAGAGAGAGACAGAGAGAGACAGAGAGAGACAGAGAAGGAAAGTTTGTTCATCCTTGGGCTTGAACTTATGGCCTGGCACTGTCTTTGAGCATTTTTGTTCAAGGCTAGTACCTAAAGCCACAATTTCACTTCTGGCTTTTTGGAAGTTAATTGGAGATAGTCTCATTGACTTTTCCTGCTTTGGCTGATTTTGAACCATGATCCATAGACCCTAGCCTCCTGATTAGCAAGCATGACAGTAGCTACCGACTCTACCAGTGTTCATAACTCATAAAATGTAAGATCATAAATTTTCTTTGTTTTGAGCCATGGTTGTCCCTTTGTTCTTTCTTCCTTCTTTTTTCTTTCTCTTTTCTTATAAAAATACATACACTATCTTGAAAAATGGTTAGTGTACTGGAACACCCAAGTGCTCAGATTCTTTTTAGGCAAATATTACTCAAGGAGAACCTATCAGCAGAGCAATAACACAAATTTTACATATTGCTACTGTTGCATTAGAAGAGACATGGCTGAACTTTCATCCTCAATTTGCCATTGTTAGTTTTGTTTTTCTGTTTACAGAATAAAGGGACAGGAAGATACTTTGGGTGCACTGGCATCTTGACACTACTGGTCCTTCAGGAAGAAGCAGTTCCGCTGGTGAGCTGCAGCCACATGAAGGGGCACTGGTGTTTGAAAGTGGTGGGCAGAGCAAATGTGAAGTGAGGAACAGGAGAACCAAACACACGGGAGACATTTGAAAGTTCCAAGTTCTGGGACTAAATTATTTTTATTTCTTCTACCTTGAGATGGCAGAAAGGTTTTTGTAAATTTTTTTTTCCTTTTAAGATATTACTCCTATTTCCAAAACCTCAGAGCAGCGTCTGTGTCGTGGTGATAAAATTACACAGAAGAAATATGTGTCTTGGGAGCACTGAACTATTTCGTTTGGGGGTGGTTGAGCTTGAAATGGATTTCAGAAAATGTGATGCCATTCCTTACTTGGTAATTAGAAATAATTTATATGCAGCTATTAAAGATACACAAGAAAATCACATCTTTTAATTGCTAACTACTTTACCCAATATACATAAACTATTGCTACTGAATTCTTCATTCCTGACTCACCCTTTACTATCCTTTGCAACATATTTCCTGAGTAAAATGAGATAATTACTAAAATGCACCCCGGAGAATATTTTCTGTAACAATTTGATGGTTTGGGTTTTCTGTGTTTTGCTATTGAGGCTCACACCTGCAGAGGAAAACAGAAGGAAATTGCTGTCTTGATATTACTTCTGAATGCTGAAAGCAGTTTAGATCAAAGTTTGACATTCTGAACTGTTTAATTCTCTAGAGGGAAAGAATTTCCCCAGTGGAGAAGCTTCAAAAGCAACCTTCTACAGAGAAGTCTTTTTGAAACAAATCTAGTCTTGATAAGAGTATTTTCAGATACCTCACCACTTGTAGAGAAATAGTGAATAAATGGTTAAAGAAGGGCCTCAGGTGAGGATCATAGCCTCAGGTGTAAACTGCATTCTGTGTTTAGCAAACATTGAAAAGTGGATCTGATTATCCAGGATGCCTTCTTGAATCAACAGATACATATTTCCCAGAAGTGTGGCCTTTCGGGGTATGAATGACACCTTTTTTTCCTCTTACAAATACAAATGTTCTCCTTTGTGACTTACTGATTGATCTTTCATTACCAAGGATTAGACTTAATAGGGTATTATATTTGCATATTATTTTTAGATCATTCTATAGTCATTTTCCAGCTGGCAAAGCCAACATTTCTCATAGTCAAATGAGGGAAACACATAAAAGATGTGGAAAGGTGAATATAAAATGAGGCCATTAGGTTGAACTCAGTTAAAG
Source organism: Dipodomys merriami (assembly GCF_024711535.1). Taxonomy (NCBI): domain Eukaryota; kingdom Metazoa; phylum Chordata; class Mammalia; order Rodentia; family Heteromyidae; genus Dipodomys; species Dipodomys merriami. The sequence continues at coordinate 17,072,963 of NW_027206179.1, read as the reverse complement.
CTGAAAGCCACAACTAAAAAAATATTATATTTAATAAAGGAACAAGAAATGGATGCATGCCAAGTGATTTTTAGCCTCTGAGAGTACTCAGCTAATCATGTATCAAGGTACTGGGAGAATGTATAATCTGAGGGTTTCTGGAACTGAGAAATTAAAGTCCTTATTGAATCTTAGTAAAGGGATTAAAAAGGACTTTACTGAAAATCTCTCTGCCATTCTAAGTGCTCTTTCTGAGTAGTTCAGCATAACATGATCTTGAAACATGGAGTGTTTTCTCTAGATATAGTAACAGGTGCAATGCAACTTCTTTTCAAGCTAAGACTTAGCCTTGCCCACTGATACTATTTCATATATTGTTATCAATATTTTATAATTGGCAAAACTGAGAAACAGGGAGGTTTTATAATTGGCTTAGGATCTCACAGCCAGTAAACCAAGAGATTAAGATTGCAATTAGGTTACTCTGAGCTCTCTGATTCAAACATAAAATATCCTTTTTAGGACCAGCTATAGAAAGTTATATTGAATGATTTATTCACCCGGAGATCCAACATTTAATTGATTTAATCTCTAGTCTAAACAGGCCTTAGTTGTTAGGATCTTAGTTTCTCAGTGTTGAATACAAGAGTATGTACAATTGAGGCTTAAATCATACTATACTTTCGATTATGCTTAGTAGTTTATTTAATTACAGTAAATTGGTTACTGATATTTGATTTGTCAGTTCAAGTGATAAGTAATCTGATAATAAGACTTAATTCCTTTAGATCATCCAGTGCTTTGTGTTGGTAGTTGAACTTAGAATTCATGATAAACTCTCCTACACTGATGTCTTTTCAAGTAAAATGAAGACCAAGGTTAAGACTTAGTAAGTCATCTTAAGCAGCTTCTGATTCCAAATCTGGAGGATTTTATATTATACTAAATGTTTTCATAATACTTTTCAAGTACAAATGAACAAATTCAGAATAATCACTTAAAAATCTCTTCTTTCCTAAAATAAAAAATAGTTCATTAGCCATTCAAAGTGAATTTGCTTTCAGCACAAATTTTGGTACTGTATTTACAAGAGCCTAACATGAAATATTTTTTGGAGTGTAAACAGAAGGTGATCTTTGAAATTTTGAATATTTAAAGGAAAATTAATATACTTTAAAAATGTTAAATGATCAACTACTGAAATAACATACTAGAAAATGCAATTAAACACAATAAAAATCTTGCTTAATTTTTCTTACATCTAATACATACTTTTTAAACTAACTTCTACTTCAAGAACTACAAAAGTCAAAAAACTATCTTGAGGGGCTGGGAAGGTGGCTCAGTAGTACAGTGCTTGCCTTGCATGAGTGAGGCCCTGGGTTTGATTCCTCAGCAGAAAAAGCCACAAGTGGCACTGTGGCTCAAGTGGTAGAGAGGTAGCCTTGAGCTGAACAGCTGAGGGACAGCACTTAGGCCCAGAGCAGGCCTCATGACTGACCAAAAAAGCAAAAACAAAAACAAAAACAACTATCTTGAATGCAATATGTAGGCATGTATGTGAGACATGGTCATTTTTATTACATGAACATAAATGCAATTATATTTTGCTTATGTGATGAATATGGTATAGTTATTTTTGTTTAATTCTCTGAACGGAAGGTCTACAGACAAATGGCCAAGAGCTGGTTGTTGTGTCTGTTATGAATAGAAGCTAGGATGTGGCAAACTGTACTTAAACATGGTCCAATATGACATTGTTTAATTTTAACACATGCCTTTGAAAAGAAATGTTATTTTAGTGACAATCTGATAATAATGAAAAACTTGCATCCATTGAGTTTGGTTATCTAGCATGAGTGTTACAGAGGAAAGACACAGACAGACCGAATGGCAATGAAACAAAAGAAAGAATTCATTTTAGTTCAGAAAATGCTGATGGGAAATAATAAAGGTTTAGATGGATGCTGACTGTTTGTAGTGAAGAAGAAACACCAGGACACTCTACCATAGTAGACTTTACAAGTAATAAAAAGTTTTTTTAAAGAGATTTGTCGGGGCTGGGAAGGTGGCTCAGTGGTAGAGTACATGCCTTGCATGCATGAGGCCCTGGGTTCGATTTCTCAGCACCACATAAGCAAAAAGAAAAAACCCAGAAGTGGTGCGTGCTGTGGCTCAAGTGGTAGAGCACTAGCCTTGATCTGAAGAGCTGAGGGACAGCGCCCAGGCCCAGAGTTCAGGCCCCACTCCTGGACCGCACCCCCTCAAAAAAAGAGATTTGTTACACTAATACCTTCTTCATCAGTTTGATTAGCATTCTTTACATAGAAGTATGTGTTCAAAGGACTGACCCACATTTCTTAGTTTAAAATGCAAATTCAACTCCACATGTACACTCTCCCGTACAGTTTGACGGTAAACTTTTCCAATTTAAAACAATCAGACATAGTTAAGGATTATCTAGATAGAAATGCACTTCTGTTTTCCTAAGCAGTTAATTTCATTTACTCTTTCATATTGTATTATATTTTTTCTTTGATAGAGCAATGGCAACACTATTGTTATGAAGATTTTGGGTGAAATCACTTTTTTGACACAAAATAATCTTTGTAATAGCTTGATAAAGTTTTGTCCACACACTTAAAAACTGACAGTTTATAAGTTAATGTTAATACTGAGTAATTAATTATATGGTTTGAAGTAAAATTACATGTAATTTAATTTGTATTTTCATTGATGTTGAACACAGACTGATGAAAATAAGACCTTGGCACAAAGTTGACAATTTCTGAGCATAGACTTAGAGCTACTCCGGGCTACTTAGGCTCTGGTGAATCCTCCTCCATCCTTCTGTGAAACATAGCTCCCATCTTAGGAAAGCTTTAGTGCTTCCTAGTGGGAACAATGGGACAAAGTCATACATTATCCAATTTTTCTGTGATTTAAAAAAAAGATATTGTTGCTTCTTGTCTGAAATTCATTCTAAGATCATTTAGAATGTTCTATTACTCTGCATTTAAAGGTATATGTCCCCATGGTAGAAAGATACACATTAATACTCAAGTGAAAGATAAACAAACTGCAGGACAAGGTAAATAAGGCAGAAGTAAAAGAGGTCATGTGAGAAAAGAATAGCAGAACTATTACTTATAAGAAAGCACTCCAAAGGAAGTTCCTTTTAAAGCTGTTTAGATTAAAAAAAATTCTCTTGCCTTAATGCTAGCTCCTTCTTGCTTACCAAATACTTGTATTATGCTCACCCTGTTATTAAGAAATCTCACTCCCTTCCCACATAACAGATGGCTGGCTCCATAGCAAGGCAGTAATTATTCTGTGTTGAGGAGAAGATACTGTCCAGAGCTGCCTTGTTCTGTGACTCACTTATGGACATTCCAGACTGCAGCATCTTTCCTCAGCACTGTAGGAAGCAACCTGGGCCTCCTACAAATGTGTGGCATTGGCCAAGATCTTTGAAAACAGGCTCTTGGTGATTGATGCTTCCTAGCAAGAGGAAAGCCATTGAACTGGTTTCCTTAGTTCTCAATGGGATATCCACTAGCTCAATGGCCAATGGTTTTGCCCTTTACTTCACACCAGCATAAAGAAAATGAACTTCTCAGAAATGGAGCCCAACTGGGGATGTCACTTACTCTGTGTGGTGGCAGGCCATGTGGATGCATCCTGGTTTTCTGCGATGGCACCATTCCATCGAAAGGCTAAGTCAAAGAAAATAAATGGCTCAAGTATGAATCAGAACTCCTTCCAATAACGTGACTTCATCATTCTGTTACACACGCACTTCCCCTTAGATTTTGCAAGTGGATATTGTACCATTGAAGCAATAACCATGTACTAAGTAGTTAGTGTCATATTGATTTCCGTGACCTGCAAGACCAGCATGGAGACTTTCAGAAACCAGGTGTCCTTGGCCGTGGACCAAACAAATGAAACATTGGCTGCCAAGAAAGAAAATCAAGTTCACATGGCTGAGAGTAAGTCTAGTGATTTTGCTGTTTGGAATAAAGTACTTTTTAATGAAATTGGCATTATGTTGACTACTGTTATCCAATTTCCTTATTTCTAACAAGAGCTTAAAAACAACTGACAAAATACATTCTTTTCCAGAGGGAAAATCTTAGGAGAAAAAGATTATCGATGAAAAATAAACATTATCAAGATATTCTAACAGCTCTAGAGCTGAAAAGATATGTAGTTCCAGATAGATAAACTCTCCATACAACAGAACTGAAAACTTGAAAGGAAGTCTCCTTTTGTGATGCTTGCTTTTCTTTCCTGATCTTTGCAATGTGTTGAATCTCTCTATGTACTTCATCTATGTAGTAAGGGCAACATACTAGCTTTGCATGAACCTGTGCTAGTTTTGTAGTTACGGTTGAACACCATGACCTTAGGGATGTTGGTTGAGAGCAAGTCCAACTGAACCCCAGTTCTTGGCAGTTTGATGGTGACTTTCATCCTAAGAGATTATCTGTGCATCTACATGTGAGGGCTGCCTTGTGTTAAGATAGTTTTAGGGTCTGAAGCTTCTGTTCACACTCTACCTTTGTTTATTCTTTTATTCTCATCCATGAAGAAAGTATTTTTTTTAATTTTTGTTTGTTCTGGGGCTTGAACTTAGGTCCCCGAGCCTCTTTGTGCTCAAAGCTAGTGCTCCACCACTTGAAGCACAGCGCCACTCACTTCCAGCTTTTTCTGAGTAGTTTATTGAAGATAAGAGTCTCATGGACTTTCCTGTTGAGCTGACTTTGAACTATGATCCTCAGACCTCAGCCTCCTGAGTAGCTGGTGCATGAGCCACTTGCACCTGGCTTGAAGAAAGTTTTTAATAGACATTGTCAGTTAAGAAGAGTAGCCATTGACAGGGCAAAAGCCCCTTGTACAACTAATTGGTGTTAAGGAAAACTGTTTGGAAAGTGAAGCAACTGATACTCAGGGTATGACTCTACTAGCACAAGCCTTGTTATCAATCATGTGCACAACTAGCAGTAACCTTCAGAATAGCTCAAATAGAACAATAAGAGAAAATTCTTCAACTACACATGATAATTAAAATAGCCAATAAAGCTTGGGAGTGTGATTGTACTACAAATCTATTGCTACAAATTGTTTAATCATCATTTAGTGTGATCCTATTACTAGCTCACATGCTTCCAATATATATCAAACACAAGGAGCCCTAGTTTACAGAAAGTTGATCCTGTTGAGGCCATAGCCTGTCACCAACAACACTGTCAACCATCTTGGACTGAGGAAAGTGTTATTAATTATGAAAAGAAGTTACAGAATAGCAGGGTTAGTATAGACAGCAAGGATATCTGTAAAGAAGTACTTGGTTGGCAAATGTAGGTTGAAGGACTTTTGAAATGTAAACACCCATGGATTTAGGATGCTGAGAAATTGTAACTAGACTGTTCTTTTCCTTTATTCTCCTGGGTACTGCAGTTAGAAAATCTAAGATAAGATCTTAGATAAGATAAGATCTAAGATAAGTTAAATTTGGAAAATCAAACAACCTTTATCATATCTAGTCTTCCCCCTGGAACTCAGTAATTGATATCCCAATGATGATCAGATGAGAAAGAATGGGGAAAATAAATGATCAGCCACAAAGCAAATAAACAGTGATAATTGTTGGGCTGGCCACAATGGTTCTGTATAGAGAACAAAATTGAGAAAACCCTGCAGCTGACAACACTGTACTAAAGAAACCTCAACCATCCCAAGTTGGCTTCCCTCTCTCTTCTCTTTTGCCACAAAAGTTCTACCCTGGAGCTTTCTTCAGTTCAAAGTCTTTCCAAAGCATCCTCTCATTTTGTTAAATCTATAGAAAATATTGAATTTGCCACACTAGCAGAAACTATTATTGGTATGTTTACACAAAGAAGATACTATGATCAAAGACATATATTTACAATAAATGAGTTTTACAGTGTTCAGTGCTGGTGGCAAGCAGGAAATGTAATTATGTTTCTATTTATATGCCCTCCAGTGGGCCTCAGAATTTTTTACCATATTCTAGAAAAAAAATCTTTATTTTTTTAAACTTAAAGTATAGGAACAGATCACAGCCCCTATTATTTATGAACACATCTTGTAGTCTTTGTGATAGCCATAATACTTATGGTCTTAATTTAATAAATATTTTAAACATATCAATATTTTATAATGAACAGGCAATATCTTTTCTTTTTTATTTCTGTGACTTCATTGCTTATAGAAAGGAATAACAATAGTAAAGATTATTCATTCAGATGCACAAAAGTTATTTATCCTTCAGCTGAACCTGTTTGGCTTGAAAATGCACACTGTGTGTGCATTTGAGTTTGTATACAAATTAGATTTTTTTTATTTAATCTTATTGTCAAGGTGATGTATAGAGGAGTTACAGTTACATATGTAAGGTAGTGAGTACTTTTCTTGCCAAACTTGTTACCCCTTCCCTCAGTTTTCTCCCACTTTCCCTTCCCCCCAAGCTCCTACACCAAGCTGTACAGTTCATTTCCAACATATTGTCTTATGAGTATCACTGTTGTATTGGTTCCCCCTTTGTCCTTTCTTTCACCATTTTGTTGTTCCCCTTCCATTCCCCAATTAAAATAAACATGTATACAATACCCAGGGTGCCAAATCAAATACAGTGTCAACTAAGGATAAAATACAGGAGACAAAGAATAAAAAAGAAAGCACATAGTACATCAAAATCAACAGCAGAGAAACCTCTTGCTTCCATACCTTGGAGTTCATTTCACTTAGCATTATTTTATATGGTTATATGTACATAGCTATTGAGCAATTCTGCTCATCTGCTAGGACTATCCTAAACATATAATAATTATTACAAATAAAAGAAATCATGGGACCTATGTTACTTTGGGTCTGGCTTACTTCACTTAACATGGTTTTCCAAGTTTTTCCAATTCCCTATGAATGGGGTGATATCATTATTTCTGATGGAAGAATAGAAATCAATTGTGTATATATACCACATTTTCTTGATCCATTCATCTACTGAGGGGAATCTGGGTTGCTTCCATATCTTAGCTATGGTAAATAATGCTGCAAGGAACCTGGATGTGCTTGTAGCTTTAATACTAAAGCCTTATTTGAGGTCATTTGGGTAAATGTAAGTGGCCAGAAGTGGGATTGCTGGGTTATAGGGAGCCCTAAGTTTAATAGCTTAAAATTCTGTTTTTATATATTATTGGGAATTTGAGTCAGGGTAGTGCTGTGTATCTAAGGCCATTTTTTTTGTCAGTCATTGGGCTTGAACTCTGGGCCTGAACGCTGTCCCTCATCTCAAGATTAGTGCTCTACCATTGAGCCATTGTGCCATTTCAGGTTTTCTGAGAGGTTTATTGGAGATAAGAATCTCATGGACTTTCCTGCTTTGGCTGGTGTTGAACCATGATCCTCAGATCTCAGCCTCCTGAGTATCTAGGATTACAGGCATGAGCTTCTGGTGTACAGCTCCAAGGCCATTCTTGAGTGAGGTTGGGACAGAAGGGAGAAGAGAATGATGGACAGAGTACCACTGACCTAGACACATTGTACTCACAAACTGAAATGTGGAATTGAACATCCTTTGTACAGCTACTTAAAACATAACAAAAATTAAAAAGAACAAAGCCAAAGAAAAGAAAAAAACTGTTTTAAGATAATATATAATAAAAGCATCCCAAAGTTTGTTAAATATGTCATGGTAACTCAATCATATCAATTATATAATTTAAGACTTAACTGTATGGTACATTTTCATCTTTTGTTTTCATATTTCTTCCCTTTCTCTCCAAATATGTGAGATATTTAGCTCTTTGATAATTATGTTGCTAAGCAAAATTTTATGTTACCAAGCAGGTTAAATACAAATATAAAATGCCAGTTATTTTGAATTCACTTTGTTTTTCCATTGATCTTTCTTTCAAAACCCAGATAACATTTCAACAAGTATGATTTTGAACTCTTGTATCTTCAGCCTCATGAGACAGAGGAAGAGTTGTTTGGAAAGCATTCATATTTGATGGTGTCCAATCATGCTTGAAATACTGTATTTCAATCATTAAATCTTTGCTGTGTCAATCTTCATTCATTTAGCACATACTTGGGATAATTCGCTTAGAAAGAGGACAGCTGTACCTCTGGGGTCCACAATTAGCTAGAACTATTGCTTGTGGACCTGTGCTCAAATGGATTTCGTGATAGGAACCTGTGGAGAAAAAAGCCATTCATCTCATTGTGTCCAAGGATAGAAAAGGGAAGAAGAAGAGGACCCGAGGTTCCAATATCTCCTTCCAGGAAATGCTCCAATAACCTGAATTTTCTCAGGCAGTTGTCACATTCTAAAGTTTCCATTGCCCCAAGTAGCAAGGTAGGCTGTGGACCAAATCTTTAACAGATTGGCTTGAGGGAAAGGGGCTGGGGTAGTTGTAGTATCAATTCTCCCTCATACCCTTTTATCAAATACTTGTCAACATTAACTGCTCTTCTTAGGCAAGATCACTTACAAACCATACTAGTTATAATTTATCCAAGGCTCTGATATATTCTTCAAGTGTTTTTTGGCTCCTCACCTGCTCGTGTCTGATATTTGCACCTTTTTGCCACAGTTCTTCGGAAACATATCTGCCCGAATCACACCTCGGGTACAAGCCTCTGCTCACTCATGCCTTTCCAAATAGAAGCTGTGGAAACTGGAATACTTAAATTGTGCTGAAAATGGTTGTTAAGGGACCAGCAAAGCTGGTGCTCATTCTGGGTTCAGTCCTCTTGAAATAGACAGGGTTTTTTTTTTGTTTTTTTGTTTTTTTTGGGGGGAGGTCCAGTTGTGAGTCCTGAACTCTGGGCCTTGGCCCTGTCCCTCAGCTCTTTAGCTCAAGGCTAGCGCTCTACCACTTGAACCACAGCGCCATTTCCAGCTTTTTTTCTTTTTGCTTATGTGGTGCTGAGGAATCGAACTCAGGGCCTCATGCATGCAAGGCAAGCACTCTACCACTGAGCCACCTTCCCACCCCTAAACAGGGTTTTTTAAGGTATGATGAACCACTGTTTTCTGGATCACATGTGTTTTTGTTATTCATGGTCACAGCTCAACAGAATATTCATTGAAAACTGAGTCATGAGGTGAGTTTGCCAATACGTCCTGGTTTTTTTTACTTTTTTTCCCCTTCATTCCACCTGGGATGAATTTTAGAAAAGTCTGGCAAGAATTATGGTATAAATTGAAATTGTGTCTAAATTGGTAGTTTAAGTTAAAACCCTATGTAAAGCCTATTTAATGTGAATTTTTCCTAACTAAAGCCTTTGTATGATGCCCTTTCCACTCAAAATATGGAGAAAACCTTTCCCCACTCACACTCAGAATGAATATATAGCAAGTTAAAACTGTTAAGAAAATTATGTAATGAAATATTAAAAGCTAAAATATGAATTCTATGTAGTAGTGCCAGTAATGGCTGGCTTAAAATATGTTAATATTTTTAATTACTCACAGACTGAGTGGGAAAGGCACAATGATTTTCTCAGAGAATTATGTCTATTCTCTTTGAAGTTGCCTGAAAAATATTCTGAAAGAAATGTAGAATGGATGGCATATTTGTTACTTAAAACTGTTACTTAAAATGGACATGATTTTATATTTATTCAAATTTAATTTATTTAATTAGATGTTTATGTGTTTGTTTAGTGTTTTTTGGTTAGTCATAGGGCTTGAACTCAGGGCCTTAGAGCTGTCCCAGAGCTTTTTTGCTCAAGGCAAGCACTCTACCACTTTGAACCACACTCTACTTCCAGTTTCCCAGTGGTTAATTGGAGATGAGAGTCTCAGGGATTTTCTTGCTTGGGCTGGGTTTGAACCATGATCCTCAGAGTTTACCCTCCTGTAATTGTAGAGCCACCAGTTCCTGGCTTGGTATTTTCTTAAAAATGATTAGTAAATAATATATAACATAGGTAATTCAAAAGGTTGTTAAATAACTGAAGTTTATATAAGAAAAGTATCTGTGAATTTTTTCTATCAGGACAAAAGTTGAAAAATTACTAATGTTAAGTAACAATATATTGATAGAATAATATGCTTCATCTATATTCCATTAGTGAAATTTGGAAATAAAAAATAGCCATAGTTCTACTTCTGATTTTCTAGTGATTAACTGAAGATGAGTCTCATGAGCTTTCCTGCCCAGGCTGGTTGTGAATCATGATGCTAGGATCTTTGCCTGCCTAGTGTCTAGAATAATGTGCTAGGACCACTGGTCTGAAATAACAAAAGTCTGAAATAACAAATGTTTATAGGAAGCAAGCACTTCGGGGTGGGGGCCACCTTGTCTTATGAGAAATACTTTCCTAGGAAGCTGAGGCTAACATCGAGGTTAGATTTATAGTGAGGCTCACAAAGGCCAGGTAAGTAATTAAAATAATTTTTATAAAGTCATCCTTATTGAATGTGTAGACATAAAACAATTCATGGATACAGTAAAGATTTCATGTTCATAATGAAGAATTAGAAACTCTTTGCCAAGATTTCCATTTGAAAGTTTATGCTTATAGAATTGATCACTATTTGAGATAGAAGTTCCACAAACAAAACACTTCTTTCTTTTCCTATGGACATGCCATGTTAGACTCAATAAAAATAATGTAATGCACCAAACATAGGAGAAAGTTTTAGTAATGAAATAGCTAACTGTACATAGAACAGTGGATAATAGTACATACTAATAAATCCACTTAGAGGAGGGCCTGTGTTTCTGATCCAGATGACTTAATCTATCATTTGTTATTTAATACAAAATAATAAATAAGTTCACATGAAAACAGATGCTTAAATTATTACCAATACTATATAAAAATCTTATAGTTTTATTTTTATGAAGTCATAAATCCACAAAATGGAGATTATTTTTAATAATGAATATACATAACTTAATTGTAAAAGTTATATTCAAATATAATGCTACATAACTGACCTATTTAATGGTGCTATTGAAAAATTGATAATTGGCATGCAATTGTAATGAGTGTTGCTAAATCACATGTAATTTTATAATGGTTCTAGAGGATATTTAACATTTTAGGTTTAGTTATCTTTATGATAGACTTTCAGTATGATGGTAAATTTCTCTTTGTTTTAGTTTCAATGGATGAATAATGGAGCAGTGCTGGATAGTTTAGGACTGTATTAATACACATTGAAACCCAAAATTCTGAACTCTCTAGAGCATAGTAAAGTAATTTGAAGTTCTTAAAACCTTTAAACAACCTAGCTGCAACATTTCTTTCATGGTTTTAATTTTCTGTAAGTTTTATATATAATTATGATCAAGGTGAAAACATAAATTCTTACAGTGTCTAATTACTGGATATAGGTCATTTTATTTCACTGTAGTTCTTCACAAAGCAGGAAATTAGTATAATTAAGCCCAAGGCTCCTAAGGGGAAAAAAAAACCTGTGAGTAAGTAAATGAAGTAAAAAGACAAAAAGAGCCATCAATGATGTGTCAGGGTCAAAACACTTTGACCCCTCAATCTGTGCAAACTGCCTGGGTTGCAAAGATGGGCAAGCATCATCGGTTGGAGGGCTCCAGATAACGTTGGATACTTCAGCATGAACAGAAAACTGAGAAGTGCCTTCATCCCTTTAATCCCATCTCTACATAAGGGCCATCCACTTGAAAAGATTTATGTCTCTCATAATTTTCTTTAAACTAAGGTTGACCTTGGAGTTGTCTATCAGCAAATTAAAAAGTACTATTTTAGATCATAAAGTTCAAAATGCATTTTATATAATACTCAATATTTTTTGAAAGCTCTGATAAATGATAATGTTTGTTCAAATATCAGGGTTTCATTAAACTCCAATTACACAGGTCCGTATCATAATGGTTTCCTTTGTTCAAAGGAATACAGAAAGCAATCTTTTTAATACCATACCAAGAGAGATCATATGTTTTCAAAATGAGGACTGAAATTATAATTATTTTATTCATGACTTCTGGCTTCAGAGATTTGCTATCTAACTGACCAAGATAAAATGTCATTCCTGGTTTGTAGTCATCTACATATAGCTGAGTATTAATTGCAAAACTCCTCTAAGAATGAGAAATGTACGTAATCTGCATCCTCACTGGAACACAGGGCTCAGCGCCGAGGAGACACCTTCAATAGCTGAAGTGAGAACTAACACCTCTGTATTCCGAAGCTCACACATTTTAAAACTCTTCTTCAAAGTAAAATGATAGTGGAGCCTTTCCAATTTTGTGATATAATTAGTTGTTTTAATCTTAGGAGTTTCAAAAGAAAATAAGGCCTTCCTATGATGCTAACAAGACCCAATTTGTTTATATAAATTTATGAAAATATGCTCATAATATATGAATATATTTTTACTTTTACTTCTACCATGAAATGGAAATATAATAGTATAATTGATAGTAACCTTCTTTGAAATAGCCAGAGATATTTTTGATAGTAATACTTTAATTGGAAACATTAGTGGTAATTTCTTTTTTTTTTTTTTTTTGTCGGTCGTGGGGCTTGAACTCTGGGCCTGGGCGTTGTCCCTCAGCTCTTCAGCTCAAGGCGAGCGCTCTACCACTTGAGCTACAGCGCCACTTCCGGTTTTCTGGTGGTTTATTGGAGATAGGAGTCTCACGGTCTCTCCTGCCCGGGCTGGCTTTGAACCGCGATCCTCAGATCTCAGCCTCCTGAGTAGCTAGGATTACAGGCGTGAGCCACCAGCGCCCGGCTATTAGTGGTAATTTCTACTTCGACAAAACACACAAATTGTAGCTTTACAATGAACAAAGAACTCTGTTCAATGTTTAATATCCACAGTGAAATTACCACATTAATACCTTGCTACCCTTTACAAAGCCTCTTGAGTCTAGTCTACCTCCCATGGATACTTTTGTAATATAACCAGTGACATCAGATGTGAAAGAGAAATCATCTAAAATACACTTGCAATGTCATTAAGCAAGAACAGGTATGTACAGCAAAACTGGAAGTAATTACCTAAATAAAATATTGTTAAAGGTTTTGATTCTATATAAATGTATTCGAAATGATTTGAGTCAATATTTAAACAATGTATCTTACATAATGAACTTTTTATCATAAGTCCTAGTTTTTATTTGTTTGAACTATAAACTGCTCTCTTAACTCAATTATTAATTCTTCTCCTGTAAAGAACAAAATTAAGGAGAGAGATTGGGGGAGGTTGATAAAGCAAGGTAAGAACATATGCTTTGTGATATTCTTTTTTATTCTTTCTTTGTTGTGGATTTTAAAATGTATCTTTAAGTCATATAGAGGAGTTCCCACTTAACAAAGCATTTATGAATATAATGCACCTCCATCAATGCCATCCTTTTCAACATTCTCATCCCTCCGTCCCAATCTACTTCTTCCTTCACGTTCTTTAATTTTGTAGACTCTTCTCTGAATTCTTGACTGCATGCGCCCCTGCTTTTTTCTTCTTTCATCTTCCCCTTTCCTCCATCTCACCTCTTTCAAGTATCGATTTCACGTGCTTAGTTTGTTGATCTTTGACTTTGCCTTTCTAAGGAATTACAGCATTTGCCTTTTCCCTTGAATCTCCCATTTTTTAGTTTATACATTTGAAACAACTTGCATATCTGGAAAACCTTATATTCCATTTCATCCTTGTCCCACTGTGCTCTAATGCAACTACATGTTCCATACCACACGTGAGTCTTCCTACGTCCATTCCTCTTGCTGCTCTTTGCTTCTTTATGCAAGGGTCTCACCCATTCCAATATGTTTGATTTTTGACATTTTTATATACAGTGGGTCACTAAGCATAATTCATTTCTAAACTGAAATATAAAGACAAAGAGGGACAAAAGCATTGGATTTATTTCCTCTTTTTTAATCCCATTGTCCACCTTTTAATGATGTATCCCTTGAATCTGCATCCATCATTCATATATTCTCTTCCAATATAAATCAATACAGTAAGATATAAGAATTCATAATAAAATGGTAATAATTATGGTTATTATATGGTTATATAAGAATTCATAAATAAAATGTCTTAAGTATTTTAAGAGACTTTAAATTCTTATTAATATTATCATTCCTTTATTATGCACCCCACATCATTATGTGTTTGGCTTTAAAATACCAATCAAACTTTAAAGTTTGTTATGTGATTATCCTAATAATGTCAATTTTTAGACCATCTACATGAAATCCAGAAATTCTTACAGCCTAGTACCTAAATCTGTAGCCACCTTGTTACATAGATTTCTGTAAATGATAAATATATAAAATTGTTGGACATAGGCCCACCTAACTGCATAATACACTTTCTCATTTCAAAGAGTTATATTATTTAAAATACTTAAAGTATAGATTATATTTATAGATGGCCTAGTAACTATTTCTCTTTGCATATTCAGACTTCAGTATTTTCTGTGCCATGGTCTAAAGCTGTTTATCCCTCAAAAAATGTGTACTTTTTGTATTTAATATTATTTCTAGGCAATTAATCACAGGTGAACTATCTTAAAATTAGCAGAGACTTATTTGTAATTCTCTCAAAAATGAAGGTCATTGTATCTGTCTGCATGTCTATTACTCATTTTCTGGCACCTTATCATCAAAACATGTTCTCATTTATCTTGACGTCCACCACCTTTCTTTGCACCCAACGAATCATTCTCTCTATGAATACAGTGAGAAATGTCAGAAATATGAAAACACTCTCTTGTCCTTATGTCTAACTTAGCACTGTCAATTTTGTTCATAAATATTTCTCAGGTCTATATTTTCCTTTCTGTCCTCAACATACTAAAGCAAGGTATCATTATTTCTCAACTTGAGAGACAGTCTTTTTTTTGAGGTTTCATTCATGACCTATCTGCTCTTTCTTTCTTTCTTTTGGATTTTAAGGTATCTTGCATTAATTCTCAGTATTAGTTTAAATAACAGTTTCAACATGAATAGTATACTTATTGCTAAAACTGTGTCTGAGACAGTCTTTTTTTTTTGAGGTTTCATTCATGACCTATCTGCTCTTTCTTTCTTTCTTTTGGATTTTAAGGTATCTTGCATTAATTCTCAGTATTAGTTTAAATAACAGTTTCAACATAAACAGTATACTTACTGCTAAAACTGTGTCTGAGACAGTGTTGGACACTTGTTTTTCAACTCAACAGGCAAAGTCAGATCCTCTCAGTACACAAGCCCAGATAAATTATTAAGTAGATTTCATGGTTTAGTATGTGTTGTCAACCTATAGACCATCCACTTTAAATCTGGGAATTCTTACATTACAGTCTCTAAATCTGCAGCCAACACATTCCTAAACAGCTATCTATAAGGGCTGAGGAAAGCTTTAATTAAAGTGATTATTGAAATTGTCTTTGAGGTGTCCATGTCATAGATTCAACAAGGACATTTTTGTTGCAGTGATTAATACCCAAGTCAGACCCAACAGAAGGTAGAATTGTGAAGTAGCATGTGCAAAAACACACTAGTTAAAGTAAAATATCTGACTGCAACTAAAGAGAAACAATACACAGAAAAGGTTATATTAAGAAAAATGTTGTATGGTTAATATCTCATGGTATGATCTTAAATATACTTTCACAGTAAGATAATAGGACAAAAAAAAAGGAGAAGTGGGTAGTGTGAATTACTAAAGGGAGAGAGTAGGCAGGGGAGGCAAAAGGAAAACAAAAACACAAGAGCACAGTGTTAGTGTGAGTTGAAAGGGCAGCAGTGGGAGGCCTTTCAGGTACTTGCTGACCTTACCAATCCTCTTTCCATGGTAGTCAGCCCTACAGTGGAAAGATGTCTGCTGCCCCAGGAATTACATTTGTTGACAAGATCAAGTTCTGGCAATTTTGCATGGAAATGAAAAACAGGATTCTCTCTCGAATTTCCCTAATGATTTACAAATTGAGCTCACATAGCTCAAGGATGAGCTACCCTTATAACCGTTTGTAAAAATCTAGTCAAAATGTCATGTCAGAATCGATCCCTAGAACTTTTTGTATTTCGTGTATAATTTTCATTCAAAATAACATTTCTGTGTCCTATATTTTAAAATTATATTTTTCTGTTCAACATCTGTGCAGATGTCTGATTATGTCCTGTATACATGTTTAAAAAAATCTCTGCAGAAAATGTGTAGATGATGGAGTGTAAGGCCATTTTTTTAAAAGGAGTTATCATATAAACAGGCTGGATAATAGAATTCTCTACATTGGAGATGAAAAGGACCTGTTAGGTCACTTCCTCCATTTTTCTCAACAATTTTTTTTCTTGGATTATCTTATTGAATTCTGGATCAGTCTAATTTGTAAGCAATTCTGGTAATGGCATAGTGCATATTTTTAAAATAAGTTTTTTATTGTGAAAATACTGAACAGAGGGGTTACAGTTACATGAGCAAGGTAATGAGTCCATTTCTTATCAAGCATTGTTGCCTCCTCCTTTGTTTTTCCCCCACCATCCCTTCCTTCCCATCTCTACAACTACACCCCCCCTCCCCACCTAAATTGTAAAGTTCATTTTCAACATAGTGCCTCTTGCATTTTAGAAGTTATTTTCTAGATGTCTTTATTTTAGAGAAGATGTTAAATTCCATTTTCCTTTTGGACAATTTACCTGATTCATTAACTATTATTTCTGCTTAATATCAAACTCTGATCTTTTCCTCACTTATGCTACTTTGTAGTGATCTGATCTTTGTTCTTTAGCAATCTGGGATATGCATTTGTTCAAGCTCTCAATTTTTTTTAAATTTAAGGATATCTAACCAAAATATTTTTCTGTATTGAATTAATGAAAAGTAATTCTGAAATTTTCTGAAATTTGAGGAATTATTATAAATTAATCTATTGATTTAAAGTTAAATGGTAGAATATAACATGCAAATATAAATTAGAAATTATGTATCAGGCTCAATTGATACAAATTCAAGAGTTTAGATTAATTTTTGATGTACTTTTAGAAGAAACCAATGAATTTTTGCAGATTTTCTATTCTGTTAATTTTTATACAGTAATTCAGGATTCACAAACTTAACTAGAGAACATTTTTTGTGGTTTTGTTTATTTTTGTAGTTTGAGAGATGATAGAAGAGAAGGGAATTGTGAATATTTTATTGAAATTGGACTCAGTCTATTTTCTCCTTAAAAATATGTATTTTTTTCTGACAAGAACAGATTTTTGCAAAAGATTTGAACAAAACATGAACATTCATACATGAGAAATAAACAGTGAGACCTTATATCATCTTTGGGACAACACAAGATTCAAAATGCAGAATATAGCCATGGAATAGCTGAAGTAGTTCTAGGTCAACACAGCCGCTCCCAGTAGCACATGGAAAGCGTAGGAGCTTCTTCTTGAGCTTGATTAAGCTTATTCAGTAATTAGCAGCATTCGCATATGTGTGGTGTTTCTGGTTCCAGTCGTTTTTCCCTAACTATTCATTAAGTGGATATACTATACTATACAAAAAGACATGGGAAAATAAAAACATTTCCACATATGTTTTTAGAATGGAAGGAAATGTCCACTTTTGAATGTGGAGCAAAATTTGATATTGTTTGTACACATTTATTTATTTATTTGTTTATTTATGTCTGCAAATTTTTTGAAGAGGGACATCTTTAAGTATCCCAGGCTCTCATTGAATTTATGAGCAACTCAGGTTGACCTCAAACTCATGATTCTTCACCCTTTGTCTATCGATTGCTAGAATTAGACTCAAGTGCAATCATGTCTAAATTATATCTTGTAATATTCTTAACAGAATAAGTAGACATATATGGGTATAATTTGTAGAAGTACTTACCAGATGTAAAATAGACTAGACTAAATTCAAAGGATTTATCTTCTCCTTCACCTGTTTACCTGTGTATCAACCTGTATTTCTCTGTGTGTAAATGTAAGATTTGACACTTTATCTGAGGGGCACTAAGCAATCTTGCTTGTTTTGGCTTTGCATATATGCTAAGGGTGTACGTCTGTGGCTACTTGTTTCCTGTGATCTTGCCCAAGATTGTGTTGCAAGTTCAAACCAGAATGAGAGATCCTACATAGCTTCCTTTTGAATCAAAGAGCAGGTACATTTACTGCCTATTATGAAAGAGGGACATTTCCAAACTCCACAATTGCCTCCAGGAAAAGAAACTTGTGTGATTCAGCCAACATCCTTGTGGAGTATAAGGAGAATAAGTGTAAGCATGGACCACATACCATGTCCTAGGCCTGAACTAATGTCTGCTGTCTGTGGTCAGGGTGTCTCATTCTGCATCAGTCCCAAGACAATGAGTCCAAAAGTAAAATAAAATTTAATGAGATTCTCACATTATTTGTGAACATGGGAAAGTCAAACATTGACCTTAGCTTTTAATAAATAGAAGAAATAATCGTTTATCTCTAAAAATAAAATCATAAATGGTTGCAGAGTATTAATTCAAATTATGTCTATATTATGATTCTAGCTCTACTCAGTAAAAAACCAAGACACTGATGTAGCTTTCTTCTATTCAAATTTCAGAGTACTTTCCTAGAAACCAGACAGGAAGCTGTTTACCTCCTCGGTGCTCACGCGTGAGCAGGCTGCTTTATTCCCGCTGCATACGCAAATTAACAAGGCAAGATAAAAAAAATGAGCAAATTCAAACAAGAAAGAAGAAAATTATGAAAGAAAGTTGAAGCCAGGGGGAAATTACACATAAAGCACTAGGTGTGGACTCGCTCAATGTGGGTTGAGAAGTTGGCTCTGTGTTTCTCAAAGATCAAAGCCAGAAGAAAACATAAATGCATGACTCATAGTGTCCAGCAGGAAAGATAGACAGGTTGCTCTCTTGAAAAAACACTGTTGTGATAATTTTCTTTAATTATGTAAGAAGTTTTCCCTAATAAAGGCTTGTGAAAATAAATGTGGATTTAGACATGAATGTATGTGTTTATATAGTAATAAGCATCCCTTAAGGTCCTTCTCAAAAAATTAGGAGCTGGGAAGGTGGCTCAGTGGTAGAGCACGTGCCTTGCATGCTCGAGGTCCTGGGTTCGATTCCTCAGCACCACATAAGAAAAAAGCCAGAAGTGGCACTGTGGCTCAAGTGGTAGAGCGCTAGCCTTGAGCTGAAGAGCTGAGGGACAGCGCCCAGGCCCAGAGTTCAGGCCCCACAACCGGACCCAAAAAAAATTAGTTAAAAATATATTAATAACGCTGCCATGAAAAACAACATGATATTTGTTAAAGAACCGAACCTAGAATTACCATCTTACCACTTGTGGAAATCCGCCATGCCTAATAGAATTGAGAGGAGGCTAAAATAAATACATGCTTACCAGGCTCACTGTAGCATTAGTCACAACAGACGGGAACCAGGTGCCCATCAGAAGATTAATAAACAAATTGTGGCATACAATAGTATATTGTTTAACCATGGAAAGGGAAAACAATCTCGATACATGCTACAACATACATAAAGACTGAAGATACTTTTATAAATGTAAAATGCCACTCACAAAAGCCCATGCCTATGAGATACCAAGAGAATTCCAGTCTATGAAGAGAAAGGTGGAATGAGAGTTACCAGGAGCTGGGAGAGGCATGGGCCAGGCCAAGGGTACCTGTTTTATGGATACAGAATGACAGTGGAGAGAATGAAACTTCTGAAAATGAACAACAATGATACTTGGCAACCATGTCAATCCACCTAATGCCACAGAAGTGTCCACTTAAAATGACTGAAGCAGTACATTTTAAGCTAATAGTAATTACAGTCCTCAAAATGCTTTTTTACAAGGGCTTTATCAAGGAGGTCTAACCATGTAGCAATCAGATGAAGTGATTTAGTGAAATGATATAACAGGGACTTGTTGGAATCATGTTTTTTCAGGACTGGGCCTGTGTGTGTGTGTGTGTGTGTGTGTGTGTGTGTGTGTGTGTGTGTGTGTGTGTGTGTGTGTGTGTGTGTGTGTGTGTCTGTCTGTCTGTCTGTCTGTCTGTCTGTGTGTCTGTGTGTCTGTGTCTGTGTGTCTGTGTGTCTGTGTGTGTCTGTGTCTGTGTGTCTGTGTGTGTCTGTGTGTGTGTGTCTGTGTGTGTCTGTGTATGAGTAGTGTGAGTAGTGTGTGTGTACCGCCATAGTGTGTATATCATAGAGAATGAGTGAACTCCACTGAATGTCTACTCTTGATACCCATAGGTATCTTGGTAGAATCCTTGGACTCCAGGAAACAAATATATGATGATCATTTGCTCTCTATGATATTGACAGTATCTTGGGGTATTTGACAGCAGATATACCTGCATGTAAAATGTAAAGGCATTCTCCTTGTTTAGTAAATTAGAAGAAAAGATACTCTTAGTACCCAGTTCTTCAAGGGTGATGCAAAACTGAATTTGGAAAATCTGAGTAGCTTCTAACTGAATTACCTAAGAGTTTCTCATGGAATGATAAGAGTATAGAAGATGATTTTCAGTCTTTCACACCTTGACACAGATGAAGAAATGTTCTTGCTCAAGATGAGTAAAACTTCTGATTATCTGAAACACATGGGGATATCTTCCAAATGATGAAGACTCTGGAGCTGAAGCCCTCCAGTCACATCTCCAGCCTTGTTTTGGGGTGTTTATCTTGGACATGATGTTTCGCTGATTCTTCTGTTTAGGCTGGCTTTGAATGGAGTTTTCTCAGCTCTCTTTCAGAGTCAGTTGTATGCTAAGTGTGAGCCACTGGTGCCACTGAAATAAGAAACTTCATTACAGACAGTCTTTCAGAAAACACAAGAATCCATGCTTCCCAATTAGTATAATACCCAAGATGTATTTCTTAGCACTCATCTAACGTCAGAAACTTCCTTGAGGATACTGTGTGAAGCCACACATTGTGAGAGCTATCTGAAGTGTTAGGAGAGGCAGCCTTACCACAGCATGGGTCTTATTCCTCACCACATTCCTTTGTAGAATCAAATGTGCTGTGGTTTGGGGAAAGTCACTTTCCATGACTTCTTGAACTTGGCTCCTTTTGGCATTTTTCAGATTGGTACCCTAGGCTTCATGATATATCGCATGGATCTTTCTAGCTGTCAAGGGAAAATGGATGGTAGAGTATTCTTGTTTTTATGTATCTCTTCTCTAACTCTTCTAGATACATAAGAAGATTTCATATATCCCCATCATATGATTTCTAGGAACAGTTTTCTTACCCTGCTGTCATCCTAGTATCTAATTAAAAACCTTTGTGCATTAGAATGAGCCACAAATTTCTTTTCCCATCTAAAGCACAATTTCTGGTACCCTCTATTAGAGGGAAATAGTATGTATTACAGAGATCTTTGAAGTACCAGAACCTAGCTAAGACCTTGCTTCCAGATGAATGGAAGAATGTATGATGGAGACATGGATGTGTTTTCTTAAAAGGACAGGACCAGTGAAGAGTCTCTATCCCTGGGAACACATCAGACATTTTCTGATTATGTCTGTTCCGTGGGTGAACTATTGGGACTTTGCTATGTTTTCGTTCTTCATCAACACTTCCCTTGTGAGCAGAAGCTTTCTGTTTACAAACGACTCATCCTTGACATTAGTTTAGATTAACTCCCAACCTGTTCATCCAGGGCGTGGTGCTTCCTTTGTACATTTAGAATAATGGAATGAGATGTATGCTTCTGATACTAGACAACAATATTATTCACACAAACAACATG
The DNA here is from genome assembly GCF_024711535.1 of Dipodomys merriami. Lineage (NCBI taxonomy): Eukaryota > Metazoa > Chordata > Mammalia > Rodentia > Heteromyidae > Dipodomys > Dipodomys merriami. The sequence goes on along the minus strand of NW_027206179.1, from coordinate 17,051,264 downwards.
AAACTGCATTAATAACAGTGGCCAATGAGCAATGTCAATATTTTTATTGGTGTTAATATCCACCCTTTATGAACACATCAGATTATCTGGGAGTGCCATTCCTCTAGGCACTAGAGCTTTGAATGTAAATATCGATCTGGTTACAATAAATAAGGCTGATTTTTTTATGGTGCCATAATCCTATTGTAGTATATAAGCCATTCAACTCAGTTTTTTTGGCTAAGGTTTATTACAACTGAATAATATGTCTTCTGTCTGCCCCTGTGTTACTATGTTTTCATGATTTCTGGTGATCAACATTTTAGCACTGAAGTTATAATTTTGTGAGGAGAAGAAAGGTAAATATTTCCAGTCTCTGTCTCCAAGTTAGATTAGCAACAGGTATCTTCCATCCCTTTTGTGTTTATGAATATTTGGCAATAGCTAGTCAGGACTTATAACCCTCAGAGTTCCCAGGAGATAGTTATGACTGGACCATGAGGACATTCAATGTGAAGTACATTCAAAGTCAAACCTGTACTGAGTCTGTTGACTTTCCTATTCAATGCTGCCAGTGTTCTTGAGGGAAAGATGCCTCTCATTGCTCTCTACTTTTTGTTTGGTTTTGGAAAGTTTTGTATGATAAACATCCATAAGGCTTTCCATAAGGCTTGTTTCTGAAGAGGTAGAACAGATCAGGGCCTGCAATAGAGTTTTTGGTTTGTAGAGGAATTCAGTTAGTGACGGATCAAACTCACTGAGGGAAGGAGGCTCCCACTACTCTACCTGAACTCTTCCTGTCCCATCAGCACTTGGGAAATTCTAGAGTGAACGAATATAATAGGATATATATATGTGTGTGTGTGTGTGTGTGTGTGTATATATATATATATATATATATATATATATATATACACACGTGTGTGTATGAATCATATTGTTAATTTGTCTCAAAGCAAAAGATAAATGTGTGCTCCCCTGCCCACTCATTATTCTTTCTGTTCTCCATGGCTTTCTCCTCTAACAGCCTCATGGATAGAGGGGCAGGGAGAAGTATGAGTGTGTGTTTATGCATATGTGTGTGTGTATGTTTCTTTGCATTCTTCCTGCTCGTCATTAAAGCTGAAGTTATGAGTTCTACCAGCTGCCTAGTACATGGGCCTGGTGATAAACAGACTTTGGTTAAATACAATGTGGCTCAAAGGACTTGTACAAGTCGCCTAATGTCCTAAGCAGTGAGAAAATCACCATTCCCTATTATTGTTGTGTATTTTGAATCATTGCCTTGATCTACCAACATCCTCATCCAGTGTTCAGACATAGGTCTTAAGCATTCACATGCTTTCAGGAGAAATAATATGTTATTTTTACTTGATTTCTGTAGGATTTCACCAACAGGTTGGAAACAGAGTAGCAAGTTTGGGGATGGAGAGAAATGGAAGCTAGAGTTCATTAATCACCTTTCGCTACAGAAGTTGTATAAGAATGATTGGAAAACTCCCAACTCCTCCTCTTAAGCCTCTAACTTTTGAAGATTAACTGGACTTCCAATGTTGATTGCCTGTGTACCAGCTGTAGTGTGGCTTTTCCTTCAAGAAATGCATGACTTCATTATCCTTGCTTTCTTATAATAATAATATTAGACAACACATTGCACCATGAGATTAAATGGTGCACAAATATGTGATGGACAGAGAATATGATTTGGGGGCAAAAGGTATTGCAGCTAATGAAGATAAATAACTGAACTTTGACTCCCAAAATTCAGTGGACAGTGACTGTCATATGAAGTTCTGACTAAGAATGGTTAACTATGAGCCCACTCCGCTTCCTTAGTACATCCGTCTCTAGTGATGTTGAGACATGGTGACACCTGTGTGCTTACACTTTTGGAAGTGTCTCTTTTAAGCCTTTGATGCATGTTGTTTAGAAGAGCACAGTTTTGTTGGCGTGTTGGCATTTGGATACAGCTTCTTCCCGCTATGAGGTTTGACATAGCAGAAACCTGCAAGGGACCCATCTGTGGAGTATGAGATACATGATGTGACCCTATATAGGAAAACACCTCTCTTGACTCCTCGTCCATGTATTATTCTAAAATTCAAGCAAGGCTGCAAGTGCTGTATCTACAAGGAGGTGGGATGAATGAAGACCTGTTCATGCTATCAGGTCAAGCCTGGTCAGGTTCTATCAACACACGGATTTCCTGGGGTCTTGGTTAACATCTCACCTATTACAAGATTGCAGCTGCTTCCTGTAAAAGTTATTACCCGACATTGTTACTTAAGCTTGGGCCTCCAGTAGAGCCAGTACTAGATAAAGCTGAGTCCAAATGCCAGATCACTAAGACATTGTTCTTAACTTGAACAGGATAGAATGGACTTTGTTTAGGTTGAACAACTGACCATTTGTGTTTTCTTGTCTCATTGAGCTTTACAGCAAGTTGCTTTTGTTATGTTTAAGTACAATTTGATTAGAGAAACACCCTGAACTGTAAGAATAAGGGTTTTCTTATAGGCCATTACTCCACTGCGACATGGTCATCTTGCTCCAATGAGGAGGCAGGGATTCCATACTTCTGTGGCTTTCTCAGTTAAAATTCTCACTTTCTAGAATCCACCAATATCTTCTTTTAATCCTCTCTGTGAGAGTCATGTCCTCTCTCCTATTGTTACGTCATTATTTCCATTACAGCAGGTATATAGTATGTGTCTCAAGTATCTTCCATGTTTCCAGAATTTGGGTCCTGTGTATGGAATTGATTGATTACTCTTGGCTGCTCATGTACCTCTGAGTCTCCATTCATTCTGTTGTTTGTCATCATTTAAAGAAATGAGTGTATATGCCACAACTGACGTGCAATGCAGAATTCATATCTGGCTTTCAGGAATTGGGATTTAGTTTGTTTCAGAATTAGAGTTTTTAAATTAATACAGAATGTGACCCTATTTTAGTCTGAATTGTGTCCTCCCCCCAAAAAAGAAAAAAAACAAAACAAATGTTCAACACTTCACATTCAGTATCTCTTTGAACATTTACCTCATTTGGAAACAGAGGCATTGGAGGAGATGTGACTGGTAAACTATGTTAGAGTAAGGGGTTCCCTAAACCTATGATTCTGTCCCTGGAAAAAGAAAATATTTGCATATAGATATGTCAATGATATATGAATGTCAAAACCAAATTTTCCCTTTTGCTACCTAGATTTAAATGCTTTATTAGAGCACTGACAAGCTCAAATTTTTCTCCATGTGATGTTGTCCTGATCGTATGATTTCTATAGAACCGCATCCTAATCATAAGACAAAATATTAAACCATGGCATATCTTATTTATCTTCCTTCTTTTCTTAATATTTTCCAGAAAAACATGTCCTTGAATGACCTAGAACTACTCTTTAACCTATGATTCCAGTAGAAAAAAATGCATGTTTCAAAGTAACATTGAAGGAGCAATATTTAGTTTCCACTGATAAATGTTTACTGTGGTAGAAGAAACAATAATGGTGTAGTTATTAAATCTTCTTGTAGAAGATTTATGAAATCCTACAAAATTTTGCTTATTGCTGAAGTAATGTGAAACTCTTACAGGTTTAACAATTAGATTTTCACCTGCTATTTACTCATGATGGATTTAGGTTTTTATGTTCTTGACATGGTATAAATTTCTTTATGGGAAAAATACAAAATTTTGTTTATTTCTGTACATGTACTTCTTGAAATTATCTCTACCTACCACCGATAACCATGCTGGCAATAGAGTATTCTGTAATATAAAATCACATAATTTTTCTTTGTACAAAAAGCACAAGAATCATAATGCTAATTCATGTTCATCAGAGATGCCTATATCTAAGTAATATAAGAAAGTTTTTTTTCTTTTTTTATTGTGAAAATACCATACAGAGGGGTTACAATTACATGGGCAAGATAATGAATACATTTCTTATCAAGCATTGTTGCCTCCTCCTTTTTTTCCCCTTCCCATCCCTTCCCATCTTCCCCCCTTTACCCCCCCCCACCCCTGCCAGAGTTGTAAAGTTCGTTTTTCGACATAACGATTTGTACACCTCATTATTGCAATGGGTCCACCTGTATCCCTATTTAAACAATTTGTTTTTTCCCTTCCCCTCAACAAATTGTACCAATATCAAATACAGTGAAAGTAGGGGTTATACCATGGGGGGAGGGACATACAAAGCAACAAAGAAATCATCTTATAAATATGTTAGAAACAATTGCATGAAAGGAAAAACATTTGAATACTTATCTTGGGGTTCATTTCACCTAACATCAACTTATCTGACCTTTTCTGCTTGTCTCAGACATATACTAGTTATTGCAAATAAGAGAAACCATGGGACCTATGTTTCTTTGGGACTGGCTTACTTCACTTAATATGATTTTTTCCATGTCTTTCCATTTCCTAACAAATTGGTCAATGTCGTTCTTTCTGATGGAGGCATAGAATTCCATTGTGTATATATACCACATTTTCTTGATCCACTCATCTACTGAGGGGCATCTGGGTTGGTTCCATATCTTAGCTATGGTAAATAATGCTGCAATGAACATAGTAGTGCTGGTAGCTTTAGTGTGGTCTTGTTTGTGATCATTTAGGTAAATGCCCAAAAGTGGGATTGTTGGGTCATAGGGGAGCTCTATGTGGAGTCTTTTGAGGAATCTCCGTACTACTTTCCAAAATGGTTGAACAAATTGGTGGCTCAGTGGTAGAGTGCTTGCTTTGCATGCATGAGGTCCTGGGTTCCATTCCTCAGCACCACATAAGCTCAAAAAGCCGTAAGTGGCACTGTGGCTCAAGTGGTAAAGCACTAGCTTTGAGCTGAAGAGCTGAGGGACAGCACCCAGGCTCACAGTTCAGGCCCCACAACCGACAAAAAGAAAAAAGAGAAAGTTTTAAAGTGATATAAATCATAAAATCCACCCATGTAATATCTTCATTAAGTATAACAAATAATTATCAGGTGAAATCACTCATAAAGCCATGTAACCCTATGTCCCTATACATTTACAAATAATTTATAATAAATTATTACAAATTAATAGGTGTACTTTTTGTTTTTCCACAGTTCAAGTGTTTTATTGCTTAGATATGTGAATGTAAGAGTAATGTCTTAATGTAATTATTTTTAGGTATCTAACTCTTTGAGTTAAAATATAGAGGGTTAAAAAGGCCTGATGCAACCAGACTGCTCAGACATCTTACTAGCAGAGCAGGAGTTATTTAACAACCCAGCCCTTCTGTCTATGTGATCATTCGGTCATCCAGAGCTGGGTTTTGGCCATGGAATGAAGAGGACAGGGAGACCCTGACCCAGGTCTGAGGTAAACCCAAGTCAAATGCCAGAAGCATTTATTACTATGTGCTGAAACAAGACAACTCTATATTTTTATCTTGTTATGATACTTTGTGTATATTAAGAGTAGAATAATCAATGGGAATCCTCTATTAAAAATAAACCCTGGATCTATAGTTTCTCCAAACAACATTATTTTCCAAAGTTCATTATTATTCCCTCCCCTCAGCTTATTATTATTAATTATTATTGTTATTACTTTGGTGGTACTGGTGTTTTATCTCAGGGCCTGGTGCTCCAGGTTTTCTTGCTCATGGTTGGTACTCTACCACTTGAGCCACACCCTCAGTCCAGTAGTATTTTGTTGACTAGTAGGAGACGAAGTTTAAAGACTTTAGTGACTAGGCAACTTTCAAATTACAATGATCCAATCTCTGTCTGTTGAATAGCTAGTAATAAAGGTATGGGCTACTGGTGGCTAGCTATTCAAAACTATTTTTTTATATTCTTAAGAGCATTACTTAGGCAATCAGTATGAATTCACACACACACACACACATACACACACACACACACAGTAAGCTCTTAATTTCCTATGATTGTATTTCTGCTATCCATATGATTTAATTAGATACATTAAATGCCTTGAAGTTATTTCTAATAGTTTGTGTAATTAAATGATTTACATTGGTGTTTGTTTCCATAAAATAACATATTTAATTCATTTATAAAAATGTAACTATTTTTTCTTAATCAAAGATATTTCTGGTTAATTTTATTTTTATGTCTAAGGAAAATAATATCTTTCTCCATGGGAAAAAAGCTCAAGAAAATAAGCTTTAATAGTAATATTAAAGAAAAAGAAAGAAAATACTGTCTTTCTATGTGAAACTGACAAATATTCAACATAAAATTATCAAATAACATGTAAAGTACTAGATAAAAACAAAATCTCCATATTTTTCACCTCCAGAAACCTTTACTCTCAAACACGTTTGATTCCAAAATACTTACATAAATAATGATGAATGTAGTTAGTTTGTAGGCCAAAATACAGGTAGAAGTATAGTTTAACTACTATTATATAAAATATGATGCATTAAATGATTTAAATTACATTAAAATTATGTAATTTTCATTTAAAACTGAAAGAGCAGATTACCAAATACTATTTCTCAAACAATACAGTCTTTACTGATGTCAGGAAAATTATGTCTTAAAGACATTTAATGTTACAGTCATTACATTTGTAATTATGTTTGCTTTTCAGGATTAGACTACAAGGATACACAATGGCATTAGTTAATACCATCATGTTTCCCCTTCACATCAATGTGTCAGCTCTGCAAGGTTTTTCATTTTCAATATCTGCTACATTATTATTCAGGTTTAAAACTATAGTCCCGGCCATTATTTGGCACAATTGTTATATTTAAATTGATTCAGTCCTTAAAATTATACCTTCACTTCTTGAATTGTTTTAGTTTGACTGTCCTGTGACCATATGACATTGGAAACCATGTTTTCTTTTTTTTTCTTTTTTTTTGGGTCCGGTCGTGGGGCCTGAACTCTGGGCCTGGGTGCTGTCCCTCAGCTCTTCAGCTCAAGGCTAGCACTCTACCACGTGAGCCACAGCGCCACTTCTGGCTTTTTTCTTTTTCTTTTTGCTTATGTGGTGCTGAGGAATCGAACCCAGGGTCTCAGGCATGCAAGGCAAGTGCTCTACCACTGAGCCACCTTCCCAGCCCCCATGGAAAACATGTTTTCTTTTTGCCATGTTTGTTCATATTAGCCTGTATTCTGTGAATGATGGAGGAACATGAAGGCCTTAATTCATTCATGGCTTCCTAATTCTGGGCAGGCCATGTCATGCCAGCATCTTGTAGCTCTGTCTCAGGCCCCTGCACACTTCCTGACATTTTGATGCTGTAACATGGGCCACAAAATAACAGTGTTTGCCCTTTGGTTTTTAAATAGTATCTACATAGATTTAGTCTTAGGATGTAGTTCTCATGAATTGTCTGATCACATATGATAACATGTTTCAAATAAATCTATAAAGCATTATTATAAACTGCCAATTACAGCCTTTTTTAAATCAGAAAGCTTAATTTATTTTCATGGAATCCTTAAATAATTTTCTCCTCTAACTTTGCTGGTCTTGTCAAACTGGTCCATGCAAATATCTATTTCTGAGTGTTTAATTTTTCTCCTCCTTTCCCACTAACTCCCATATAAATACTTTTCAAATTGCTCACATCCAACATTAGTGTCACTGGGTGATTTGTTTGAAATTTAGATAATTTGTCAGCCTGCCTCAGATCTTGCAAAGTAGATACACTGTGAACAGAACCCAACATTGCATTTTAATGTACCTCTCAATGATTCTGACTCTGATTTTCAGAGTCAATATTTTGGATCATCAATTCAGTATTACATAAAGCTAGATGATACATTTGTTTTCCAGTATTTCAGTCATGAATTAATTTCTTTTGCTTTTCAGGATCTACTAATGCTTCCCCTCTTTCTTGTGTCATTGGATTTTAATGTTTAGGTAATTATAAATTATTTAAGTTATATTATTGTCTTGCTATTTTACTGTATAACACCTGTGTAGTTATTCTGACTATTTTTCATTTTGCCCAGCCTTATATGTCAACATCTGGAACTTGCTCTGTGTTCTGATATTATTTAGTCGTCATGTTGTTATGATTTTCAGCATACTCTAGACAAGAGTAATTTTTAAAAATTGCAGTTAATATTTGGAGAACATGGTAATTAGCTTACATTAAAAATTGCTGTTAATATTTGGAGAACAGAGTAATTAGTTTATATAGTCTGAACAATGATGGACCTCAAAGGGAGCTGCCTCTCACAGTGGTTCATTGAATGTCCTATACTGTGGCTTATGGAACTTTTAGAGGAGAATAGAGAGGATAATCCACTCCTGTGAGCTTTGATCATCTCCTTATTTCTATTGTATTTAATTTTTGCAGAAAATGTCAGCTTAATATATTCATGTTACTGCCTCATTTATTTTTTTCTAGGAGCTATTTCCTCCCGTCTCAGTTACAAGCAGGAATGATCATTTCTACTCTCAGGTTTATAAACAGATACGTTAAAATATTAAATATTATTGTTAAGTTAATATAAAAAGGATGTCTCAAAAATCCAGACATATCCAGGTGTTGGTGGCTCATGCCTGTGATCTTAGCTTAGCAGGAGGCTGAGATCTGAGGATCACAATTCAAAGTCAGCCCAGGCAGGAAAGTCTACGAAACTCTTATCTCCAGTTAACAACCAGTTAACTGGTACTGTGGCTCAAGTCGTAGAGTGCTCACCTTGAGCTGAAGAGCTCAGGGACAGTGCTCAGTCCCAGAGTTCAAGCCCCATGACCCACAACAACATCAAAAAATCCAGACATAATATTTCATGTGGGCTGTTGTCAGTTCATCAACTGAAGAGCTTCTGAAGCAATTTTGGAGCTGTCCAGAAGAAAGAATAGTGTGAAGATCCTGCTATGTATCCTGAGGGAGAAAAGAATTTTCCATATTAGCTACAGAGATTCTCCCAGGTTTCATTTGTTCTAGGTGTATCACTTTGAAGAAGCGAAACTTATTTCTGGACTAAGACATGATCCACTAATAGGTTTAGTTATTTGTACTTGAGATTTGGGGAAACAGGTGTTGTGATCGTTGCTGAAGTTCATAGGTTTCTGGGAAGCCATTTTCCTTCTTTTCTTCCTAACTGCACTGGCTAGAGTAAAGTGGAGAACCTCAGTTTCCCTTCTGATCCTCAGTGCTTTTTCAATACAAATAGATATTCAGATTGGCAGACCATGTTACATGATGCCACTTATCTCAATCTATAACAGTGACTAGAGAAGTCCAACGTGCCTCAGTCACTATATAAGCTCACTCCATTGTGCCGCCATCTGGCTCTGTAAAGTCTCTTCCTCACTCCAGAGAGTGTATAGACCAGACATGAAGAAATAGGGACATCGTAGACAGCGAAAGAGACAAATTGGCTTAAAATCCAACAACCCAATTAATAAATGGGCTAATGACATTAAGAGAGACTTCTCAGAAGTAAAGATAGACACATGAAGAAATGCTCAACATTTAGGACACATAAAGGAAATGCAAGTCAAAACAACATCGAAATTCCACCTCACCCCAGTTAGATTGGCAATAAGAGGTTGGAGAGGATGAGTCCAAAAGGGAACCCTAATACATAGTTTATGTGTATGTAAACTTGTTCAGCCACTCTAGAAAGCAATGCGGAAGTTCCTCATAAAACTACTTAGAACTACCCTGTCACCCTAGGCATTCATCCGAAAGACCACAAATGTGGTTCTTCTAAAGCCACCAGCACAACCATGTTTATTCCAGCACTATTCACCACAGCCAAAGTATGGAGTCAACCCAGATGTCCCTCAAAGGACACATGGATCAAGAAAATGTGGTATGTATACATAGCAGAATTTTATTCCTCCAATTAAAAGAATGTTATTTTGCCACTCTTAATGAAATTACAAGACTGAGAAAAAAATGATGTTAAGTGAAGTCAGGCTCAGAGATATAAAGGATGTTTATTTTCCCTCATACGGGGAATCTACTTGTCAAAATTTGTGTTCCTTATGAATAAAAGGCAAATAACTTTATCCTGATCCACAAAAAGGTTGTTTTAGTTCTCATATCCGGTTCCTGTTCATCTCAGCTCTGGTTCTGAAGTGACAGAAACACCTCCACATCCAGGGCTTTTGCATTTTTGCCTATTTTATGCTGGTTTTCCTCATGATTCCTATTATCTAACATTACTTCACCTCACGTGTTTATCTCTAATTTTTATTTCTGTGAGTTCCCCCCAAATCACTGATGTTAAACTTTACCGTATATCTGGCCATCTTGGTCCTCCTTTTCTGATTCAGTTTATCTCATTGTGTTGATCACTTTCAGGTGTTTGTTTCAATGTATTGGCTCCAAATGGAAGAAATTCTTGCCTATCTACATGACATCTACATTTGGGACTGTGCCTGGCACGTATTAATTTGAAATAAACATCACTCAATAAGCAAATGGGAAGGTTTAAAAGAGATAGAAAACCCTATTTTCCTATTAATTTTGTATCATCCATTTTTATGTAAATAAGCAGTAAACCTTCCCCCCCCCATGGGAAACATGCATAAGAACTCTTCTTTCCTTGGCATGTGTATTCATTCCATTTGCAATAACACAAGTTCATGGACTTTTTGAAACTCTTAAGAATAATGAAATAAGCTGGGAAAAAAATCCTTTAATGTATGTAAACCATCTGAAGAAAGATGTTAGAGTTCTGATATAGTTTGGATATTGACAGTTGGATGAATGTCTGTCACTGAACATATGAACCTAATGTGATACATTTATTTGCCCATCTCTAACTAATTGTAGAACACTTCATTTAAAAGTATTTTCAAATGTATTAGAATGCGAGCACCTTACCAGAATGCACTATTCATTTTAGTACGTCCAATAGCAACTTAGCGAGTTATTCTGTTCATTTTATGTATTTCTGTTCACATTTCCTTCCATTGGATCTTACAAGACATGCCACTCGTAGGGTGGCAGATGTTGAAATGAAATTTGTCCTTTGGTCATGTGATACCCAGAAGAACAGCAGGCTGTCTTTTTTTCACAAAATTCACCCAAGAGTGAGTGTCACATTTCCTATTTTTCAACCAGAGTTTGACCAGGAGGTTCTCCTCTGACAGTCTTTCCACTCACTCCACACTGCATGGTTAGTTTTGATTTTCTTTCATCTTCTTTTTTTTGTTGGTCATGGGACTTGAACTCTGGGCCTGGGCGCTGTCCCTCAGCTCTTCAGCTCAAGGATTGCGCTCTACCACTTGAGCTACAGAACCACCTCCAGTTTTCTGGTGGTTTATCAGCGATAAAAGTCTCACAGAGTTCCCTGCCTGGTCTGGCTTTGAACCACAAACCTCAGATCTCAGCTTCCTAAGTAGATAGGATTACAGGCATGAGCCACCAGTGCCCAGCTAGCATTTATTTTCTTAGTGCTTTAGTACAATGTAACTCAGCTACTAGTATGCATGTATGAACTGCCCAGTGTTCTCTTTAGAGTACTCTGTGAGTGCTGTGCATTGTTACTCAGTACTTTCTTCATTGACATGGCCTCAAACAATAAAGCCTGCCCTTCTCATATGGCTTCTCAATTCTTTTCTCTTTCTGAAAACCATTATTATATGTCTAGTCCCATAGACTAGCTTTATCTCTTCTTGGTATCTATATAAAGAAAACTTACAGAGTATGAACTCTCTTGTGTGTGTCTGAATAACTTTTCACCCTTCTTTATTGAAAGGCTTTTGCTACTGATTTTTGTAAATATTTCTATTTTACAAGTTGATCTAATGTTAAATTTTGTTTAGGAAGACAGGGAGAGGAAAATTTTTACCTCAAAGACCACAGGAGACAGATGGCAGGACAACTCACGAGTTCTTGTCTAAATACTTGAATGGATATTCTGCAGAACCTCTCTTCTCTTCTAGAGAACTGTTTATTTCTGTGACAGCCTACTGTTTCCAGAGGGCTTGACTCAGACTCGCTAGAATGTTCTGACATTTTCACTTCCTTGCTTCTTTATGTTCCTTGACTTTTGCAGGTGACTATTCCTTTCTACTGTTATAATTGCCTCCTCCTTACAGTCTTGCAGGGTCCTCTTAGAATATCAGATCACAACTTGTGTGAATGTTTGTTTTAATTCAATTTTCCACATCAGAATTACCTATGTAGGAGTTCCCTTTCCTGCCAACATGGAATAAAGAGGACAAAATTCATGTCCTAAATAAGCACAGAAGCAAAAATCAGACCAAAATATATGACTCACTGGTTTCAAGATATTAAATAACAGGCAAGGCAAGCTGAATCCCTTAGAGGCAGATAACATAATGAGGTAAAACCTCTTAACAAACTCAGCTTTCTTTCTCAATAGAATCACCAGATGTTTGGACAGAAAACCCAGATGCAGCTCACAGGATTTTCAAACAAAGATATTAATACGGAGACTTTGATGAGACAAAAGAGAAGAGCTGCAAGAAAGATACAACCAATAACCTAGAGAGGGAGGAATGTGGAGGGTGGAAAAGGGGTCATGGGCAATCACAGAAGTTCTGTCCACCCTATTCCTGAGAGGATAGCACTCAGGCTGGAGGAAGAACCACGCAGAGAGATGGAAGGAAACGCTGCAGGTGTTTGCATAGGCGGATTGGTGGGCCTCACCTTCTACACTACAATCTCTGTCGCTGAGAAGTGGGGGAATGTTCAGGGTCTGCTCACGTAGGGCACAACACCTAACCTTTGAATGTTCATTGTTCAAGGCTGTCTACTGAGTCACAAATGAAAACCCAGTAGGGCCATACTGTTTTTGTGTCACTGAAATCCATTCCAGGCAGGTACTGGATTCTAATAAACAGAAATATTTAGCACCTAGCACAGCGAAAGTCAAAATAACAGGCATGTAGGCAAAGATGATGGGATATGCAAAAACTCAAGAAAACAAGAGGAGAAACCAATTAGTTATATTGACCAAGAGCTACATTCATGATATTATTAGCAAAGACGTTACATTAGTTAAAATCTCAGATTGTGATACAAGATCAACACTTACCATCTATCAATGGCAACTGCAATTGCTACAAAGGGAAAATATATTAGATGAGAAACTTCAGAAGTAAATATTAGGGAACTTGAGTGGGTCTATTTTATGAACAGATTCCATAGGGAGAATCAGAGCATAGGATTAGATGAATATGTGAACTGAAGACAAACATGTTCGAAAAGTTCATATAAAAGCTATATCACAGAGAGAGAGAGAGAGAGAGAGAGAGAGAGAGAGAGAGAGAGAGAGAGAGAGAGAGAGAGAGAGACTCAAATAACCAAAGAACAAGAAACAATAATTAAACTAGCAATAATTGGAAAATCTCAAAAGCAGGCAGGAGAGGAAAAGACCTGATTTATACAAAGTGATAAAGATAATGATGAACATAGGTTAGAAACCATGAAAACTGGTTGAATTGTCTACATGAAGAAATATGTATTTGTTACTCAACCTAGTATTATATCTAGCAAAAACTATCTTTCCAAAATGAGCATGAAATATTTTTTTCAGGTATATAAACTTGAAACATTAATACCATGAGACTTGCATTCTAAGAAATGTGAAAGAAAGCCCTTCATAGAGAATGAAAATGATTCAGTAAGATAATATAAATTTACACAATGTAATAGAGAACATCAGAAATAGCAATTGCATATTTAAATATGCATGAACTTTTATCCTATTATTTGATTTTTTTTTCTAGAAGCTTAAATACTGGTGGGTCACCTTGTACTGGTCAAGGTTTGATTTTAGTATTGAAGGTTACTATTTCCCACTTAATCAAGAATATCTTGATTAACACCCAAAGACTTTGTGTTCCATATTGCATGACATCAAAACCTGTATTTTAAAATCTGAGTCATGTATTTGACTGGAAAATTCTGAGGTTTGAAGTCACGGGCCCATGCTTCCTTGCCAGGTGCGATATCTTTGAATCAAACCTACAGCCTTTTCTTGAGCTGGTTATATTTCAAGATGGGGTTTTACTTCTTGTTTAGGCCCACACTAGACAATAATTCACCTATTTTTACATCACAGGCAAGAGGACAGGTACACATGGCTCTCAGCTTCTTCTGTTGAAGAAGAATTTTCTGCTCAAGCTGACCTCAAATTGTGGTGAGCATGAACATAAATACCTGGATGCACAATTATTTTTAACTGATCACTTTAATATTGTTTATTTTTCTAGTACATAATAACCTTTCCTATATATTCAAATTCACTAAAACTTTATTATTAATAGTAATTATTTGCTCTTGGGTAAATAACCTTCCTGGAGCCCATCTTATCTTCTTTGTGTTTGTGCTTCTGAAGCTTTACCTGAAAACTTGGATTATTGACTAAGACAGTGTCCCTCGGCTCACTTGGAACTCCAGCAGGGTTTTCTGAAGTTGCTTGCAGATAGGAATCCTGGCTGCCAATTGCTGTTGGGCTTTCTGGATTTGTTGCTTGGGCATGTGTAGTTAGAGTTGAGCCAATGACTCTGGGGGACTTTCCTATAGGGCTGTGTCAATTGAGTCATTGAGGGTTCTGACTGTTCAGCTCAGACCTCATCAGAGCTAACTTGCTGGCTCCAGGCTCTAGAAGATGTCACTTTTCCCACAGCCCGCAGTCTCTCATTCCTTGACTGGGAAAGCAACCCAATGGCTTCTTCAGAAAAATCTGATTGAATGGACCATTCAGGCCATTCAAGGCCTTGTGTATGGCTCCACATTTGAGCTAGAGACAGAAAAATGTCTCTCAATGCTTTGGAGCATTTGCAATAATTAGAGTGTGCCTAAAATTTACAAGTAAACCCAATGGAAAATAAAAGACAAAAAAACCACCCTTGGACATGGTAAATAGAATTTGAAACATTCACACAATGAGACCAGAGGAGGATATTCTCAGGAAGCTCACAAGGGTTCAATAGCTATGTGCATATGGTCACATTTTCTAATTTGGGGAAGGGAGGGATACAGGTTGACTCTTTGTAACAATGAGATGCACAAGACACTATGTTGAAACCAAACTTGACAACTTGGGGGGGGAAGGGAGGAGTTGGGGGGAGGGGGGAATTGGGACTGTCGGGGGGAAGGATGGTAGGGGAAAAACAAAAGAGGGGGTATCAATGCTAGACAACAAATGTACTCATTGTCTTATTCTTGTAACTGTAACCCCGCTGAATAGCAGCTTTAAAATAAAAAGTGTGAAAAAAATAAAAAAATGAAACATTGAAATGAACTCCAAGAAATGAAAAGGAGATTTTTTTTTATTTTAGTGTTTGCGGTTCTTTTTGTTTTGTTTTCTGTTCTTTCCCTTTTGTTCCTGTTTTCAGTTTCTGCACCTTTTGTATGTCTGTTTATTTGATTTGGGAAGGGGTAGGAGAAACACAGAAACAGTCAGAGAAAGAGTAAACTAATTTAGCAGTGGTACTCACTAGACACTATATTGGAAATGAGAATGCAACTTGGGAGCAAGGGGCTTGGAAGGGACAAAACTGGGAGAAAATGAGGTAAAGGTAACACTGTTCATAAAGAAATGCACTCAACACCTGACTTAGGTAACTGTAACCACTCTGTACATCATATTCACAATAAAAGTTAGAAAAAAATGAACTGCAATGATATGCTTTCTTCAAGTAAACCACCACAAGTAAAGCTTAAACTAGGCTCATTCTTTCCTCTGCCCATATTGATTTTTATATTTTAGATTCATTTTATCCTGTATAGTAAATTCAATATAAGGAAAACTCGGTGTAGATCATGTTAGCCCAATTGAATTGTAGAGAATTAAATTTTCTGTTCATGATCTCTTGCTACTTTCCTGTGTGAGGAACTACAACCACACATTTATAAGAGTCTGTTTCCCAGATATTCTGGTAGCTATGAGGAATATGACTTCTAGATAAAAAGAGTATGTCCTCATGGAAAAGGCTGGACACAATCTGGGAGCCTCCTGTTGCCTAGTACGTAGGGTAGAGGCTCAAGCTGTCCGTGTATGATCTCAGCCATGAATGATGTTGCATATACACTTCATGTATAACAGAAGTTAGATCTACAGACCCTGCCACTAGTTTCTCCTCACCTGAAGATTAAAAGCTCATGGTTAGGCATGGGACAGTGAAGTATTTTTCTATCTTCTTTGAGCCAGGTTGATTTGAATGCTACTTGCAGCTACTTCTAATTCTAAACCACACATTCTTTCATTTAGATGCTATTTGGTGATTTCTTTCTAATCCATTATGCAGATACTATAATTATAAGGACTTAAGTAGTATATGAAATGAAAAATTCAAAATTTGCAGTCATGGTTCCATTCCAGACTCTGTTTCACTTAATATAATTGGTACTTGTTCCTGTAATCTTAGAGGCCATTAATAGTAAGAATATTCTATTACTGGTGTGATTGTTGTACTCATTTTTGTAGTTATTTTTCTTTCTACCAAGTGCCAACATTTTAAAAGAAGGAATAAAGAAGTGTCAAAATTGGTTAAACAGTCTAATTATATATAGCTGATAGGCTCAGTTAGACTCAGAAATGTGAGAGATAGGCACATTCAGGTTCTAAGACAGAGGGAGGTTTTAACACCATTGTAAAGACTTGAAGCAAGTCTCTTGCATTAATTTATTGTTATAGTATATACTTTTTACTTTCCATAGTTTTCAGGGTTCAAATCACACATAGGGCCTTGGTCATACTAAGCACAGACTGTACTATTGAGCTACCAGTAGCC
This sequence comes from Dipodomys merriami, assembly GCF_024711535.1. NCBI lineage: Eukaryota > Metazoa > Chordata > Mammalia > Rodentia > Heteromyidae > Dipodomys > Dipodomys merriami. Next base: position 17,034,597 of record NW_027206179.1, on the reverse strand, counting down.
CCAGTGTTCATCAAGTTTCTTTCTTTCTCTCTCTCTCTGAATGGACTCTTTTTCTGTGGCCCATCCTGTCTTCATACTTACCAATCCCCTACATCTGCTTCTCCACTGTTGGCATTCCAGGTGTGGGTCATTGTGCTTGGCAGGGTTTTTTTTTAATGAATTAAAAAATCTTTCACCCTTTCTAGTACATTCTTTGTAGTATATTTTAAAAGATCACAGTTTAAGTAAGTGGCATTGTTTCCAAATGGCTGAGATGCCTTGGTTCTTTGGCAGTACATTAGGATATTTTGTGACACAGAAAATTTATTAGATTTAAGAATACTCTGTTTACATCATTCAAATAGCTAACACCTTCTCTTTTGAAAGATCAACAAGTTTTACCGTGATGGGCCTGGGGTTCATGCAATTAGTCCTTGCTAAATATCTGTAACTAAGGAATATCTTGGCTTTCAACAATCACATATATAAACATATTTTGTTTGGTTTATAAAACATATGCAAATCTTCTATGCTATGTTTTGAGTTCTATTGAGATGTATACTTTTCAAATGACTCAAGAAGCATCTGCTCATTTTATCAGGAGGGAATTAAATAAAAAGTGAGCATGTGTGTACCTTTAAGACACTAGACATGACCAGATGTTTAGTAGTCTCTGAGTCCTTTCAGTAATAAAAAGCTTCCAAGAAGCTTGCAGGTGAAGAGGTTTGGTGAGACAGCGGGGCAAGTAAGGGAATCTTAGAGTACTGCTCTTGCATTTTTCATGGCTTTCGAATGTAGATAGCAAGCTTTGGGCCCAAATCCCTGAAGCTAAAACAGTACACAGGCTTCATCCCAATGCCCTTTTGGAAATACAAAAGAAAATAAGTAGTTTCTGGGATATGATTCTAAATATAGAGGAATTGTCCTCTTCTTGTCCATTCAGACTGCATTATAAATCATCTTGAACAAGCATTCTGGAATCCTGTTGTGCTGAAAAGAGAGGCTTTCACACTTTCCTCTTCTCACAGCTGGTAATTAGAATGATTAATTAAACTCTTGTAATATCATATCCCTCCCAATGTCACTTATTAAAGCATCCTCTTAAAAGGTCATTTATTCATTCAGACTCCACATGCATAAGATCAAGACTGAAGTCCTTATTTGAATCAAAAAACTTCACAGAACATATTGAATAGTGCTTTAGACAAGAAATGAGTCACAAAAGGGCTCATTCTGAATGAGTATGATGGTGCCATATTCATGTCTCTGCTCTTGTTATACCAAATAGATTACACAGCAATCAGATTTAGACATAGATGCTTGATTCCAATGATTATGATCACGTTCTTAGTCTCTGCTATAGAAGATTTGCCTAATACCATTTCTGTTGAATCTCTAGGTAAAACACAGTATCCCATTGCTGATTATCTGGTATAATTTTAGTCCTTTCATTGTTTTGCCAAGTTCTTATTTTAATGCCATGAGCTCCTAGAGTCTTTTCCTAAAAATGGTAGGAAGAATTGATATCCATTGCATATAATCCATAAAGCACTAGGAGTAAATTACTCTATAATTCTTATAATTGTTTTGAACCACTTCCTATATCTCTAGGGTCAACTCTAGTGTGAATATTTACATTTTAATAAATTTCGTCATGCTTTCAATTTATAACACCAAAAACACGTTGAAAAAACTGATCCAAATAAACTCAGTAATTTTTTTATTAATAAGTATTTTTATTGTGAAAATACTGTACAGAGGGGTTACAATTACAATTATATGAGCAAGGTAATGAGTTCATTTCTTATCAAGCATTCTTAACCTCCTCCTTTGTTTCTCCTTACCATCCCTCCCCTTGCCGTTCCCCCCTCCCCCCCACATCAAAGTTGCAAAGTTTGTTTTTTGTTGGTTTTTTTGGGGGGTCTTCAATATATGCTTTCATTTTCCTATTCTTTGTTTCCCCTTCCCATTCCTTCCCATACTCTCCCCGCCTCCCCCCACCCGATCCCCCCCACCAAAGTTGTAAAGTTCGTTTTTCGACATAACGACTTATACATCTCATTGTTGCAATAGGTTCATCTGTATCCCTAGTTAAATGACTTGTTTTTGCCCTTCCCCTCCACAAGTTATACCAACACCAAATACAGTGAAAGCAGGGGTTATACCATGGGGGAGGGACATACAAAGCAACAAAGAAATCCCTTATAAATATGTTAGAAACAATTGCATGAAAGAAAATAAAAAACATTTGAATACATATCTTAGGGTTCAGTTCTCTAACATCAACTTATCTGACCTTTTCTGCTTGACTCAGACATATACTAGTTATTGCAAATAAGGGAAACCATGGGACCTGTATTTCTTTGGGCCTGGCTTACTTCACTTAATATAATTTTTTCCAAGCCTTTCCATTTCCTAACAAATGGGGCAATGTCATTCTTTCTGATGGAGGCATATAATTCTATTGTGTATATATACCACATTTTCTTGATCCATTCATCTACTGAGGGGCATCTGGGTTGGTTACATATCTTAGCTATGGTAAATAAAACTCAGTAATTGTTAATATTCTAACTCTTTGATATAAATGACAATGTCTCCTTCAATAATATGGATGAAGAGTTCAGCATACAAAAAGAGATATTTTTATATGGAGCCAGATAATGTATTTGAGCTCAGAGATACTAGAAAAGATTTAAAATCTTAGAAGCTGAAGTTGAAAGGATCACCTTTGACTCAAAAAATTAAATCTCCCAACAACAAATCCTCAAAGAAACAACTGCCCAATAAATAAGTGGGCGAAAGACTTAAAGAGAAACTTCTCTGAAGAAGAAAGAAGGATGGCCAATAGACACATGAAGAAATGCTCAACATCCCTAGCCATAAAAGAAATGCAAACCAAAACAACATTGAGATACCACCTCACTCCAATTAGAATGGCAAAAATCAAGAACTCTAACAACAACAGATGCTGGAGGGGATGTGCACAGAAGGGAACCTTACTTCATTGTTGGTGGGAATGTAAACTTGTTCAACCACTTTGGAAAGCAGTATGGAGGTTCCTCAAAAGACTTCACATAGAGCTCCCCTATGACCCAGCAATCCCACTTTTGGGCATTTACCCAAATGTTTACAAACAAGACCACACTAAAGCAACTAGCACAACTATGTTTATTGCAGCACTATTTACCATAGCTAAGATATGGAACCAACCCAGATGCCCCTCAGTAGATGAATGGATCAAGAAAATGTGGTATATATACACAATGGAATTCTATGCCTCCATCAGAAAGAATGACATTGCCCCATTTGTTAGGAAATGGAAAAACTTGGAAAAAATCATATTAAGTGAAGTAAGCCAGGCCCAAAGAAACATAGGTCCCATGGTTGCCCTTATTTGCAATATCTAATATATGTATGAGTCAAGCGGAAAAGGTCAGATAATGTGATGTCAGGAAAATGAACCCTTAGATATGTATTTTAATATTTTAATGTTTTTTCTTTCATGCATTTGTTTCTAACGCATTTATAAGATTATTTCTTTGTTGCTTTGTATGTCCCTCTCCCACAGTATAACCCCTGCTTTCACTATATTTGATGTCAGTATAACTTGTGGAGGAGATGGGGAAAAACAAGTCGTTTAAGGATACAGGGACCTGTTGCAACAATGAGAAGTACAAGTTGTCATGTCGAAAATGAGCTTTACAATGTTGGTGTGAGGGAGGGGGGGATGATTGGGTGGGGGGCTGGGTGGGGAGGCTGGGAAGGGATGTGAAGGGTAAACAAAGGAGGAGGCTGCAATGCTTGATAAGAAATGTACGCATTATCCTGCCCATGTAATTGTAACCCCTCTGTACAGTATGTTCACAAAAAAATAAATAAATAAAAGAAAGGATCACCTTTGTATTTTCCAGTGGGGAATTGGAGGCATGCTGTGGAAAAAAGTAAAAATTAGAAATTGGTTGCTGTCTCACATGAGACGTGATGGTAGCTGAAATGGCGGCCGTGGGGTAGCAAGATGATCCACGCTCATTATTTGATGCTTGGCTATCAGTCCCATGGCCATGGTCAAGATGTGAGGAGAGGTTAGCTTTTCTGGCTTGTGGAGGTATGAATTATCAAGGTCAGGAACAAGAATATAGTATTTTGTGGGCTAAAGGGCTTTATTTTTTTATTTTTTTGTCAGTTGTTGGGCTTGAACTCTGGGCCTGGGTGCTGTCCTTCAGCTCTTAAAGGGCTTTTGAGACAAGCAGAAAAGGTCAGATAAGTTGATGTTAGGCAAAATGAACCCCAAGATAAGGACTCAAATATTTTTCTTTCTTGCTATTGTTTCTAATATATTTATAAGATGATTTCTTTGTTGCTTTGTATGTCCCTCTCTCATAGCATAACCCCTGTTTTTACTGTATTTGATGTTGGTATAATTTGGGGAGGGGAAGGGAAAAAACAAATTGTTTAAATAGGGATACAGGTGAATCCATTGCAACAATGAAATGTACAAGGCATTATGTAGAAAAACGAACTTTACAACTTTGGTGTGGGGGGGGGGGGCGGGCCGGGAAATGGGAAGGGATGGGAAGGGGAAACAAAGGAGGAGGCAACAATGCTTGATAAGAAATGTACTCATTACCTTGTTCATGTAATTGTAACCCCTCTGTACAGTATTTCACAATAAAAAACAAACTTACTAATAAAAAAGGGCTTTTTAAGACCAATGCATAAAGCCATTCAGTAGGATGGTAGAAAATTAGGAGAAAGAACAACTGTATACACATTAAATAAGTGAGAAAAATCATGCAATGAAGATAATTAATTGGATGTGATCTGAACAGAGATGAAGGTTTCCTAATTGTGAGTAGATGCAATGAATTGTGGACACTAGATCAACTCAATGAACCAATGGCCTCAAATACAACACTGGTAAATAATGTCTTACAGTAGTAGGAAGATGATAGATAAACTATTATATTTGGGGCCCCAGAAATATTGTAAGTAATTTTCACAAAATTATGGAAGGTAGAAGTCCACATCCAATGGGTTGGCAGGGTTTGATTTTTTTTTCGTGTGCAATCTCTCTGGTTTACAGATGGTAGAGGCTTGCACTGGTCCAGGATGGACTTAACTCTGGGCACTAGAATACCAGCTCTCTTTTTTGAAAAACTCATAAATTCAATTGCATTTAGTCACTCATACTTATGAACCTTCTTAACCCTTAATTATCATTTTAAAACTCCATTTTTCCCAAATACAGTTACCCTGAAGTTACAATTGGCAATTTGTAGCACGGCTTGGTCTGTGACAAGGGTAGAGACTGAACGGATGAGGAAAAGGCATCTGAAGGCACAGAAGAGAAGGCGAGGTATGCCTTGAGAAATCATGTACATATCTAAGAAGAACTCAAAATAGGTATGATTATCATTTGGTCCAGAATGATTGTTTTTTTCAAAAATCCAAACTATCATCTTGTACAGCATTTGGTGATCACCGATTAGCATCTGAGTCCAGTTGCCTGAATGCACATAAGAGATTCTAATAACTTACCTATTAAATAGGACAGTTCAGAATATGCATGGTTGTGTAATATTGTAAACTCATTTGATGGATGATAGTAATAACATCATTATACCAGAGTTCTACCAAGCCAATGTTCACAAGATGATACTACACCATTAAGCTGAAAACAACTTTCAGTGACCTTTGTTTATTTCCTAAAATGTTTGGTATATAGCTTACAATACTTCATCATACTATAGACTAGGAGAGTGAGTTCTAACACGTGAATTAGACAGGGAAGTTTTTTATTCTCTCCCTTCTGCTGAAAAATACATTCCCTCAACATGTCCCTTCTGACCTTCACATCATCAGCTTCCTCACTTTGCAGTGAGTTTTAAACTGAGTCCCTCTGAAGCTCATTACTACACCTCTATGCATAGCCATCATTTCCCTCTCATGAGTTCTATGTCATTAAGTCTAACACAAATTTCTATTTTAACTAGTCTTGAAACACATTAGCACAAAGATGTGTTTAATGAACATGTATTTTAAGTAGCTCAAAGAGAAAAAGAAAGAAAAAAAAACATGGCGAAGAAACCCAAAGACATGCTATCACAAGAACAGTTACAAGTACCTTTGTAGGCAGTGATGGAGGGAGGGAGATGATGGAGTTCCAGTGGAGATGACAATATGACTCCCTCCGTCTCAAAAAATATCTTCCTTCGCCAGTGATCACCACACAGTGGAGTTCATCGGAACAAAAATGGAGAGTAACAGGGAGGAGATGGAAGGCTTTATTTTTATTGCTGGTTTGTTTGAGGGCAGGAATACCACAATATGGATCCAACCATTGAAATGACCTTTGTATATTTCATGTGAGAAAATCTGATAGCAGTGGACAGTATAGAGAAAAAGGGAAAAATACTTTATATGCAATTGCTTGTTTCTGTCATTCTTTTATATACTCTGGGATTCCCTCTAGCAGGGGACATGCGGTACTCTCACGTGCTAAGACTACTGGCCTCTCCGCCGCTCCCTTCTTTCCTGTCCCTTAACTCATATCCCTAAGTGGATGATAGTGTTTCAATCCCCATAGCAACTCTGCCCTCAAATAAAATCTGCCCTCAATTAGTAATTTAGAGCCAATGTACTTTGCAGGAAAGTCACACTGTTCTGAGGTTCTTCACACCTGGAATGAAATTCCAAATTATCCAGAGAGAAGCACTGACTGTATCCTGTCATAAAACTCTCACACTGCAGGAAAATTCTTTCATTTTTCTTTCTCTTGCTCATTTTCTGTTCATCTCATATCCTCTCTTGCTCCCTTAAAAACAAAAAAAAATGTGTAAATACTCCTCATGAAAATTTCAAACTTCTCAATATAGCTTTACTGGTCCATAAACTCTTTTTTGAACATTTTAATCTCAAGGTGATATACTGAGGGGTTATAGTAACATGATTCAGTTAATTTCCTTTAGAACAGTGACACCCACTCCCTCATTCTCTCCCAGCTTTTCCCCTTTATCTTCTTTCCCCCAAAGTTGTATAATTCGTATCCAGCATGGTGTCTAGTGGGTTTCACGCTTTGTCTTATATAAACCGTTGACATTATGCTGTTGGATGCATGTATTTATTCTTAGAAAAACTGAATTTAGAAATTCTTTTCAGAAAATAAATACTAGTGAAAGCTATTCTCATATTAGTTGTCATGAAAACTTATATTTGATG